>NW_004955402.1:12408852-12463248 GCF_000276665.1 Chinchilla lanigera
TCGGGCGCGGCGGCGGCGCCGCTGCAGGACGCGGAGCTCGCCCTGGCCGGCATCAACATGCTGCTCAACAACGGCTTTCGGGAGTCGGATCAGCTTTTCAAACAATACAGGTGAGCGGCGCGCCCCGCGCCCTGGCCCCGGGACCACCCCTCCACCCCCGCCACTCATCCCCGCCCCCTCCCGGGGCCTCCCCAGGCCTGGTCTGCAGCCGGTTCCTCTGCGCCTTTGCCCCAGCGCCTCCCCCGCCCCCGCTGTCGTCCCTCCTCGGGACCCCGCGCGCCTGCAGTCTCCTCTCACTTTCTTTCCAGCCTCGGCCTCCGAGGAGCGCCTGGAGCGTGCACCCCCACCGCCTCGGTGGTCGCGGTGTCCGGAGCCGGCTTGCTTTGGCATCCGATGCCTTTGAAGCCGAAGCGAGCCTGGGGTTGTGACTCCCAGCTCGCGCGCTGCACGGCAGCCTTTGTGACACGGCGCACAGCAGCTGTCTGGTGCCCGCTGCTTCGTGCGCCTTCCATTGCTTCGCATCGTTGTGCGTTCCAAACACTTTTATTGTTTGGAGACAGATGTACGTAATTGTCAGACCGTGCAGGAATTTAAAAATTCCAACCCAACTCCACTAGCTCGTTTCTCAGCCAGTCTTCTAAACACTCAGTTCTGGAAATGAGTGAATTTCTCTAACGTGAAAGAAGGAAGAAGAAAATGGAGGGGTCTTAAAAAAAATATGTAAGAGAGTGGAAGGAGAAACACGTGTGTCCAGTTAATTGTTTTTCTTTTAAAAAAAATAAAGCGAAAGAACTGAAGCCTAGTATAGCTTTCTTGTGAGTGTGGGAGGAGCCTTCGCTTCACTGGGGACCCGAAGCAACCGTTTTCTGGTTGAAGAAGCAGGTTTGTGATTTGCCCTGTGAGTGTTGACAAAGCTGATTAGGAGCTTTCCTGAACGCTTTTAAGGGCCATATGCTTCCTACCAGTGCTTTATGAGCGCCCTGATCGAGGTATGGTGCTGTTGTGATGGACAGCCAGAGAGTAAGAAAACTTCTGCCTAGCCAAGCTGCTGCATTGTTTACGGCAAAGCTACTGTCTTACAGCTGTGAACTTCTCACTCATGCTCTTTTACTTTGGTTTTATTCGCATTGCTACCTTTTTGCAGTGCAAGGTGTTTCACTTTTAGGTCAGCACCCCCCTTGATCTGAAAGTGAAAGTGACATAGCTTTATTCAGAACATTATTAAAACAGGCGAGTCTGGTTTCAGGCTATAGTTTCATCAAAAGCTGTTGATGGAGAGTTTGAAAAATTTACTCACTTCACTGTATCCCTGTGGTAGTGTTTTAGCCCGATTAAAGTGTGTGTTGAGGAAAATATGTGTTAATGGTCCATATACTAGGCAATGGCTTTTTGGACTACCAGTTTGTGTGGAAGAAGGGTAGAGAAAGTAGTCAAACTTACTCTCCTTTCTGGCTGATCATATCTTAATTCTTGCATATCTTAATTCTTCTTGCTTTGAAGTAATCTGCAGCGTTTTATTTTAATGGTCTTTTTTCCCCTTTCTACATGTATGTTGCTTTAGTGTACTTAAATATTACCTTGCGGTCCTTTTGCATCAAAAGCATGACATTTTTGCTTTGTACGGTTTTATGCTCTGTCAAGAGAGGGCCTATCAAATACTCTGGCATCGACAGCAGAGAGATGCTCTGTGATTGGTATTTCTTTGGGTGAGGGAGGGAGAGGTGTCCAGAGAGGATTTACCCTGGGTATGGAGGTGCTCTCTGCTTGTATTTGGAAATGGGAACTAAAGATAAAGAAGAAAAAAAGTTGCAATACCTATCCTCTGCCAAGCACAAGTGCTAGACAGATTGCCTTATATATTCTTCCTGCTTAGATGACAACAGAAGAGTGAGATGTATCTTAAGACAGTTTTAGAAGGAGAGGCTGGAGGCCTGTTGTTGGGTCTGTATCCTTGGACTGGGATACAAACACTAGGTTCTAATTCAAAGGCTCTTTCATTTTACCGTTCTGCCTCTCTCTTACCAAACTTACTATATTTTGTAATCTTCCCTGTGACCTTTTTCTTTTTCCCAGCAATGTTAAAAAAACTTTGACAGGGGTGGTGGGAGGAAAGAGAACAGAGGACGACAGGGTCAGTGTTCTCTATCTGCTTTCACTCAGTAAATACTAGCCAGCCTTTGGATTACTTTGCCACTAGTGCTGGGTTCTGCTTGTGATGGCACAGTTTGAGTACAAGACAAGTGTTCTGTGTACTGGTAGCTGGTAGTTTTCTCTGTAAAGCTCATCTCACAGTTTACGATTGAAAGGCCTAAGAGCTTGTTACACTTTGGGAGGCCTCTCTTGCTGTCCCAAAGGTGAATGGCCTGCTGGAAGCTCAGCGCTGACTCCATGAGAAGTGGTTAAAGACCACCTCTAACTCAGTTTTCCCACAGAAAAGCAATAAGCAAATGTCTAGCTCTGTCTCCTCTTTTATAATTGTTTTATTCCAGGGTCCCAGCCTCCCCCGACTGGTAAACCTTCCAAAGTCTTGTTAAAGTCAAACAAAGAAACATTTTGTGTCTAGTATAACGGTAACTTTTTTTATTATTATTAAAGAAGGTCATTTTCTCATGCCACATTACTGGGATGAAAAGTTTCAACAGCAGCTACCTAATGAGAAGCAGTCACTTTGCAGAAAGGCCTTCTAAATGTATGGGAAGTGTGCATTGTATACATCAGATGTCATTCACATAGGAATTGGACTGGCACAGCAGAGACCCACGGCTCCCTAGTTGGGATTTCCAAATGAAGCTGCGCCTTCTGTTATAACTGTAGTAATAATATGGTGACTGAGCCACTGTCATGCACTTGGACATACTTTCCCAGAGATTAGGACAGTTTTGTGCTGTGTAGTGGGGTGAATATGGCTGTGTCCCCCAAGACTCCATTGTGGTTAACCGTCTGGTCCCGTGATGGTGTTTTTGGATGGCGGCAACACCTTTTGGAAGTGAGGCCTACTGGGAGCATCTTTGGTCATTCCTGGGAGGAGATTGCTGTACTATAGACACAGCAAGGCTGGCCCTGCCCGTGTGTTTTCCCTGAGCTTCTGAGATGTGTGTGACCATTTGTTCCTCGATGTGCTGCCATCTGCCACCCCACCAAAGGCCAAACTGATGGACCTTTGAATCTTGGACTTTGAATCTTCAGAGCTCTGAGCTACATAAAACTCATTTTCTGCATGAGTAGCCTGAGTCAGGTATTTCACTGTAGTGACAGAAAGTTGACTAATAAATGCTGCTTCAGGACTTTTCTGCTTTGAGCCCCAAAACATGTGTGTAAGTTCATGATACTGCCTAAATGACTGCTGATCTTGGTCTCACAGCTCAGTGTTGTAATCCAGCAGCATTCCCTGTACACACACACACACACACACACACACACACACACAGACACACACACACACTGGGTAGATGTTCGCTTCTGTGACCCGCTCACTGCTTGAGGTCCATGGGCACCTGATAAGGTAGCCTGTGCTGTAGCCCGTAGGAATGGAGAGAAATGTCTCACCCAGCCAGAAGGAAATTTTGTAGGGGAAAGGTCTGAGCTTCTTGATGGGGTAGAAAAGGGAGTGAGTGGAAGAAGGAGGAGTTGGGGAGGGTGAAGGAAGAGGAAGAGGACGATGTGAGAGGTGGTGAGGTGTAAATGAAGTCTAGGAGTGGAAACCCACATGAAAATGTCACAGAAGGGCCTGGGGAGGCGAGGGAAGAGTGGCCAGCTGATGGGTATTGTTAGGGGGTTGTGTTGGCTGGCTCCTTTACCCCCTGTTACTTTCATCTCACCACTGGTTGGTCTGTTTCCTGTGACTCATTTCTTCAGCGTTCCATGGCTGTCTGGTGTCCCCTCAACTTCATTTTTTCCACGACCCTTGTTTATAGTCTTGCTGTTGCCTGCATAACTCTTGGCACTGTGGGGCTTTAGGATCTTACTTTTGCCATCTTTGCTTCTTTTTGACTTGAAATATTACTGTGCTTTGTAATCCGAGGACTGGTAGGAGAGGTGAAACAGTGGGCCCTGAGAAACGCTGGAGACATTGGAGGCTTGTGGCCCCAGGGAGCTTTGTAGTTTTTGTTTGTATAGCCCTGACTCGTAGCTTCCTTCCTTCCCCTCAAGGCTGCCGTGCCATCTCTTGTCTTCCCCTCTGGCATCCTTTGTGACTCCAACCTTGTATAGTTTTTACTCTGTTAGTACTACTACAGACTTTTGGCTGTGGATATTATAAAAAGTTATACTTAGTCATCATCCAGTAAAATAAAAAGTATAATAAAAGAGGTACTTAACGTACATGAAACCCTAGGTTCAGTCTCCGCACAGGAAGAAAAGCCACATATGATGACCATTATGAAGTGTTCGCTTATGGTAAATACGGAAGAATAAAGAAGGATTTGATATAGAATTACTCCATGGTCTTATAAAGTGTGTTTTTTCCATACTAAGTTATAAAATGCCAAAAATATATTAAAAACAAAAAGCAAGAAAAATTCATGGCAAGTAATGTACAAAGGGCAATTGAAGACTATGGTGAAATTAAATTAAAAATTTATTACAATAAAGGACAAATTTTCATGAATCCTTCTCAGAATACTCCCCCTCACTTTGAATACACTTAGTACAACATTCTTGGCAATGTGTCATTTTGTTGTAATAAGGTTTTAAAATTAAAGGCACTATTTTTTTTATCACTCCTTGTATGTATATAGGTGAACGTATAGATCCTAAGTTGTGTTACACAATTTATGGTGCATAGGACAAAGCCATAGTATATGTGGCCTTACTTTGTGAGCGTGTTGACTGTGGATCCAGTATTACCATAGTGATGGTTCATTATAATCCAGGAGTTGGTACACTGTGACCCATGAGTCAACTCTACCCTGCTGCCTGTTCTTATAAATAAAGTTTTATTGGGACGCAGACACACTTACTGGTTATATCTGGTCTGTGGCTCTTTGTGCACTGCAACTACAGAAATAAGTAGTTATGACCAAGATCATGTGGCCTGCAATGCCTAATATTAACTCTCTGGTCTTTTGTACGTTTGTTGACTTCTGGTACAAACCACGGACCTTCCTGCAAAAACTTAAAGGCTTAAAAGACGCAAGGCTGGTAGCCTCGAAGCCACCTCTTTGCTGCAGACTGTGTCAGGTGCTTGGAAGGACCGAAAGCATTCAGGCCGCTGGTGCTGTCCGGTGCTTTGGCTGCTCACACAGCAGCATGTTTCTGCCTTGCTGTAGGCGTCTGTGAGAGTCCCTAGGTGTAGAAATGCAAGAAAAGGAGAAGCAATGAAAAGCAGAAATGGCTTGAGGGAACTGGCGGGAAAGACAGGAAACTCATCTGTTGACTTTTTCCATCTTCCTGAACTCAGTGGGGCATTTGTAGAAAGACTCTTTCCCTCCCAACTATTGTGCTATCTGAAAAGGTCCTCATTAAATATTCATTAGAGAGTCATTTGCCTTAACTGGGATTCTTTTTTTTTAATGCATCCCCCTGTGGAATATGGAATGATTTGGAAGAAATTGCTAGCAGAAGGGAATACTTAATGCCTGTTTTGTGTATCTGTGTACAGTTGTACAAAACCAGGGTTCAGGGTGTGAACCCTTAAAAGACTGTACAAAATCACACCATTAACAGGTAGCTCAGCGCAATTATCTTCTTTGCCTACACTAGTTGAGAGAAGCTGTGCTGAGTGACAGGAAGCTTTGAGAAGGCTGAGAAACAGGGAGAGATTGGAGTGGGGAGCGCTTTCCGGTCTAGTTACACAAAACCACTTGTAGATCCCTCAACACATCATGGTTTTCTGGAGTCTGTACCTTCCTCATGGGCTGTTTTAGCTCTTAAAATACCATCTTCACACCCCATCTTCTTTGCTAGGGTAACCCTCCTACTTAACCAGCAACAGCTGTGCAACTTCAAAGAGGCTAAAGCTAAAAAGGATTCAAGGAGAAGAAAGTATCAAAGAAGCACTGCAAGTCGGTGGCTGTGCAGCCAAGGTGAATTTACCTATAGTTGCAAAATTCTGCGTATCACTAGGTCTGCCCTGGAAAAGAGGCTGGGCTCTGCCTTACGCCTGGATCCCTCTTTTTTTTAACTCTTTGTGCTTTCAGTTACTGGTGGTCAGCAGTGATTTGGAAATATTAAATGGAAACTTCTAGAAATAAACAATTCATAATTTTAAAATAACATATTGTCATAATTGTTCTATTTTATTATTAGTTATTGTTAATCTCTTCCTGTGCCTAGTTGTAAGTTAAACTTTATCATACGTATGTCCGTTTGGGGGAGAAACATAATATATGTGGGCTTCAGTGCTATCTGTAGCTGAGACATCTGCTGGGGGATCTTTTGTACCTTTTTCTGCTATTACCCTGTTCCCAGCACCCTAAATCCATGATGATCCTGCTTGTTCTGTAACATGGGCCATCCTAAGGGCGGCAATGGGGCTTTTCTTGTGTAAGGAAGTTCAGTGGTTTGCCATCTGACCCTTTTCTCCATCTCTTCCCTCTTGCTCAAGAATTTCAGAATACAAGAAATAGGCACATATACACAACAGGCAGTACTCCAGGCTTATGGGAAAACTGTGGGTTATGACAGAGAAGGCTCTAGAGAGTCAGGAAGTGCATCTCTGTTAGATTCTGGTGTTCATGTTTAGAATATTTACATGTGCAGGACACAGGTGAGAAGTGGTCTTTCTTTCAGAGAGGCATTGCTTACTTGATATCTTTATTCAGTTCTAGTTCAGAAGAGTCACACTTCAGCACTGTGTCTTATCCCATGCTATATCTGTGAAGTTACTGGGTGAGGTGACTTTTTCCTTCCTGCACATCAAAATAAACATAAAGGTAACGACCGGATACCTGGTGCCAGGCCATTCCCTTACTGACAACCCATTACTCCTCACTAGTCCTGCTTCTAGTTTGTGTGGCTGACAAACCAAGCCACCTGGCCAAAGTCACGCGGCAGGAAGTGGGCATCCTGGGGTGGAAACTAGGGCCCCCTGGCTCAGCATGTGTGTGTGACCCTTGGGTGTGACCTCTGCTTTATCACTTTCAAAGTAAATGGAGTTAACATGTGTGCTGTCAAAGCCATTTTGGGCTAATTTTCCCCAGCAGTATGCAAATTATGTATTGACACCCAAAGAGTTCCCACAAACCACCAGAGAGCTCTGCCTTCAGGGAGCATGTTGCCCCCAGCTCTCTAGATCCTGCGGCTTCCGGTCTTCTGTGCAATAGACTCAGCATCCCAGGCAAGCATAAAATGCCCTGTGGTCTCTGGTCCTCTCTGCTTCCCAGCCTCCCTCCTGCTGCTCCCTGACCCCTTTTGCTCTGGTTGTTCAGGAAGAGTTTGTATCATCTAGCCGGTTGTATCTTGTCCTTCAAGATGCTGCTAAGGTCTCCGTGAAGGGGCTGTGTAACAACTCTGTGCTCCTGCAGCACCCATGCTTACCTTGGCCAGCACTTGGGTTCCACTGACATCTTCATCTCCGGGCTCCTCCTGTAGGCAGTGGCTTCAATGCAAGGAGTGGGTAATGCCTGGGCTTCCGCTGCAGGTGTTCCCAGCTGGCCTGACATTGCAGGGGTGTTGTGGAGGCTGAGATGGAGCAAAAACAGAGCAGCACCCCATCATTTGCCGGTCAGCAGGTGCAGCCCAGTAGCGCAAAGCCTTGTATTCTTTACATGCCATGGCTCATGTCCTGAGCTCCAGAGAGGCCCTAAAGTTCATGCTCTACTCCTCATAAGCAGGCAGTAGAGCTCTTCTCTGGCCCCTCTGGCCTCTTCCCCATGCTGCTCCCCAGCTGCCCATGCTGAGTAGGGAGCTGTGGGGAGCAAAGCTGCCACTGAGCACAGCTGAGCTGGACTGGTGCCATCATGGGGAAGCTGAGTCCTCTGAAGCTGATCTCCTGCTTGTGAAGTGGCTCTGGGAGCCCTGGGGGCCCCAGGACAGGTGTAACTCTGGGCATCCTAATTCTCTGAGTGAGCTGCCCTCTGCTTGATGTTACATCTGGTGACGAGGAGGCCAGCTCACTGGCGGGCTTTCGTCTCTCCCATTTCGTGTCCCTTGGGTGGTGTCATTACAGGCTTGGGGGCTCCTGGCCCCCTTGGCGTGAAAAGGGAGAGATGTGACTGCCAGACTCCAAGAGCCCTGACGTGAGTTTCAGGAAGAACTGGTCTCCAGAAGAACCTGGTGGCTGGGAGGTGATGCTTTCCAGAGTGGAGACTCTGACTGTGTCAGACCTATGGCCTGGTTCTGTTGAGAAACATTTTGTATTTCCTCATTTAGGACCCTGAAATGAAATTGGTAGATGAAATTACCTACCTGTGCACCCAGTGTCTAAAAGCCAGCAGACTGCCTAAACGGTAGTATAAAGAAGTGAACCAGAAATTCATAATACAAATGAATTTGTATTTTTCAGTGTAAATGCTCAAAAAACCTTTATCAGAAGATAAAGTGGAGTAATTGGATGCTTGCCCTGTGCATAGTGAATCAGTTTGGATGTAAGAGAAGTGTGATGAGATGTGAGGAGGTAGGGAGGGGAGAGCAGGTGAGTGTTAACATAAGGGCAGTGACAGCAGACTTAGCTGTATTTGTTAGGAGCAAGGGGCGAAGTCACCCTAACGGAAGGAAGACAATTCACCAAGGCGAAATACCGACGATTTAAGTGAAGGGAATGAGAAACACGATATTTTGGCACTGAACCAGGCCATTTTTGTCAAGATGGTGTCAGAATAATTAAGTCCCTGTGCATGGGAAGGATGCATGGTGAAAACAAATCTTGCATCCTGAAATCCTTCCACAAAACAAGAACTTTAGAGACCCTTGTGTCTAGCAGGTGTTCAGGATTAGAGGCTAAATTGAAAAGTTTACTGGGGAGTTGGGCATGGGCTGACCATTCAGGACAATATCAGTAGGATTGAAAAATAAGAACCAGACCCCAAATAATTTCAATATGTAATTTTCAGGATACAAATTTTAGTGTATTACAGATTTTTAAGAAAATTAGAATGGCAAAATGAAATAGATTTGAATGATGGAGCTCATTGGTATCTAATATTCCATGTGTCTTCATTAATCTGTTGGACCTTAAATATAGGAAAAGGAGTTTTTGCTGTCCCTGTTGAATACCGGCATGTGGTAGCTGCACATGCAAACTGGCAAAGCTGTGATGTGTTGGCCAGTTCGTCAGCGCACTCATTGTTGCACTGGGGACATGGTTTTCCAAAGTCATGAGCAAGTCTTGACAACATAGGTGCTCAAACAGTGCAAGGAATACAGTTGGCTGTGCTTGTCCACAAGCTCTGCACCTGAGGATTCAACTCATCAGAGATTGAACATATTTAAAGATAAAATTCCATTTGCACAAGTTGTATTTGCTGTGCACCAAGTACTACACTAAATCCACACAAATGAAGTGGTGTGTAACCGGCAATATGTTAGGTATTATAAGTAATCTAGAGATGGGAGGACAGGAGTGTGCTTAGGTTATTTTCAGATATGCTACCAGTTAAATGAAGGGCTTGACCATCTGAACCACAGTGGGTCCTGGAACCAGCTGCCCTTGAATATCAAAACAAAACTGTAGTTTGTTCTGCATAAATATGTAAGAAGTTAGTAGAAATAATTAGAAGCATTTTTTTATCCCCACACATTTCCAAGAGATATTCAAAAGTCACATGGCACATGGAACAGTGTACTAGACAGTCGCACACACTGCAGATGGCCCAGTCATCATGTCCTGCTGATGGCCCCACAAGTTTCCTGAACGCCTCCACTGAGAAGCGCTGAGCTTGGGACTGAAAGGTTCAGGACAGGTAAGGTCTTGGCAGCTGAATCCCTAGGCTGCCTGAGACAGCCTAGGGTGGAGTCTTTCTGTGGACAGAGTTGAGCTGCAAGAAGGGGAGAGGCTGCCTGTCTTGGTTAATTTTCCCTTGTTGCTGAGACAAAATTCCTGACATCCAAAATTAAGGAAGGAAAGGTTTATGTAGCTCACAGTCTGTGGAGGTTTCAGTCCATACTCGGCCAGGTCCAAGGCAGAGTAGCACAGGGCAGAGGGCGGCAGTTCATGGCGGTGGAAGACAGCAAAAGCAGCAAGAGCAAAAGGGAGGAGTGGCAGCAAGCAGTCTCTTTCCCTCCCTTACATTGTATGCAAACTATCCGCCCCAGGGTGGGTGTAACACTCACACCCATAATCCCAGCCTTGGATCATGGATCAATCACAAACCCTAGAAGCCCGCCCCATGACTGCATGAGGATTTGGGGGGACATGGCAGACACAAACCATAACACTGCCCAAGCTGGTACAGCTGTCACTTGAGCAGTGTCGCAGAGGAGGGGGCGCTTCCTCCTGTCTGTGACCAGGTGCCAGGCAGATTTGGGTTCCCTTGGAGGATGAGGAGCCAGTGTTGGATTCCATGGGTTACTGTACCAAACCACCAGCCTTTCCCAGTCATGCACGTACTCCTTCTAGGACCCGCACAACTCCAGGAAGGAATGTTAAACCCTACACAAATTACAGAAATCCAGAATAATCTTTTTAACATAGAAAAATAAAAGGACCAAATTCCCAGGAATCAGTGCTGTTGCTGTATAGTTATATAGCCAAAGGAGCCATGAGAATTATTCTTCTGAATAATATGTGGAGTACTACAGAATTGCTCATGGTGATTTTCTGTTCTGTTTGTACTTAGGAGCCAAATGGGAGGGGGGAAATGTATATAATTTCATCTCTGACAGGGCTCCCAGTATACAGATACAAAGCTTTCCCTGATCCCACCCTCAACCATTACATCAGCTACATCCCATAATACATATTGGCTCAGCCTGTTCTTCCATGCTTGATTTCATATTCCTCCTCGGTAGGAAAGCTTGAGTCTTAGCAGGATGCATTGCTGCTTGCCCATGTTGGCCACTTTCCCCTTCCTCTTCCTCCTGGTACTGGGGACTGAACCTAAGGCATTTGCACTGAGTTACATTCCCAGACCTTTTTTATTTTTAGTTTTGTAATAAGGTCTTGCTAAGTCACTTAAGTTTCCCAGGCTGGCCTGAAACTTTGGATCCTCCTGCCTCAGACTCTCAGAGTGCTGGGATTGTAAGTGCACACCCCCACATGCCCAGCTTGTGTTGGCCTTCTTCTGTCATAGACAGCTGGCCTCTGCTCTGGAATTGAATTTTTCTTGCTTCATCTCTGCAGTAACCTTCCTGTGGGTTTTACTTGATGTAAAGTATTCATCCATAAAATAATCATCAAAGAGAAACAGATTTGTAAATGTTTATATCATTTTCTCTTTATCTGAAGTAAAACTTTTGATAGTTTGCTAACAGGACAGAAAAAAGGGAGGAAATAACATTTTACATCCAAATTCAAGCTGAATTTGCTAAGTAACAGATTCATGAAGAAGCAGTTGGATGAAACTGTTATCTCTGCTGCTCGGCCTCTACGATTGCTCGCGTTAGAATGAGTCACTGCCAAGGCTCTGAGTGCTTTTTCTCCCGCATTCTGAGCAGCGAATTGCAAAATCTGAAATTCTGCATCATCAACAGACTCTGAAACAAAAAAGAACATGATACCCTGGTGTCTTGCAAATAATGCTCACCTCTTCTTTATTTAGGCCTAATAAAAAGCAGCAGCTGAACCCATCAGCTGCATACTTATCTGGTGTGACTCTTGAACTCTCCAAGACATGAATGAGGCAGCCTCCAGGCCCGCAGGTGTTGGAGGAAGTGGGTTTCTGGCTTTCCTCCACATTGGAACTGACTTTGCGGCAATTTAGTTGCACAGAAAGGAGTTAGTTTGCATCTAGATGCCATTTGTTTCTGTTGTCCACCACATAGATCCAAATGCTTTTTGATTATTTCTGTATTGATGATTGATGAGATAACTCATTAGTTGGAATGATCAAACTTACAAATGGAGCTAGAAATTACTTCTCTTAAAATAGCACGGGAAAGACAAAGATGGAAAGTCCAGGGGAACGGAAAATGGCTGTCTAGAGGAGTTTAGCGGAGTGTCAGGACCTGCGATGCTGGACTTCCTAGGAGATTCTTGTTTGGGAGCAATTGCCATTTCAGAAACAGCCAGAAGCGAGAGGACGATTGGGCGTTTTTCTGTAGCTCCATGGGACATCTTGGATCTGGTCTGAGTCTTGGATCTGGTTTGACTTCTGGAGAGAGAGAATAGTTGAGGTTTAATTTGAAATTGCTTTTCTCTTAATGGGAGAATGTTGAGTTGTAAAACAATAAAAAGTCATCAAAGAGCCATGGATGTCAAAAAAAATTAAGGAAGATTTTGAATAGTGAAGTAAGCCTACATGAAAATGTCTTGACCTATGTATGCTCTGCTGATAAAGGAAAAAATAGATGCCTTAGTTAATGACAGATACCTATGACACTCAGAGTTGTTTACTAAGAACTTGTTCATTAAAGATTTATTATGGATAACCAATGTCTAGTCTCACTTTTAAATTTTTAATAAACAAATTCCTAAATATCGAAATGTTTATTTAAAATAAATTAGTGTTTAGATTGCTTTTTTGAATAGATGAATGTGTTTAATCCTTAAATTATTCATGTCATTTATAGATTATTGTCACATATAATAAAGGGACCATTTTGTATCTCAAAGATATGAAAATATCTTGAGCATTTTACTCTTTGTTAAAGGATGGGTTGGAAAGTCTTTTCATTTAGTTGAACTATTTTCAGAACATATCAATAACTATGTTACCATCAAGATTTAGCAATGAGGCTGGGGATATTGCTCAGTGGCACAGGTGGCTGGCTGGCAAGTGCAAGGTTCTCAGTTCGATTCCCGGTACAAAGAAAAAATACTTAGCATTAAATGAGTATGAATAGGTAAAACTAGAGAGGAATCTGAGTAAGTTAGAAGCAGTACAGTCTCACAATCATACAATAGTCTATTGATTGTTCTTTGAATTATTGCACAGGCAAAGAATTAACAGTGAATGAGGATCAAGCAAGTAGTAAATGCTTACCGTTAATGACCTGTAGCATCACATGCATTTCATCCTTTATTCCAGTTTTCTCAGTAGCCCACAGGTGATTAATTCTAGTTGTCAATTTGTCTGGATGGAGGGATGTTTAGAGAATCCGTAAATGCACTCTGGGTTTGTTTATCAGGGTGTTTCCAGAAGGTTGGCCGGTAGGTCAGTGACTGCTGCGGAGAACCACCTTGAAGTGGGCAGCACCACCCAAGAGGTGGGGAGCCCAAGTGGGGCGAAAAGGCAGAAGGGGAAGCCAGTTCTTGATGGTGCTGTCCTCTTCTTGCATCGGGTGTTTTTCTGCTAGCGTCACCCATGGATGTCAGACTTAAATTCTGCCTTTGAATGTAGCCTTGCACCAGCATCTCTGCAGGGGAATCTGAGGCCTTTGGCTTTGAACTGGAGCTACATCTCTCTCATTATGAGGCTTCTGGCTTCTTGGACCGAGCAGCTATTGGTTTCCAGCCTGTAGGCAACCATGGTGGGATTAGTCAGCCTCTGACCATGTGAGCTAATCTTATAAATCCCAGTCTAGTAAGCATATATATTGGATTCTGTTTCTCTGGAGAATCCTGACCATTCCAAGCCTTGAGGATAAGTATTTTCAGTATCATTTTTCACATCACAAAACTAAGTTTACCAAACCCAAATTAAAAGATAAGTGGAAGATATGCCCCAGCCCCAGAGTGTACTGTCTTTCCCCTGCTTCCTCCAAAAGAACCTTGTTATACTGAATAGTGTAACATGGATCCACACTACTGCAGGTCAGTAGTTCAGCCCGTCTTCTCCTGCACCTCTGGTCATCTTCCCATGCTTTGCAGCTCAGTGGGTGGCACCACTTGAAACCTGGCTATGCACAGCATGTCAGAAGGTCCTCCTGGTCTGCCTGTATCCCCTTCGCTTCTCTTCATCTTCCTGCCGCATCATCCACACCTCCCAGGCCTCTTACTGGGGCAGTTGCTCTGGCCCAGCTGGCTTTCTCACATCCTCCCTGGCTGTCCTTCACCCCCAGCAGAGTGATTTCTTCAACACATGAGTCTAATTACATGCCTCTCCACTGAAAACTGTTTCGTGCCCTCTCCAGTAGGCTGAAAAATGGGCCTTCCAAAATGGGCCTTCCACACTTTAAACCCAGAAAGTTGTAACTGTTAGTTACTGTGGTGTGTGGAGTGGTAGGATGGCATGCAGATGTGATTAAGTAAAGAATCTTGAGATGGGGAGATGATCCTGGATTATCCAGGCAGGCCCTAGATGCAATCATATGCATCCTTATAAGAAGGAAGTCAAGAGAGATTTCACATGCACAGAGGAGAGGGTGATATGGAACCCACTGGCGAGACTGGAAGATGTCGGCCTTGAAGATCAAGGGAGTGGTGGTCACAGCCCTGGATCACAGGCAACGGCCAGTGCTGAGATGAGAGGCAAGGAGCAGGTACTCCCTAGAACCAACAGAGGGAGCTTGCCCCACTAGCATTTCACAGCCTAGTGAAAATGATGGTAGACTTCTGGCCTCCGCACCTGTGAGAGAATAAATTACAGTTGTTCTAAGCCACCAAATTTATGGTCACTTTTTACAGTGGCACACGAGGTGCAGCCTCGCGTTGCTCATAGGTTTAGACCAAAATCCTTGGTGAGATCTCTCTCAAGTAGCTTGACTTGTCCCTTTGACCATGTATTGCTTTATCTCTTTTCTTCTTTTTTATATAGTAAATGTGTTTTTATTATATTCTTCCTAGACTGTGACTGTACAAAGCCAAGTAAGCTCATGCTATAAAATGGAGTCATGGCTCTTCTTTGTACAGTGCTATATATAAAAACGGAAAAGTAAAATAGCTTTAAATGAGTGGTGATTTTGGTTTTAGCCAGCTCTAGAGTCTGCATTAACCTTCATTTAAAAATCACTGTTTTGTCCATTGATATCTAGTCTTGCATTGGCTCTGTTTTCTTTCTTGCTTTCTTTAATTTTAAATATTAACTTGCTTTTATTTGGTAGTACTAGGGATTGAACCCAAGGCCCTTCACACTGAACTACACTCTACGCCTTTTTTTATTCTTTATTTTTTATTTTGAGACAGGATCTCATAAGTTGCCCAGTGTCTCACTAAGTTCAGCCCAAGCTAGGCTCGAACTTGCAGTCCTCCTGCCTCACTTCCCAAGTGCTAGGATCATAGGCGTGCTCCTCCATGCCTAGCTCTTCTCTTACTTTTTGAGCTCTAGCTACCATGTTCATGTTCTAACTTTTCTTTGCTTCCTCCTAACACAAGTCTTTTGTTGCATGTGGAATCTTTCCTATAAGCTGACATAATTTCTTCTTATCCCTAACTTCAGCTCCACCTTCCCTTCCTGGTTAGGCCTTCTTTGGTGCTCCAGCTTTGTTTCTTTGCTACACACTGTCAAAGAATCGTGATCCTTTCTTCTGGGGTTCTTCTTATCTCAGTTTGTAATCACACACAGCACTGGTTTTCCTTGGTTCTCATATTACACAGATTTCTCTTTCCAGAGTTTACTTAAGTAACACCAGACCCTAACAACATGGTTCAGATTTCAGCTGCCCCTTGTGTACCATGAGCAATCGAACACAAGTGGCTGGCTTTTCAGGCCACAAGTCACTATATGTGTAACAGGTGCACATCATGCTTGGTGACCAATCATATCATGTCTTTCAGAGTTGGCCTGTGATTGGTCAGTGCTTCTGTGTTAGCCAGTTTACGCATAGCCAAGTATGTGCCTTCTTTGTCTCCTAGGGATAAGCCCCATGATATTTCTCAAAAAATGGCACCCCTAGCAGGCTTATAAGTGGCGTAGCCGGTAGGATGATAAGGTAAATGGTCGTTTGGCAGCTGTGAAAACAGCACCTGAAGGCAAGGGAGAACCCTGAAAAATGACTAATAAACAACCCCCATCCTCACCATGGCTATCCATAGCCACCTTCTTGGCAGTTTAAGAGGCCCTGGAGGACTGAGAAACAGTCTGTTTGGAGCCCGGGGATGTCTTACAAGGTTTAAAAATGATAGACAAATTCCTTCCCCTTGCCAGACAATGTAGGGCGTGTGTGGCTTGGCTGTTCTTCACTCTTTTCCGCATAAATCAAGAGCTGGATGACCTTGTCCAACAAGTAAACCAACTATAGAAGATAAAAGAAGACCTTAAACAATGGCTGGCTGCTTTGGAACTCATGCTACGAGGCATAAAAGCACTGCCTCCTCCAAAAAGGGCACCAGAAACATGAGTCCTCATGTCAAAAAAAAAAAACAAAAAACCCAGAAAAAGCCCCTGGTTTTACATGCTAGGCTTCCTGTTCATCAAAAGATAAAAGTAAAAAAAAAAAAAAACCCTAACCTACAGAAAAGACCCGGAGGGCCGCCTGCTTCTACCCCAGCACACAATGTACTCGACCTGTACCGCGGTGGAGCTGCAGGAGCTGACAGAACAACGGAAACAAAAGATGGGTAAAACAGTGCCTTGATGGCTGCTACAACTGTGGGACAACGGGCCTGATAACACAGTTAAGCCCACAAAAAATGTCCCAAATAACCACCATAGCCAACACCCCCTCTATGAGAGGAGTTCTACAGGGTATACAAAAAACAGCCCCCCAAGCACGTCATCAAACCATGATCAATTGGTTGATGTTAGTGGCTTGCCTGGTTTGAAAAAATTCAAGTGACCCGCTGGAGCAAGTCATTAAGTAGACAACCTATCTAGACTTAATAACTGTACCACATAAAATAGACATACGACAAATGGTGTTCACACTATAATACTGTAGTCCAGATAAAAAATTGCTGATGACACATATAAAAATATATGATCCTGACAAATGGGCCAGCCGGCACAGTCAGGTCAATGATGGCCCTTCTAGCCACCGTTAGTTTGCCTGATCCACAGTACTGCAGATGCCTTGGCCAGGCTGGAAGACAAAAGTAAAACACCAAGGTAGAATAAAATCTGTAAAAACTGTACCAGCACAGAAGGGGGGCTCCAAGCAAGTGGGGCCATCCTCCAAAAAAAATGCTATGAGGCCACTAAAGGTCACTTGGCACCAGATCTAGACAAACCTACTGGCTGCTGGCCTAGCCACAGATAAATTAGACAGACCGCCTTTAGGTATGTTACTGACTCTAGAGAGAGAGTTATGTCCTAAACAGCAATACTGGCCAAAGGGCCAAGCCCCAAAGGCCAAAAGAGCCTTGGTAAAACAAAACAAAATACCACTGGCTTCCTTATACCCTGATTAAAAGACAGGCCAAAATACCTGGGTCTTGGGAGTCCCAGGAACCGGAGGCCACGTGTAAAATTAACTATTTACTAGTCCCTCAAAAATATACAACATATTCTAATGTTAATAGATACTAGAGCCAAGTTAAAACTAATATGTGACAACTCAGACCATTTTACACGACCTATTACACACCTTTAAAAAATAAAGGTCACTACATCACAGTCCAAAAGGCCCAAATGACTTTGGGTATTGGGTGCTTGTCCCCACTCCCCTATGCTGTTCATGTTTCCCTGGTTGCTGAATATATAGTGCGGGTGACATACTGACTGGTGCTTGGCTAGACACCAAAAAAATTCCAGTTACAAATTCACATGATAAAAACCATAGTCTGAGGACATCCACACCACACACTGTGAGCCTCTCACAGGTTACATGGTTTGTATTGTAAAACAGTACCGACTGCCTCAAGGCTGTAAGAAAACAAGACAAACTATCTTAAAATTTTAAAAAAAAATGAAAAAACAGAAATAATACCCCCTACACAAAGCCCTCCCAACTGCCCGATATGGACCATTGAAAAGCCCAATAAAATATAAAAAATAACAATAAATTACCAAAAACTCAATAAAGTCACTCTTCCACGACATGCGGTGATACTAACAATGCAAACTTAAACTGTCTCACCTTGACGCTGGGTTGATACCATTAAGTCATATATTTGGTCAGTGCTTTCTTCTCCACTGCTATTACACCTGACAGTCAAGATCAGTTTGCCTTCACATGAAAAAATAAACAATAAAACTTTCAGGTGCTGCCGTAAGACTGTCTGCATAGCCCAACTTTGTGTCATGACCTGGTGTCCCAGGACTTGGCTACCTAAATTAAGCCACACTGTTTGTCACTGTTTGATTATATGGATGTTATGTTAACCTCTAATTGCCTTACAGATTTAAAAACCACCATACACAGTCTAAAAAAAGCTTTGCTGGCCTGAGGGTTGACTGTAACCAAAGACAAGGTCCAGAAACCTGGCTTATCTGTCAAATTTTTGTTTGTTATCTGCTTGAAAAACAAAAATAATTCCCAACACTGTTATTGATAAAATCCAAACATGCCTCAGACCCATGACAGCATGCCAGTGACAGGTATATGTGGACTTGCTAGGTTTTTGACAGACATTCCACACCTAGCTACCCTGCTCGCCCTTTATATCAAATAACCAAAACAGACACAGCATGGGGCTGGACAAATACATCAAAAGCTACTTATTAGATAAATACAACAAAAGCTTCTTTCTAAAACTCAGGAAAGCTGGGCATGGTGGCACACGCCTGTAACTCCAGCCCTCGGAGGCTGGGGCAGGAGAATCATTGCAAGTTTGAGACCAGCCTGGGCTACAAAGTGGGCTCAAGGCCAGCCTGAGCTGCTTAGCAAGACCTTGTCAAAAAAAGACAAAAATTAAAAAATAATGAAAATAATAAAATTTTTAAAAATTATAAACCATTTGAATCATTAACCTGCCATTTACTGTAACAATAAATATAGATAACATTAAGTATAGCTGAGGCCTATAACAAAAACAAACAAACAAAAAACACCCTGTTGGATTTTGGTTACAGTTGGAAAAAAAACCTAAGAGCCAATATTTCCTAATTAAAAAACAACAGTGATGTACTCTGCTCTACATGCTCATAAAAAAATCACAAAACAGATAAAAAAGTGCATACAGATGTAAACAGCCTGTCCTAAGAGTAAGACAACACAGACTCCTACTCTCGTGTATTGGGAGACACCTCGAACAATGGAACTGATGTCTAGCCCATTGACAGCCAAACTAAGTGGTTTTGGGACCCATGACATACATGGCCCAAAAACGCATCTGGAAAAAGAGTCTACAAGGCATAATTCCTAGTCTCTATACCAAAAAACAAACAGAAAAACCTCAACTAACACAAGGTATACTGATAAGTCTAACTGTAACCCAACCCCGCAATGGACAGCAGTCACTGTCTAGCCTAGTGCAAAAATACTCTGGTTTGAAACCAAAACAGACAGATCAAGCCAATAGACAAAGTTACAAGCCATGTAAGTACTTATGATACATTAAAAAAAAAAACAAAAAACCCTACATATGTACACAAACAGTTGGGCTGTCTTTAGGGGGCTAACACTCCCTGCTGGCTTGCACAGCTCAAAAATAACAACACTCTTCCCTGTGGGGTGCCAAGCTATGACAAAACATAAAAACATAACCAAGAAACTAGCCATGTAAAATATCATGGTTCAAAACGTAAGCCCCTCCTCTCACCAAAAAATAATAGGTGCTTTGACCAGACATTATAATAGTTAACTACTAAAAATAGTGTCTGACCAAAAAAAAAAAAAAAATTACTGATGCCTCTAAAAATAATGTCTAACGAGGGACAAAAACCATAAACCTAGCTCTTCAGGTTAAAGCCCTTACTCAACATATGGTTCAGGCCTTAAATGTTACATGTCAGGTTTTAATGTTACTTACAGATAAATCTCAAAAAAGATGGTTTTACAAAACCACATAACTTTTGATTTACTAACTACAGCACAGGGAGACACTTATACTCTGTTAGATATAAAATGTTATATTTATATATCACCAGCCTTTAAAAAAGTAAGATGTGGGGAACCACTCAGACTGCTTCAAAGCTCCAGGGCATCTAAGGACACCTGAGGGCATGACTCAGCTTTCTAACTGAAGTGCACAGCAGGATACATATGTAACCATGACTTATCAGTGGACAACTATGCATGCTCCAATGAAACTATCATATAAGTATGTAAGTATGAGATAAAAACCTGTATAAGATCATACAATAGAAGTGCAGGTGGTCTTTGCACTCTGTTCTGTTCCATGCTGTCTGCTGTTGTTGCTGATGTCTTGTACATGTATGTTCTTTAACCTGGGGATCTTACCCTCGAAAATCTCCCCCACCCCCTGCCAGTCGGCTCACAATTTTTAAAATTTGTTTTGAATTTTTCCTTTTGGGCCATTTTTTTGTACATAGAAATACAGCTGGTTTTATGTGTTGACTTTGTATCCTACAACTTTGCTAATATTTAAAGTAGTTCTAACAGTTGTGTGGAATTTTTAAGCTTTTCTACTTTATAAAATCATATCATCTGTGAATAGAGATAGTTTTCTTTGTTGCAGTTTTAGATAGCATTTGTTTCTTTTTCTTACCTAGTTGCTCTGTCTAGTACTTCTAGTACTGTGTGGAATAGCAGTGGGAAGAGCGGGCATCCTTGTCTCATCCCTGATCTTGGTGGAAAAGCTTTTAGGCTTGTACCACTTAGTATAATATGAGCTATGAATTCAGTGTTTTGACAAAAATTATTCTTTAAATACAGGATAGTTACAATTTTTCTATTTATTATTAAGATAAATTTGCATGTATTTATCCTACATGTTTCTTTTTCAGATACTGTACGTACTACCTTGTGAAGCAAGGACTGTGTTCTCCATCATAATATTTCACTCCTGTTGTGTCCCTGAATGTAGCCTCATGTCTAGCATGCAGTAGGTACTCAGTAAAGATGTATGATTGATGCTTTCTTTAAAGAGTCATTTTTCTTGGGTCCCATTGCATGTGCCAGGCACCCTCCATTTTTTAAATGCATGGATTCTTTGTGATAAGAAATTGGCCTTGGGTATTAGAGTGTGGGGTTTTAGAGTCTGAGCTCAACTATCTCACCAGGGCATTTTGTTAAACCTATAAATTGATATCTGCCATTGTTTTAAGGCTTGTAGTGTTAACTGGTTATTGTAACACTTTGGCACTATCAATTTGTCATGTGGACACTGGATATGGTCTCTTTTGAAATACAAATCCTATTATAAATGTAAGGTGGAAGTAAAGTGCAGTTGCTGAGTTGCTGACAAGGCAGCTATTGTGAACTCAGTGTTTCCAGGAACTTTAAAGTGACTGTGACATTTTATGTTGGTCCAGGACTGTGCAAGGCAGGTGTATGGTTGAGGTAAAAAAAGAAAAAGACACTGTAGTTGTTTTCCTCCTTCAGATTGCATAGTTTCTCAGAGACTTCTCTGCATGTGGAACTTCAGCTTGGGATCAGTAAGATTACAACAGAAATTTGGCATTTGCCATACTATGTATTCATGCTCCCTGAATAGTCAAATGCACGTCTAATGGCAACATTTGTATCTTATAATTTAAAACCTGGTTCTGCAGAAAGGTAATATTTGTTTAAAATGGGATGTTCATGAATACAGTAAACATTTATGGGCCGCTTGCTATGTTAGAATCACGAGCGGCATTGCTGAGTGGAAACAGAGATGACCAAGACCCGTTCTCTACCCTCGGAGAAGATCCCACAGCAAGTAATTTAATGGAGTCACACCATGAAAAGTAGTAATAGTGAAAACCATATTGGTCACATCAGTCTGCCATAGCAAGACGCCACAGACTGAGTTAAAGAACAGGAATTTACTTTTCCACACCCTGGAGGTGGGAACTCTGAGGTGAGGGGTCAGGGTGCTTGGATCTGATGAGGGAGCTCTTCCTGGCCTGTAGACAGCCGCCTTCACATCATGCCCTCACCTGGCCTTTCTCTGAGCTGGAGGGCACGTGCAAGAGAAAGAATGTGAGACACTGCTGGCTTCTTCTAAGGCCGCTGAGCCTCTCAGATGAAGTTGGGTGTGGTGCACACATATAATCCCAGCACTCTGGGAAGCTGAGGCAGGAGGATCAAAAGTTTGAGCCGAGCTTTGGTAACTTAAACCCCTTCTCAGAATAAAAAAATAAAAAGGGGCTGGGGATGACCGTGAACAATGATCTTTTTGAGTTGATCTAAGCCATCGAGGCGGCCACAGCAGGGCAACCAAAGATGTAAAAAAGGACTTCCAGGACTGCTTTGGAAAGTGGCAATAATGATAGGATAAGTGTATTTTATTTATTTATTTATTTTTGGTACTGGGAATCGAACTCAGGACCTGTGCTTACTAGGCGCTTGTGCCTGAGTTATATCCCCAGCCCAAGTGTATTTTAAACAAAGAGAAATATTGAGCGTGGCAATGGCAGTGTGTCTTTCACTGTAATTTTAAATTTTTTAAACATTTACTGTGATTTTTTTTTTAAATCACACTGCCTATCTGTACCCATTGGTCATCAGTTGGGAAATGTTACACTGGCTACTCCTATGGTCATGGGGAAAAAAGTGTATGTACATAGCACTGACTATTGGAAGAGAATTTGAAAGTGCTAGTTGAATTTATTGGAGGCTGTTTGGCAACTGTAAGTGGGACCACTGGTGACTATTTAATTTAAAAAGTCAATTAAATCAGGGGATTATAAAATGAAATAAGATCCGGTAAGTATTTTGTTGTGACTTTTGATGTAAGGCCAGGGTCCTTCCTTTGGCTGGAGTTTGCTGATGGATTTTGAAATTGTCTCTCTCAGCTAGCCAATTTGAGACATATTTACATGATTTTCGGTATTGGGGTTTCCAAAAGTGGAACAAAAGGTGCAAGCCATTTGCTAAGCCATCTGGACAAGGTGCTCCTTGGCTTTTAGAGTCTGTTTTAGTTTTCTTGTCCTCCCCTAAACCTAGAGCAACTTTTAAAGTCGTCTGCCCTTTTCAAAGCAATTGAAGCATTTTTCCTACACATAGTACTTTTTGTACCCCCATTTCACCTATTTCTATAATAAACAATGGATTATATAATTGCAGTCACAAGGACAATCAGTACAAACACATTTGGGAGTAGTTATTAGGCTATTCTCAGTGAGCATGCAGCTTAACTAGTAAGCACTGGAGAAAAGCCCACTGGCTTGAGTGTCCAACAGGTGAAGGGCATCTATTTCTCGCCCTCTAATATTGGTTAATCCAGAGATTTGAGTGATTGGAGTTTGTCTGAGTTTCTTCTGTGTGTGTGCGTGTGTGTGTGCGTGCGTGTGTGTGCAAAATGAGGACAATTGCAGACATCAGTTTGAAATAGGACCATGAGTTTCAGGGTTATGTTCTAAGTTTGTTTATTGGCAGTTACGCAGAGAGGAAATACAGATTGTAGGAAGCATGACAGTAACTTAAAGTGAAACTCATGTTAGTGACTTTTTTATTAGATATAATAGTGAAATGAAATGGACTGAGTTCAAGGGAAAAAAAGCATGAGATCTGAGGGACTGTTAGATTACTGGGGAGAGATGAGTAGAAGTATTTCGTTTTGAAAATTGGATTTATATTAGTCATTTCATGATTTATGACTTCTTGCACTCCCAGTGACAGTTACAATGATCATTGCTTCAGAGTGAGCCCACTGACTTTTGGCTATGCTAAAAGCACAGCTAATTAGAGCTTCAAAAACAGCCTGCGCATACAGGCCCTTATAGCAGAGTCTAGGTCATTTTCCTGTGGTGACAGGGTTAGCATTGATCCCCTAGTGCAGGAGAGGGGACTGGTGGCTTTTGAGAATGCTTGGCTCCACCTTACAGCAAGCCGGTGTCCCGCTGAGCTTTAGTGGACGGCTGGCAATGGAAAAGGCACCCAGCCTGTGGCCCAGCGGCGTGTCAGCAGTGCAGAGATGACCCCGGAGTGCCATTTGCCAGCCCACAGGAGACCGGAGATGTGCAAGCTGCTGCAGTTCTGTGGTGTGTGGTCTCACAGGAGTGCTGGCCTTTGCATTCGGTAGGAATAGCTGGCAATGTTGAAATATTGTAGGGGCCTCTTCCCCTCTCTGTTTGCCTGGTTGGCTTTTGTCATGTTAATAATGGAGAAGCACTGAACATCAATACTTTCCTTGGGCCTATCACATCACTTAAGACATTCTTTAAAAAAATTTTAAATATATAAGATAATACAGCATATCATAAATTGGACATCCTTCATACTCAGAATTAAAGACTAACCATTACCGTGTTCTCTTTGCATTTTTAAGAAACAACAGCATGGATGCAGTTAAAATCCCCTTCACAGCCCAATGCAATTTCATTTCCCTTGGTCCCTTCCCAGAGGCAATCACCTCAGGGTGGTGTCTGTCTTTCTGTTCATATTTTGTGTTTTTATCGTATGTTTCTAACCATAAAGGACATGTAGGTGTTTTTCAAAAAAATACGTATGAATGTCCTTCCAAATTTTTATTCTGAAGTCCATGCATGTTGATATATCTCTATCTATCTGTCTATCAAGTGGGAATAATTTTCACTGTTGAAGTGTTTCATCATATAAATGTGTACTACTTATTATTCACTAGTAATTTTGGTAGGCTTCATTTTGTTAGGATCCCTCAAAGTGCTTTACTAAACATCTCCACATATGTTTTTACATACATTCACAAGACATAGATCTTTAGACATGGGATCATTCGGTTTCTGAACATTGGCAATTCTCTCTTAATGATGTTTACAAGGGCTCATAGTTCTCTTTATCATTGCCTCTCCTCTCTATGTGATATAATTTAGATGTTAGATGTAAGCAGACTAAACCAGCAGAAATAAATACACCTTATGTATTTATACCACATAAATAAAAAGTATGCCTAATGACTTGTAGGGTCTTGGGAGTTTTTTAGTTGGCTGGTTTTTTATAGGACATACGGTGTGTACTAAGGCTTTGTGGGAGCTCCTGGAGCTGTTTGAGAACAGGGACCATGACTTTGATAAAAATCTGTCTGCAGTGCCTGTTGGTGATGAAATGAATTATATGGAAGGAGTAAGGCTTGGTCTCCACAGAAATTGAGTCCAGCTGGGATTATGCACTATACTTGTATGAAGGATAAGCATCTATGAAACAAATCTAGAGTAACAAAAAATATGATATAATTGGTAAGATTATAAATTTATACTTAAGGGTAAAAATTAAGGGCTGAGGATATAGCTCAGTGATAGAGCACAACACCCTAGGTTTCATTCCCAGCAATGAAAAAAAATTTAATTAAATTTCAGTTTGGAAATTACATTGAAGCAGTTATATATGACAGAAGAATGAAATAAGAAAAACAACTCTGTGACAGCATTCTCTTGTTTTCCTTTCCTCCTTCCTCAGTTTGGACTTGAATATTAAGAGAATTGCGTTTTTGGAACATGCATTCCATACACTAAAAAATAAAAGGGAGAGTCTTCTGAGCATGTACTGGCAGGCGACTGGGGACCAGGTGCTGAGTGGGAGGTCGGCCACCTGCCAGGCTGCTGCTCAGGACTGCGGCTGCTCGGCACAAAGCCACTGGCATCTTTCTCTTGCTGTCCCATGTTCGTGCCCACTTCATGCCATCTCCTTTTTGGGAGTCACCAGAGTCTGGTGCTGAGCCACAACTAAGGCTCATGAGGTCTTCTAGCAGAGTTACATGGAGAGACTCAGGTGTGCCGCCAGAGGAGTGCAGGATTGGGAAGTCTCAGGTGTGTGGTGTTAAGTTTGATCCTGGCAGACTGAGCACTGAAGAAATGATTTTGCATCTTCAGAAGGTTTCAAGGAATTTCTTGTTAGCCAAGCCTCCAACATAGAATATTTCACAGGTCAGGACAGCATTTTAACTGCATGCCAAGTCTCTATGTCCAGTGACTGGATTTTTCACCAATGGAAAGAAACATTCAGTAGTGGTAATCAGCAGAAAGAATGTGTGTGTGTGGGGGTGGGTGGGTGGGTGGATGTGTGTGTTTAATACCTGTAACCAATTTTGCTGGAGCTGAGAATAATGCCAGGGACATTGGTTTCTTCCCATAGACACAGCTTGGGTTTAAAGAGAAGGGAGAACACACCAAGGCCAGGAGAAAAAGATTGGTGATGAGGGTGGTTTGCAAGTTTGCTACGCTGGACCAAAGAAGCCACTTAGAAGAAACAAGTGCAGCTGTTGAGCGACAGGTTATTGGAGGGACTTGGAAATCTGATGGGTGGTGTATGGACAGGGGTCCCTGTTTGGTAGGGCCCTGAGTCTGGGGGAGGCCTTGTGCAGCGGGCCAGTCCTGAGCAGTAGGGACTGAGATGCAGAATGGTGCACCAAGAACAATGCATGCGAGCGATTCACACTGAGCAAGAGCACAGGAGAACAAAGCAGAGGTGGGACTCCCAGCCCCCACAGGCCTCTGAGAGGACAAGGGGCTGTCATAGGATGGAAAAACTGGGACATGTTTTTAGGAGTGGACTCTTAGCAGAACAAGTTGTCAGTAAATATAAGAATCATATATTTCAGGCAGGGACATACTAGTGATGTCTTCAGATTTTCGTTTGCCAAAACGTTTGCTTTATCTGTGGTGTAAAATTTTTAGTTACCACAACCCTGTCAGCCATCATTACTAACTCACCACTTTTTGGAAACAGAAATACTAACAGTGCCTGTGAAACTTTGCTGGTCAAAAGTGTAGTTGGGGTGTGGCAGTGGCAGCAGCAGCAGCAGCATTAGGAACCTGTTTGTCTTGGTTACTTTTCTCACGTTGCTGAGACAAAATACCTGATGCCCAATACTAAGGAAGGAAAGGTTTATTTAGCTTACAGTTTGTGGAGGTTTCAGTCCATACTTGCCTGGCTCCAAGGCAGAGTGGCACATGGCAGAGGGCAAAAGTTCATGGCGACAGAAAAGGGCAAAGGCAACAAGAGCAAAAGGGAGGAAGGGCGGCAAGCAGCCTCTTCCTCTCCTTTACATATGCAAACTGCCCGCCCCAGGGGTAGGTGTAGCACTCATACCCATAATCCCAGCATTGGAGCATACATAAATCAATCACAAATCTAGAAGCCTACCCCCATGACTGCTTGAGGCTTTGGGGGGACATGCAGATACAAACCTATATGACTACATGCGACAGTCACCATGCTGTTGGAAGGTAGAGTCTCAGGCTTCCCCTGCCCACTGGGGTAAGAACCTGCATTTTAGCCAGGGGTTGTCATGTGCACAGGGAAATGTAAGCAGCTGTGCTCCAACATGGTGCCTTCTTGGAACCGAAAGAAAAATTTATAACAAAAGATTTTGTGATATATGAAGTTATGATTTTTGGAAAGTGACAGTAAATACTAAGAATACCATTTCAGAAGTGCTTATAGGGTCAGTTATAGAAGTGGTGATTTTGTGATAATCATGTGTTTGTCACAGTCAGTGTACCACTCCAGAACATACATGCTGAGGGGCCACCCTGAGAGTGGGTTAGGTGGAGGCTGCTGGGGAGCCTGGAGTTCTTCTTCTCTCACGCCTTTCTGCCTCTCTGCATCTGTACCTTTTAAATCTCTTTACAATAAACTGGGAAGTGTGTGCAAATTAGGTGGCACAGCTCTCACTGAAGTTGGGTGTACAGAGCAGAGCAGTCACCATGCTGTTCCAGGAAGCTTGTGCTCCCTGCAGAAGTTCATTTTTCAAAGTACGGGTGAAGGCTCTGTTCATATCGGAGGACCATTCATTTTGAGAATAGCAGTGGTGAGCTCTATCCCATGAAAAATAGAAGAAATTCTGTGCAGTGGCACGCTATTCTAAACTGGAAATTCTCCCACTGGACTGACTCATCTGCTGAAAGTGGGACAGTTTGTCCTCTAGGCTCCTCAGGAGCAGGATTTTGTCGTCTGGAAGGAGGGGGTGCAGTGGGCTGTTGGGTTTATTGAGCTCAGAGACATTTTTAACACTTATTTCAGGACCTCATATAGGTACTAGAACAGAGTTCTGCCATAAATCTAGTTGTACCTCCCTTACCGCACCGCAGGTTTTAAGAATACACTATGAAAACTTTAAAAAATACTCTGTAGGGAAAGGCTGTATCCCAGTGCGTGGGATAGTGTTTGGCATATATAGGTGATCCAACAGTATTTGGGATGTTTTGAATAAGTAAATAGGTGAAATTTAGTTAGGTGTTGGTGCTTAAAATGGTTTGTTGACTAAATTAAGACTTTCCAGATGGATGCTTATTTATTGATAACTTGGAGGTGAAAGAAAAGTGAAGAAAGAGAAAAACTACCCTTTATTCCTGCCACTCAGAAATAACATTTCAGGATGTTTGCAGCACTTTGGGAATGTTTTCACATACCTCCTTACATCATACATGTTACTATGTATTTTTTTTAAAACCATAGTGACAAGTAACTGAGCTGTTGAAAGCTTCAGATATTTAGAATGCATTTTGTTTACTTATTACACCCATGCAGGGAATATCATTACATTAGATTTGCAAACAAGACACAGGCCGACAGTTTGCATCTGTTCTTAGTGATCTCATAGCTGGTCTGTGATCCAGTTGAGATTTTTAACTCTGATTTTTTAAATACACTGGAGCAAGCATTTCCTTAAGTGTGACATTTTTTGGTGACAGATGACAAAATAATATTTTGTTAAGTGAATAAATCTAATTTGTCCAACAGCCTCTCTATTCTTCAATGTTTTGTGCTATTTCTTGTTGATATATATATGATATGTATATGTATAATAACACAGTAAATATCTCCATAGAAATTTTTCTACATGATGTTCATGCTACCCTGTTTTAACCCCTACCTTGAAAAAGTCCATAGTTTAAGAAGATACACATTTATAATGCTAGGTACTATATTTTCTCAATTTCAGAGTTTGTCATCAGCTGTGAAGTTTATAATGGATATACAGCTTACTCAACTTTAATGTGTATTTAATGTCATTTATTGTCAAAACTCATGACATCTACATTGTTCTTAGACCATGGTGTAGCATTTCTTTCTTTTCTCTCTCCCTTTCTCATTCCCTTCTTCCGTTTCTCTCTTTCTTCTTTGCATCTTTCTGTATTAGGAAAGCAGATGGTATCCAAAAAGGAAAGCCAGTGTGTTGTAACAAGGGCAAAACGGACACCTTTACCTATACATAGCTTAATTTTGAAGCTGCAATAACACTATTGAAGAAGAAAGTACATTTTATAATATTTGAAGTCACAACAAACGATTATAAAATATAACTGTTCTATATTGAAGACATGACCAGTGGCAGGACATGATGAAAGTGTATGAAAAATAGAATATCTTATTCATTTATCCATGTTTATTGCACACATTGCTCATTTATTTTTGTCTGTAGTGTAGATTTTTCAAAATGTTCTCCCAGCAACTTTTTCTGACAACAATTTCATTCTGTTATTAAATAGAATTTCTTGGTACATTTTATCTGTTGTATGTGTGATTTGCGTCCCTCTATTAGAATAGAAATTAAAAATATGACATTTTAATATAAAGATTTGTGTGATAGTAATAATCCGGTGAATTTTGAAAATGAATGTGTACACGTGCTTTCTGAAATATAAAATTTTACAATTTTGAAACATTTGTTAAGGTAAAAGTAAGAGATTGATATATACTTAGTATATAAGCAGCACGAGCCAGAATAAAATGTTTTAACATAACGTTCAGTGGACACTTTTTTTTAGTTTATGCATAATACTCCTGCTCATTAAAAAATTGTAGCGCCATTTCTCTTGCAAGGTACCACTCTGAAAGGAAGTATCTGTGAGTACTGTTTTGAAGTTTTTCGGGTTTTGTCTTAAGTGGCATTTTGAATGCAGGGAATTCTGTTTAGGCTGGAGTTGGCTGTTGTGTAGGTAGGAAAAAGTAGATTTATTGCTTTCTATTGTGGAATGTATTCTTTGTGAAAACATATTGAGTGATTTACACGTACATTGTTTTCTAGAGTTTATTTTAAAGACAATAAAAAATAATAACAACATAGACAAACAAAACAAAGCAAAAACAATAAAAATGATACAGGGTTTCAAAACCAAATGATAGGAATTAACAGTGGTTGTTATATTACATACTGTTATCTTGAACGAAGTTGCTCAGATTAAAATGCACGAAATCAGTGTGGAGATTCCTCACAAAACTAGGATTAGAAGTCCCACTTAAGACAGCTATTTCCCTTCTGGGTATTTTCCCAGAAGAATTAAAAGCATCATACACTTACATTTTAAATCATTAAAATTTAAAGCTACAGTTACAGAATGACATCAGTACGTGATTAAAATATATTTGCTAACTCAGGAGAAACTTTTACAATTATGTCATAAAAGGAGTCTTGATTTACAAAGCTGCCTGTCTATGCCACCGTAAGTAATTTTCAGAGTCCAACAGGTGAATAATTTAAGAACTGTATTTGCAAAATGATGGTTTTAAAGAGAGAGAACAGTAAAGGGAGGAGTTCATTTTAAGCATTTCTATTCTGCAGCCATCCCCAGGTAGATGCAACTCAAGAGTTGCTTCGGAGGCATGGAAAAGTTTTTTGTTTATTTAGGCCAATCCATTATTCAATATCTACAGTCAATAAACTCTCTCTCATATGTTGTACCTACTACATGTCAGGCACTAGTTTAGTGAATTTCTTTCAGTGTTTTCTCAGTAAAACAGCTTTATAGCATAGAAAGAAATAGAAACAATTTTATCTATCACAGGTATCAGAGTCACCTTAAATAATTGAACATGCGGGTGTTCTTGTGTTTATGTGTGTGTTGAACCATTCATTCATTCATTCATTCATTCATTCACACATTTGCTCATTGACTTCCCCAAAGAGGGAAGGCTAGATACTGGGGTAATGTTCTGAAGGATGAAGGCTGCAGAGAAACAAGAGGCCAGAAGAGGGTCCCAGCCAAACAGGAAGTACTGGGAAGGGTCTCGAACCAGTACCATTTGGACCAGGACTTGGAAACCGAGCAAGAGCTGTTCAGCAAAGAGTGGGGTCAGTGGTCTGGGAAGGGCACCCATGTAGCAAAGCCCAGGCAAGAGAGCGTAACATTTTCTCCCCGTAGTTCTTTTCCCCATAGTTCTTCTTTTTTTTTTTTTTCCTAGTACTGGGAATCGAACTCACGACCTTGCACTTGCCAGGCAGGCACTGTGCCACTGAGCTAAACCCCCAGCCTTCCCCGAAGTTATCTTAGTTTTGAAACTTTACAGGATTAAGCTAATAATGGTAAAGGAAATAGAATGGGAGCATTTGCTATTTTCCCTAGCCTTATCTTGAGAATAGGAAACGGACTAAATTTTTATGCAGCTGTTTTGTTTCCTAAAGATCCACTCATTAGTCTGTTGTATTATTTAGGGTGGCTAATTGTAGCTCAAGAAATCATGTGGCAGTTGAACGGTGAGGGACTCGCGAGGGCCAGCTGATTTCCTTTGCTTTCTTCCCCCGTCTCCCTCTTCCAGGCCTGGCTGGGCTGGGGACCCGGCCACCATTTGGGACCCTGAGCAACAGTGCTCAGCTCTGGGGGCTGCCGGTCCCCCAGCCTCAAACCCACCCTCTGCCCTGTTCTCCATTTCTGTTTTGTTGTTGTTCCCATGTTCTCATGCTACATCTGCCTCTGCTAACTTCTCTGCTGGACACAAACCAGGGACAAACCAAGAAGTGAAAGCACTTTGGTCATCCCGATGGAGAACCTGTCTGCTTTTAAATTCTCAGTGGCTGTGAGGAATGTCTTGCCATACTCAGGGGCTACATTCGTTCTTAACATTTGATCTTCTTAAACTTCCAGTTGATACATTATAGTGGTATGCATTGATGGGGTATCATATCGTAACCTGATACCCTTATATAGTGTGTGATGATCAAATCAGAGAAATTAGCATTCTTAATTATGTGCATCCTAGACATGCATCAGTCAGAACTGGGAAGTGAGGGCAAAGGCCGCTTGTTTTATTTAGGGTGCTCATTAGTAATGGTCTGTTTATGGAGAAGCAACCCCTACTCCCAAGGTGTAGGAACTGTCCATTGAGGCTCCAGTATATTCTGAGCCTAAGTGGGGAGGAATGCAGAGTCTTCACCTGTCCCCCAAATCCCTCCATGCCCAGCCTGCTATCAAATCACAGCCCTGTGCTCTGGGTGAGAGTGTCTCCTGGCTTATCGGCTGCAGCTGGTAAATGACAACGTCATTCTCCTGATAAGACACAAGGCCACAGACCGAGCAGTTAATGTAACGAAAGTAAATGGTGAGAAACCACAGTGACCATGAATGCAGACAGCCAAGTCTCCGGCCTGGGGACTGGAGCCCCTCATGGTCACTAGGACACTGGGGTGAGCAGGTGGGGACTGCGGACCCTCACATCCCCAGGAAGGGTGGCTGTGTGACAAAAACAGAATGGAAAGCTGGGCCGTTTCAGACACTTGAAATCAAACATTCATGACGTCAGGGGCTGTGGGGATTACAGTTTCCAGGCACACTGTCCTTCAGGTAAAAAGTTCCCTAAAGATCACAGCTTGAGTTGAATCTGAAAAGCATAAGGAGCCTTTCCATGAATTCCCCCCACTCCTGTCTTCTGATGAGGGAAATAAGCAGTTATTTTTCTTAGTGGAAGCAGTTCTTAGTGGGCTTAGGCTACTGGAGATCTTATTCATGGGCGTATTTTGATCCTGTGGAGGACAGTCTATCAGATGACCCTGTGAAGTATAGGTTTTGTGGGACATGTCTGGTGGTTCATTAAATAGTTGGGGTACTGTTCTATACTGGGGCTGAGGACTTTCAGCACATAACAGGGATGGGGGCCCTCCTCTTGGGCAGCTTCCATTTAGTCTAGGGAAAATAAATGATGAAACAAATATCAAACATAATAAATGCTCTACAGATGCTGAAAATACAGATGTGACAGAGTAGTCAGAGACTTTCCATAGATCCTTTTAGAAAAGACTGGAGGAGAAAAAGTTAAACATGGCAAGAAGCCTTTCTCAGATCTCATCAAGTGTGGTGTTAGAATGGGGCTCTTCATTCACAGAAAACAGGGTGCAGCGGACGACTTCATGAGTTAAAGTAGCGCCCACTTTCCACTTGCCAGCCCCATTTATTAGAAGGCTTATTTGGAGTTTTTCTTTCCAGCTGCCAGGCCGCACTATGCAGTGTCCGGGAGACGGGGATATATGCGCATTCATCTTTGTGATCTCCAGTGCACAGCACAGCGTCTGCTGTATACCTGGCCTTCCACAAATACACACATGTGTGAATGGAACAAAACTAGATTCACGAGAATATTTTTTGACAGCCCTATGTGTGCAAGAACTCACTTTTCATTTATTCTAAACAGGAATATTATCCGGTCATGACTTGTGTGTGATTGTAAAATTACATACCCTGTTTGCAAAGCAGATTTTTGTTGCTTTTTAAAAGGAAATAGTTTTCTCTTAGGTAACTTTGGTGATGGAGGCAGAGAGCATGCTACTACTAAATCATATGTTATTTTGACCTCGATAGTGAATTGCATTGCTGTTCTCCAGGCTGATTTCATAATCACCCTCCTGATCATTTGGCGTGGTTGGAGTTGACATTTTACTCCTTCACTGGAAATGAAGCACAGGTTCTTGGAAGATGGGAACAGTCAGTGGGCAGCTTCAGAGTTGGGCTGGATCCCGGGTACCTGTCTTGGGCCTGCTGGGAGGATGAGACCTCGTGTACGGATAGAGCCGTGGGAATCACCATAGAAGTGATTTGACACTTCGGCAAACCACAGATAATGGGTTTTATTTTATAATGTGATTCATGGCAGCATCCCCAAGGGAACATTCCCCTGATAGTCTCCAGTCACACTTGGGGTGCTGCGTATTATGCACAAGGGAGGCGTCTGTAATACTTTGAAGTAAGATGCAGAATAAATGAGATCTTTCCTTTTGAAGAATATTCTTAACTCTTACAAATCAAGAGAATTCCTTAAAATCCATTTACATGAACCTTGTCACATTTTGTTTTCCTTGTAGGCTGTCAGAGGGAAGGAAGAGGGCGCTTTTCTTAGACCTTTGGTCTGGGATTTTTTGCTTGTCATTTCCGAGACACCTTTTCCTTCTCTGCACATGGAAGATGCTCTCTCTCATTCATGTGTGTTGAATGAATGCTGCATGAGCAGTTGCTGAAAATGTCTCTGCTCTTTGTTGCTGTCCTAGCATGAACAGAAATCTACCTCGGTCTCTTTAGACCGTGAGTGAAGCACGCATCTTTCTCTGCTGCTGCTGTAACATCTTCAAAGGAAGACGGAGGCCTCCAGCCCTTGTTTCAGGTGCCCACATCCAACTGGTGATTAAAACCTAAGTTCAGTACATTTGGAAAGCAGCTCATTGCAGAGGTGTGGAATTAATCTTACCTGTTCATTGTCACCACAGTGCTCTCACAGAGAACCTAAAATACAGGACAGTCCAGATTGAGCCTTCACAGGCCAGAAGCCATGCGTGCCTCTTAGGTGTCCCGTGAAATTGAGACATTTCAAAGCTCTGTTTAGTAATGACTTTCATGTGGTCAGAGCATGTATATTTAGCTTTTTATTGACCATATCATTGGTAAAATTCTTTTCTTTTTTTTTTTTTTTTTTCTGTTACCGGGAATCAAACTCATGACCTCACCTTGCCAGGCAGGCACTGTGCCACTGAGCTAAATCCCCAGCCCTCATTGATATAATCCTTGATTATAAAGCCCTTTAGTTTTTCTTCGTCTGGACAGACTCGGGAGGGGTCAGCTCGCTAAAGGAAACATTTCACTATGAAAGAAGGAAAAAAATCTAAATAAGAGAATTTATTTAAATCACAAGAAAACGTATGATGTGCTGAGAGCCCAGTAGTCTGTTCTGTCTTCCTTTGTTTTGTCTTTTCACTCTTCCTTCCTTATTTTCCCTCTCACTTTCCTTTTTTCCTTCCTTTTAAAAAAAAATTTTGAAGGGAACACACAAAATCTTATTTATACTACTCATATAGATAATAAAAAAAAGCAGTCCTCAAATCATTTGCTTTTATTTTTGGAGAAAAACAAGGTCTGTCTTGGTAAGTAACCTCGTAGAAGGGCCTCTGTCTTCACTTCTTCTGGGTTCATTTCTCTGCTAGTCTTGTTATAGGGGTGCTCTGGGCCCCAGCTGGGCATAGGTAGGCCTCAGCTTGTCAGAAGAGAATAACTCATTCCTAGAAGCAACATTTGGCTGTTTTGATGTTGAATTGACCCATTATTCTGTTTGGTTGGTTAGTTGCCTGGATATGTGCTGTGGAGAGATTATATCAAAGCAACAACTAAATCATGGGGAATATTTAGAACAAGTAAATTGACTTGAATGGTGCAGTTTTCTCTCTAAAATGGGTATAAACATAGGGAGAATGTCTACAGTGACCATATGAAGACAGAGATGATGATTAGAGCAGTTATAGTCTGGCTGTTTAGCTATAATTTCTCCTATTTTATAGGTTGGTTGCTTTTTCATTCTGCTCATTGCATCCTTTGATGCACAGAAGGTTTTAATTTTAATGTAGTTCAATTTATTTTTTTTTATTACCTGTGCTTTTGATGTCATAGCCATGAAACCATGGTCAAAGTCAATGTCGTGAAGCTTTCCCCCTGTGCAATTTATTAAAACTAATTTTTTTCTATCCTGGATATTGTTGCAACCAATAGCTTTGTGTACAAAGATTTTTTTCCCTCCTGATGGCATTGGTCTGCTTTACTTTCAAAAAGAAAAATGAAATGCCAAGCCAGCTTGGTCTCTTGAAGGCTGCTTTTGACGATAGTGGGCAGAACACAGGTTATCTCTTACCCTGTTGGCAGAAGTTGTGTTCCTGAAGGCAAGGTCAGAAGCATTAGACAAGCCATCCAATTTTTTTCCTACTTGTATGAAGTTAACTTCAGTGATCCTCGGGAGCTATGATTTTTTTAATTTTAATGAGAAAAGAACATAAACAAATTTACAAATATGAAGACATAAACAGAACAACACAACAACAATAAAAACAATACAGAATTTCAAACAAGGTGGTAGGAAATTAACAATGGTTGTTGTATTACATACTGTTATCTTCTCACTGTGGATCACAGGAAAGACAGAGCCTTCATTAAGAGCAACAGGGGTGAATTCGTGGAATGTTTTTCTTCAACCTTGAGCTCTGTTGTCTCAAGCTGCAGTGAAAGCTGAGGATGACGGCCTTCAGCTGATGAGCTTCTAGTGGCCTTGGATTTCCTTTGTAGTGCACGAGAGTCCATACTGTATGCATTTGAATGGAAGAAAGTCATACTGAGAGTTCTTCTAAAAACTCAACATTATATAAATTTAGGACAGTCTCAGAAAAATTTTAAAAAGGTTTGAAAATTTCCAGCTATTCACAATCATAAGCCATAAAATTGTCTTTGAAAAAGAATTTTCTGCTAGGGACTGTCTTATGGTTATATTCGTTTACCTACTGGAAAGCTATTCCTTTAAGAATTAAATGTAGGCATCCCTTGCCACTGTATTTCAGGAAACAAAATCTCATCAGTCCAATTTTCAATAACCCAGAGAAATTAAAAGAAAACTTTCATAGCAATGTTGGTGAAAACAGGAATAGACAATAAATTGCTTTCTTATATTGTCAACAGATTTCCTACCTGTGGGTAACTCATTATACAGAATGAGAAAATCAGAGCCCTTTTATTGCTGATGGTTGATTTTCAAAAAAACAAAGTATGTTAGTGACCATAAAAAGCTGCTCATCAAAGCATTCCAAAATACAGTACATCTTATCTATTATTTGCGTGTTTTTTTGACTTTTATCATTTGCAAATTTTTCTGACTTTTTACTTTGGAAGTTTTTGTATCTCTTGTACCAGTCAGGTTTTTATCACTAAAATGAACCTGAGACAGGCTAACTTGTAAAGAGATTCATTGCTGACAGCTTTGGAAGTTCAAAGGCCTGGGGTTGGCATCAGCTTAGTTCTGGTGAGGGCCCACCTCAGCTTCATCACATCATGGTGTATGGCAGTGGCAGGAAGCAGAGACCGTGGGATCAGGCTCAGGTTTCTGTGGCAGTCTTTCACAAGGACCAACCAGGGTCCCATGAGAAAAACCTTAACCCCTTTCCAGGACATGCCCCAGGTTGACCTCCCAGTAGTTCCATTTCCAAAGGTCCACTGTCTCATCCTCACCTCGCAGGAGGCCAGGCTTCCCACATACAGATCCTTGGGGGGACAAATTATATCCAAATGTAGCACGGCTTCCAAAGTATGTAGAAGAGTTAATGAGGCCCCATGTGTTACCACACTGCCACAGTAGTTATCAGGTCACAAACAGTCTTATCTATACCTCTGCTTGGTATCCTGTGAGGGACCGACAGTCCCACAGTGAAGTATTATGTAGCCCCCAATACTAAGAAAGACATAGCTGAAAACTCTTATATAGGTCTTTAACTTCTCTTAGCAATATTTTGATTTTTCTATGTAGGGATTCATCACATCTTTGTTTTCTTAGATAAGTAATATTTTGGTACTGTTTTGAATGGTAAGTTTTAAATCTCATCTTCTTATTGTGTATGTGTGTCTGTGCATGTATACATGTATATTTGTATGTGTGTTCTTTTATGTGTTTCTTAATGAGTGTCTTCATGTGCTTCTATTATTTGATATGTCTTATTGTAGAGGTTCCCCTCTAGTCTTTTTTCCTCTAGCAGTTCTTTATAGTTGAAGAAACTAGGTTCTTTGTCCCATAGAACTTCCTGCAACTTGGATTTTGCTGATTCTTTCACCATGGTGGTGTATAATATCTCTTCCTATCCCTGTCCTTATGATTGTTGCCTATATCCATTAATTCCTTAGGTGCTGCACAATGGTGACAAGCCAGTTCTATCACTTGCTTCTCATTTATTAGCCCAGAATGCTCCTGTAGAGAGAAACTCTCCCCTCTCCAAACCAGCTGGTTCCTCTTCAGTGATGGCGAATCTTTTAGAGCTTTCCGTGGTATAAACAGCCTGCTGTAGCATGCGTGCCTTAGGTTCGCTACCACTGCTCTAACATAGAGAAAAGGCAAGACAAATGCTTATTCTTTCTCTTTTTGAGGTCTGTTTTCAAAATAAGTTGGTTCCCTGAGATTCTCCATGGGCAGCTAGTGAGATTCTTTTTCTTAATTAAACCTATCACGGACATATGGTTGAAACTTACTGGATAGTTCAGTTATTGCTGTTTTTTGCTCAAGGGTGATCATCTTGTTCCATCTTTGGCTAATGAGAACTTCTTTGAGACCTGAATATGTTGTTGGTGCTATTTTAAGCTTTCTTACCTTGAGCTGTAAGACACTCAGGCTCCCTTAAACATTGCTTGTCTCCGGCCTGGACGCCGCCCTTTCTCCACTGTGGTGTATGTGCAGAGGATGTAGATGTGCACAATGCTCCTGCTGCCCATTCTTTCTAAATGTTTTCCAGTTGACAGAACTAGAACATATGTAGATTTTTAAATATTAAAAAAGTACAGTGAGATGCATTGATTCTGCCTGTTCATATCCTGGACTATAAGATTTTAAAATTAATTTCATCCTTTTTCCTATGCACAAAATCTTGGGTCTCAACATACTTCTTGCTGTATCACAGACTACACACCTAGCACTCTCTGAATAACTACACCCCCTTGTCCAATGAAAATATTGTCACTGAAAACACTAAGATAAAGGGGGTTCTTTTGGGGACCTGTTTCTAAGGGTATTTCAGAACAGGGATGTGTTTTTAGGTTGCTGCATTTTAAAGTCACTTGGAATAGTGTGCTTATGTTACCAAATGGACTTACTTTTAGGTACATTTAATTCACTGTACTTTTGACTTCTAGGGATTGCATATTAAAATTTCATTTAATATTATTATGTGTAATATTTACATGGTTTTAAAGTCAATTTTACAAACAGGGTGCATGCGAAGAAGTTTCTTTTCTATCCTTGTCTCTTCCCCTGTTCCCTCCCTCACATGATAGGTATCTGTTTATAAAACAAACATCATAGCTTCTCCCACCAGTGTGGGTTCCGCATATGCGTGGTCGTTAGGGGAGCTGGGCACCTCTGCCTTTGCTCCCCGGCACTGGTTTTTCGTTCACCGTCCTCATCCTTCGGGGGAATATTTTCCCATTTCCAAGACAAATAGGTTTCATGTAGAGACACCTGCATGGGCCTTAATTGAGATGAAGGACGTTTACAGGGAATCGCTTGAAGTATGTTAAGCTAAAAGTCCAAGTGAAGCAAACAAGTACACCTCGACAGTCTGAGGTCTCTGGCAACCCTTACTGGGTGACATGGGGACACCTGCTTTCTACACAGCATCTGTCAGTACCTGATGCTTCCAGGGCTGTGTGGGTTGCAGACAGGGCTTCCAGGAGGGAAAAATGTCTCTTCTGGGCTGGTTTCCCCCCACTTGAATGATAAGATAGTATGTGAAATAATAAGGGCAGGGAAGGTACCATGAATAATTAATTGCCACTGCGCTTAGAAACCTAGTTTTAGTCATGGACAAGAATTAAAGTAGCAACACTAGGCCCAGTTTCAGCCCTTTTTTTCCCTTTCTCAGGCAGCAGAGTGGTTAACGTGAGCAAGGAAAGGGGAACTCCTGGTGACCAGCTCCGGATTAAAAGGCACCCGTTCCAGGAAGGCTGGGTCTGCTTCTCCTTGTATCACCAATTCCTGTCTGCTGATTGCCTGTTCATAGGAGGCACATGTGATACAACACATAGCACTTAGGAGTAGCAGCCCATCGTGTTGTGTGTGGGTGGTGGTGTAGAACGAGGAAAGGTAACATCTCCTTCGAGGTAGAGTGAGCAATGGCAGATGCACCGGTAGTGTGTTCTCTGTTCTAGGTTTGGGGATAAGAATGTGAGTTTGCGATTCTTCACCAGGCACTTGACCTCCCTAGGTTTTTTTTTTTGCTTTGTTTTGTTTGTTTTTTCTTGTTGATTAAAGTATACTGTTAGGGAAAAACAAACTATTATTGTAATCATAGAATTTTTGTAGGCACCAAGTAGATTTTTTTTAAAAAATGGTAACAGAAGCTTAGCATGCCAAATAAATTGAGTGCTGGATTCTTCTAACCCCCGTATAACTCACTCCAAGGAAGAAATGAATGTGTGTAGACTTTGACTCATTAATGCCACCTCTAGCAGTTTTATCCCAAGAATATGTGTGTTGTTGCCTACAAAATGTGTCCAAATTGCTCACCAAGCATAAGTGCGTATGTGCATGTTCCTTTTCTCTCTCTCATACATATATGTGTGTGCACACTTCCGTTTGGGATCCAATCTGAATTTCTAGTAGAGGATTGGGTAGGTAAATTGCTACATACCTATATTTTATAGTGACCATGACTTATTTACATAAGAAGAATCAGTAAAAGGATTTTCATTCAGGAAGACAATTACAACTTTTCCTTTTAGTGCAATTTTGAAATTAAAGGAGAGAGTTTGTATTCATATATTAGAGTACATTGGCTTTGGTTTGGTTTCATCTTCTGCTGACTATGAAATTAGATAATGACAGTGAAGGAATGGCTGACTCTTAGGGAAGCTCCCCCATCTTAAACATATGAAGAGTTTTTTTTTCATTTTTTGTTATTTCTGTATGGGGATATAACGTGCTTTGATCATGTCTTTCCCCTCGCTACCATCCTTTGGTCTCCCCCTCAATTGCCGTCTTCTAGTTTAATAGTTTAGGGAGACATTCTTAATGTTTTGGATGGCAAGATCTGGTTTAGTAGTGAAATCATTTGATCCAGTATAGAAGTGATAACTGATTTTACGTATGTAAAATTTTGAACATGTTTTGGATTTTAAAAATGAGTAATAACCATCTTCTTTGGCCATGTTTGTGCAATGTCAGGTTGTTTCTGCCATATTTATACTTACTGCTTAAAAGGGACAGTTGAAAAGTTTACTAACCCAGCCCAGTCACTTGCAATATGGCCTTGTCATCTGCCTTGCTTTGAAGAATTGGGCAGTTCTGTCCTGACACATAGAGCTGTGTACCATCTTGCTGCTCTGACTTTTTCCTTGGGGTAATTTAATCTGCTTGATAAACTTAACTTCTATCCAAGCAATAGGATTACATAAGACTTTCAGGGTACAAATTCATAATAAAAGTAATCATGTGTCGTTTTCTTAACAGAAACCACAGCCCATTAATGAGTTTCGGAGCCAGCTTCGTCAGTTTTTTGGTAAGTTAATGTCAGAAGTAGTCATGGTGTGAAGGAAAAAAATATAAACTAATGTCTGCTATTGGCTACGAGCTGAATAGACACACCATTATAGAAAACCTTTTAGCATTTAAAACTGGGATAAAGTTTTGCTTCTAAACCAATGCTAGGAGATAAATCCTCGTACCTAATTTTAAAAGTAAAATGCTTGTATTTTATTTCAATAGCATTATATATTTTCCAGCACAAATATTTTATCAAATAAAGGTGTAATTGAAAGACCTACAAAAATTAAAACTGTAGAAGAAGAGCAAAAGTTTGACCTTGGTAATAAAGGCTCCTGTAAAATTATTGAGTAACTGTGGACTCAGAGTTCAGTAAACAGAGTGAAAGTATGTTTAGCTAGCATTACATTTCCAAATACTAACATTTGAGAATTGAGGGAAAAGGTTTTAGTTAGGTTTTAAAGGAAATTGGTCAATGGAAAAAATTGAGTATTTTCATTTTTCAGAAAAATTTACTATACAAATTACTTTCAAACGCTTTTTCTTTTTTGTCTTTGTGGTCTCACTATGCAGTTCAGGCTGGCCGTGAGCTTACTTGGTAGCCCTGGCTAGTCTCAAACTCACAACGATTCTCCTGCCTCAGCTTTCCGAGTGCTGGGATTACAGGAATTATGTTTGAAGCTGCCACCATGCCCAGCTTCAAGCATAATTCTTTAAAAACCATAGATTGTAAAACAGAAGGGGGGAAATGTATTGAGATCAAATGGGAGAAAGCATTTAGACTGGAGATTTAGAAAACTAGCAGAGTCCATTAGTGCCACTGCAGGTGCCAGGCCAGACTTAGTGAGACACACAGGTTTTTATTCAAGCTGTTTATTTCCTCTTATTGCCATACAAGACAGCAAAAATTTCATGGTCAACTTTTTGCAAGAATGCATAGTTCACTCCTCAAGGAAAAGAGTAGTGGGTGGGAATTGTAACATGGGGACCCACGTGACCACAGAGGCTGCCAGGGAGATCAAACCGAAGGATCCCAGCTGAGCTCGCTGGGGAGCAGGCTGAAATTGCAGCATGGTTGGGAAGAGTGTGGCAGGAGGCCAGGGAAAGGTGACTGTAGCCTGATCTGGTAGGTACAGTAGGTTTAAATCAGACCAAAGGCACCTAAATGCCAAGACGGGGCTAGTGGAACCTGAGCAGAAGTGGAGAACTAGAGACAGTGAGTTTGTTAGCGTCTTCCGAGAACCTGGTCTCTCTTTTAGCTCAGAACCCTCAGTTCTACTGGGTACAAGTCACAGGGCTAGCAGACATTCAGAAGATTGCCTCTACCCAGCCAAATATGGCCTTGCAAGATCCACCAGGATCAGGTGCCTGGAAACAAGCTGCTGGTGGAATTCTAACTGTATGCGTTATAAAATGAGTTCCTAATGAGTGAACCCATGGGGATTGCTGTTCCCGGAAAGACTGATGGTTTTCAAAGACTACTTTTTACTAGCCATGTGTCATTAGCTTTTCTGTGCAGTGCTGGATGAGCTCGGATCCATCTGTGGGTCAAGTGAGACACTGTTGGAAAAACTGAGCAGAGCAGACGAATTAGAAATTGTACAGAATTTTTGCTACTGTGTTAGAATAACCACAAAAGCATGGAAGAATGATAATTGCAAGGTCATTTGCTAGTGTACTTTTTTCATGTTGGTGTAATGGAGTATAGTCGTAGTTCATATTGAGGTTATAATTTCTTTGAATGAATAAAGTATGCTGTAACATTTTGATTCTTTTACTTGCAAATTATTTCCCCCCCCCCTTATTTTGGGGCTTTGTTATCATAAATTGGGTTAAAGTTTCAGTTACTGATTCATTCATTCTTTCCTTCTTGGAAGAATGCCATGATGACATTTGAGGAAGAGAAAATGCAGTTGGCGTGTGATGACTTAAAAACGACGGAAAAGCTGTGTGAGAGTGAAGAGGCTGGGGTAATTGAAACGATCAAGAATAAAATTAAGAAGAATGTAAGTAGCACAGCTTTGGAGCATGGACTCTGTGCCACTTATGTAGAACGTCATTCATTCGCTTGTGTTTTGTATTGAGAATACGACCGAAATAATACTGTTCATTACTTCTGATTATGTAAAATGTCTTTCTTGAAATAACAGAAGCCCCTTTAGTCATTAGAGTCCTCTGGTAGGTGATCCTTCGGTGTTTCACGATGCTCTTCTTCCACATGGGCCCTGGGCCAGGGCTCGTGAAGTGCAGGTTTCTGTGTGTAGTTAAATGTGGCACAGTGGTAGCTGATGAGCAATGACAGGGTTGCGTTTTGGCATATTGCCGGCCCCTAGCTCTCACCAGCCTTCGGTTCTAGATAAAGCCACAACATCATAACCCACTTTTCCTGATTTTGCCTTCCCTTTCAACTCAAAAGTTCCAGGCCGTGGAAAGGGATATTCCTACTCTGTTGTTTCTCAGGCGTGTCACCTATGTGCCCAATGAGCTAATCTGTTGCATAGGTCCATCAGGCCACCCTTTCTTTTCTTATGATTCTTCACATCAATCTCCTACCCGTGAAGCAGTCGCAGGAAGTGGCCTCACTTACACACTATAGTGGAAGCCAGCGAGGGGCCAAGAATTCTACAGCCTGAGACTGCTGATGGGCCAGAGTTGCCTTTGCTCCCTCCTCCAAACACCACATACAGTCACCACATACAATCATCACTTTCTCTCCAAACTCTTTCTTCAGCATCTGTCCATCATCTCCATCCGCTCTTGGGCATGTCCCTAAGTCAGCCACCATCCCCTTTGCCTAAGACAGACTGGCATTTCTGCCTCTGATCTCCCTGGTCCAATTCATTCTCTGTAATGTGGAGATACTGCTTGTGTGGCTTTCAGCCCCTGCCTGGCTGGCATCACTGTGATGAAGTCCAAACTCCTAAGTTTGGCTGGCATATGTTTTGCCTCTGCCTGGAACACTTTTTTCCCTCTTTACCTGATTCCTACTCAATCTTCAGTTCTTCCTAGATATCATTTTGATCTCAGAACTCTTTTCTGGGGCTGCTAGTCCTACTGAGTATGTCTTCTACAGTTCCCATAGTTTTCTGTACTTTGCCCTGCAGAATACTTACTATTACTCAGTAATAAGGACTGCAGTTCCCCGTTACCTGGAAGCTTCTTAACGTATCTATCCTCAGTGTCTACTACTATGCCCAGTACATATGTTTTAATGCTTGTAATAGCCTTTGCGATTTATATAGTGTGTAAGACTATGCAGGATCTCATAGCCCTCCTGACAAACCCCTCCCTGCACAGTGGATGTTACTGAAATAAGAAACAGAAGCATTGATAGATTGACATTTTCCAAAGTAAACAGAATAATGAATGCTGGGCTAGACATGGAACACAATGACTCTGACTGATTATGCTGAAATCTACAAACAGTGTGTGTGGGGAAGGATAATACCACTACCCTGTGTACCATAGTATATACTTGGCATATTTGCATAAATCATGTCACTTCTCATGTCATTATAAAAGCTTATGAAAATAGCTTATTTTACTCAGATTTACTTTGTGCTGAGAATACAGAATGTTCTGTGCCACAGTGATTTTTACTCATTTAAGAAACATAATTTATGACAAAGACCAATATTTTTTCAGTGATTTCATCTTTGCTTATTTTTATGGCTTGAATTTCAAGTGCAAATTGTGATGTATTCAAGGCTAATTTTTAATTTCAGTATGTATTTTCAGATCATAGAAATATAATCAGTTTCCAGCCCTGACATTTCAGTTGCAGGCACCAAAAGGCTGCACCCTAATAAAGGCCCCATCTAAAGATTGATGGCTATAAAATGACTTCTCAGATTATCTACTTTAGCAAATGTTTTGGACCTTTAGTGATTTTTTTTATAATTAAGAGTTTTCATTATCAAAAAATTGTGAACAAAGTTTTGTGACTTTTTAACAATTTCCCATGAATTCAGCTGTTGTCACTTAGAGTATCATTTTTGAATTATAATGTTCTTTAGTATTGTACTATCAACAAAGCTAGACCTAAGGGGTATGTGGAACTACCAACCTTCTAGCATAAATTTGGGCTTAGCTTTGGGTGACTGCCAGGTCCATTTCCTAATTCCTGTGTGAAATTATTTTGCACCATAAAGTAAGAGTTGTTTGGAGGGAGTAGTCTCCTTGCATGTGATTTTACCGGTATTTTCTTTCTTTCCACCAAACAGGTTGATGTCCGCAAATCCGCCCCCTCTATGGTTGATCGGCTTCAAAGGCAAATAATCATAGCAGACTGTCAGGTTTACCTGGCTGTGCTTTCGTTTGTGAAGCAAGAACTGTCAGGTATGCTGAGCACTGGTTTAATGGCATTCACTGTTCGGCGGACGCAGTGGGTAATGCTTTGTGTAGACCACCTCATATTTCAGCTTTGTAAACACGATGTCTCCTCGGGACACGATACTGATTTATTACTTGGGAAATTGAAACCACAAGTGCTTAATGTGTGTTTAGCAAAGTAGTTTTAGTCTCAAAGTCTGTGCTTCATCCTCTACTCCCAAGATAATTCCGTCTTACGTAGAGAAATCACTATTGCCTTTTATATGTATGTAGACACATATTCCTTTTTCTTTGTGGAAATCAAGTTGTAGTAATCATCTTTGAAGTAAAATCTAACTGATTTAAAATTAAGTTATTGAGGAAATTGTCATGAGAGGCTTGAGTGCCCTCAGTGGCCTCAAGTATATTAGGAAATCATTAAAATCATTAAAGATTTCCTAATATACTAGAATGTTCGGTATTATAACAACTTTCAACAAGGGGCATAAACTAATTTCTTAGTTAGTTTGTACAAGATGAATGTTTTCCAGGCTTTTGTACCTTTAATTTCTTGAGTGAAAGTGACTCAGTGGGGTCCCTAATAGCTTTCTATAAGGCTGTGTCTGAAATTGTTAGGTGTGTTTTGGATCCTGTGAGCAGAAACTAACCACTTGGGTAGATAGGATTTACCTGGGAAAGAATGAAAATTCAAAAAAATCAATTAAAATTCAATCAGAAAAGCCTTTCCTCCCAAACCTTAAATGAAGAGAAATATAGTTCTGCTGAATTATACCATGTTTCTTTCTAGTAACCAGAAGCAAGTTTTTCCTAGTTTTTTCTCTCTTGTTCTCTTTGTCTCTCAGTCTAAAAGATGCATGATTTCTGTTTACTTCATATAAAGTGGAATTTAACTTTTGTTTTGACCTCTCTTGATCTTCCTAGAGTTTATCCCTCTTTAAAATATGTCCTATGATATACTTTTACCATTTGCTTTGGTTCATTTCTTTCCTTTAATCTGCTTCTCATCAGTCTCCTAATACCTTCAAGGGCAGCAGTTCAGAGTGCATCTGAGTTTCCTCTGCTGTAGTCATGCAAATCATCTGGAGCTCCGTGCTGACCTGGGTGTAAAAGAGCAGTGGAGCTTATCTGGTGCTCTCTGGTCAAGACAGGTGCTTGTCCATTCTGTGGTCTTACACATCCTTTGCTCTTGTCAGGAGCTAATTAAAGCCATTAAGAAACCATTGGTTAAGAGAGGAGAGTAGTGAGGCATAGTGGCATGTACCTCTGGTCCCAGTTACTCTGGAGGCTGAGGCAGGGGAATCACTTGGGACCAGGAATTCTAGGCCAGCCTGGGCAACATAGTAAGACAGCTTATCTTAAAAAAAAAAAAATTAAAAAATTTATCAGAGAAGGATAATACAAATGTAGTACAATGCCTACCTGTGGATGTATTTCAAAAATTTAAAAATGAGTATAGCTGTCTTTCCTATGGTCACTCATTGATCCATTCAACAGTTACAGGGTCCATACTGTGGGACAATCACTGTGGTAAGTGAATAAGCCCATAGTCCTGACTCTTAGCAGTCTGGAATCATCAGAATATATTATTTATTTCAAAAATTATTCTGATTGTAAAAATACTATTATTAGGAAAACTTTTGAAAAGATAAAAAAGAGTACAAAAGAAAGCAAGTCATCACTCTGATTTCTTCCCTGGCAAGAAATCATTCTTAATCAGTTTCCTGTTTCTCTGTATTTTTATCTGCACTGTTGAATCTGCAGTATTTTGAATCCTGCTTTACTCTCTTAGATCATATTTTGGATATTTTCCTGTGATTCAGTTTTAGAATGTAATTTTAAGTAATAACATACTAGTTTATCTTATGGAGAAGCCAATTTATTTAATCAATTTCTCCTTGCTGTGTTTTGTGTTTATTAGCAAGGTTAAACCCATTTTTAATCAATTAAATTTTGGTGCTCGAGATCAAGCAAAGGAGGTGTTTTTCTACTGAACTGTTTCTCAACCTTTATTTTTTTATTTCATCCATAAACTGTATTTCTTTCACAAATTGCCTTTATTGTCTTTACCCAGTCTTCTAATAGTTTTATGTTAATCAGTTATTTAATCCTGTTTATCATAGCCATTTAGCAGTGTTTTTGTTTTTTCCTAAACTCTATTATTTGTTAACTGTGATATTGATACCACAGTGAAATTTCCATAAGCATAAAAGCCTCACATCTTAGTTAATTTATCTAGTAGTAGTTTATTTTATGAATAGTTCAGCATTTATTTTGAACAGTCTACCAACAATGTGCTTAATTTACCTTTCAGATACCCAATGGGTTATTCATTTACAAATTATTTACTTTATTATTGAAATCCATTTCTTAAAAAAATATTTTTGATGGATAATTTCCTAGAAGAAACAAAAGCCTTCTTCGAAACATTTGTTCTAGGAGTTCCTCCTCTCCCCCGAGAGGGTGACACAGAGGCCCACCTGAGGAGGGGCACACACTGACCAGGGCTCTGGGAGGGATGAATCAGAGTGAGTTTTTGCCCTGAAAATTATGGTTGTTGAAAAGATTAGCATTTCAAAAACTGCCAAGTATTTTGTATCAGGACAATAGGAAAGATGGCTTGAAGGCATCTCAGGAATCAGCAAGACCACACCCTCTGGCTATGGAAGGGCCACTCAGGGAATTGGCACCCTGAGATTCACTTCTCAGGGCTAAGACATTGAAGCACTCAGGGGCTACTGCAGCCATGGTTCAAGAGGGCCTGGCTACTATTCCCACTGAGAAGAGACCATGGTATCATCCATGAGTTGCTGGTTTTTCAAGCATGTAGAATGCAAAAGTTGTGGGTTTACAGAGGCTTCCACCCAAATTTTAGAAGAAGCCTGGAAGACCAGGTAGTGTGCCCCTGAGAGGGCGGTGCCTGAAGCTGTGAGAGACAAGTCAAAAGTAAGGGGACTCACCAGGAAGTTAGAAATGCCAGGAAAATAAAACATCTGCTGAGGAAAGCCATAGAGCAATGAGTGGAGCCAGCCCAAGGGACAGGCCACGTGGACTGCCCACTGCACTTTTGGCTTGCCATAGAGGCATGGATGCCCAAGCGCTGTAGAGCACACTTCTTGCCACAACTTGTCCCAGCTATGCTGGACATGGAGCTTCAAGATTTAACGTTTGCCCTACTAGATTTTGGTCTTGCTTTGGTCCAATTTCTATTTCGCTGGCCATCCCTTTTGAATGGGAATGTTTACCCTGTGCCATTATATGCTGAAAGAATTTTTATTTTTCAGTTTTATAGGGGCTTGAAGCTAAGAGTTTGTCTTGAGCTTAGAGAAGACTTTGGACTTGGACTTTTCAGCAATACTGGAACTATTAAGACTAGCAACTCTTAAAGAGAAACTAAATGTATTTTGCATAATGAGATTGATGTGACTCTTTTAGGGGCTATAGGCAGAATGTTATGGTTTACATCTATAATGTCCTCTAGAAGTCTCATATGTTTGAAAGGTATTTGGAGCATAGGGGTGCTGTCCTCATCACTGGATTAGTGTGTTGATGATGTCATACCTGACTATGCTGTTCTGAGGCGGGGCATGGGCTGAACAGGTGGGTCACTGAGCATGTGGCCTAGAAGTCTGTATTCTTGTCCCGTAGCTTCTCCCCTCTGTCTCTGCTTTGACTTGCTAGGAGGTGAGCAGGTTTCCTCTGCTATGCCATGTCGCCATGGCATTTCTGCCTGGAAGCATGTGGACCAGGGCTGAACCCCTTGAAACCGTGAGCCCAAATAACCTTTCTTTCTTTAAATTGCAGGTGTTGGGTATTTTGTTCCCGTGACAGGAAAATGACTAATACAGATCTATATTGCAGGCCCTTCCTTTCTGGTGAAACTACAAACGTCATCATTCACTTGTGACTTTTCTCCCTGATTCTTAGTGTAGGTCTGGCTAAACACAGCCAGCAGTACCCATGTCACAGACCGAATCGTGAGCTACTTTGCAATTTCTTCCACCAGAACACTTAGTCTACCATATTTAAATTTAGCCTCACATAGCCTACATGGACAAAACGTAGGCAGTTCGTTTGCCAGAATAAAATATGCATGGCCTCTAGTTCAGTTTCCAGTAGAGTCCTCATTCCTGTCTGAAACTTTATGAGCCCGACCTTTACCGTTCACATTCCTGCCATCATTTTGGTCTTCTGCACTCCTTCCAGCACCTCTCATCTATCTCTGTTTATAGCAATGTGGGGTTTTCTCTCTTTCATTTCCAAACCTCCCCAAGCTTTTCCCCTGTAAGCCACTTCCAAAGATTTCTAAACCACATTGTCAGGAACAGTCATATCACTGACTCTACTCTTGTTACCAAAGTCTTTATGAGTCACTTTCCTGTCACCGGGATGAAACACCTGGAAAGCGCAATGTAAAGGAGTTAGGTTTCTTTTGGCTCACCGTGGATTCAGTCTGTGCTTAGCTGTTTTTAAGGAAGAGCATCCACCATGGTGAAACAGCATGGTGGAGGAAAGATGCTTACCTCATGACACCCAGGAGGTAGAGAAGGGAGAAGATAGGGACAAGAACACGGCCTTCTGGATCATGCCTTCAATGACCTACTTCTTCCAGCCAGGCCCCACCTCCAGGCAGCCTTCAGCTGTGAACTCATCAACAGCCTAATGTACTGATGAGTATGACCACAGAGTATCACCTTCCAAACACATGAGATTTTGGAGGCCATTTTAGATCTAAACCATAACAGTAGGTTATTAATTATGCTATGATCCAAGAGTCCTTTTTTTTCAAGGAAAAAAAAATAACTTTAAAAAAAAGTTTAATTTAATTTTAATTTTTTGGGGTTTTTTTTCCAGTACTGGGAATTGAACTTATGACCTCACACTTGCCAGGCAGGTGCTATGCTGCTGAGCTAAGTACCCAGCCCCTTATAAGAAGTTTTAAAAACATATTTCTTGGTTCTTGCCTCGTGAGTTTGTTATGAATCTCCTCTGTTTTCTTTTGGATCCGAAGATGGGGCCCTGGCTTACTCATCCCTGTATTCTTGGCACACTGGGTACCTGGGCAGCTGTCCTTCCTTTGCAGGGAGTCAGCAGAGTTGGGATGATTTGGTTGTGGTGGGGTGATGTGGCAGCATGGGAGGCATGACAAAACCAGGACCAACCCTGGTCTTCCTACCTCATGACTAGATTCCTAGCACTGTCACTTTCCCCCCATAGTTTAGTCTGGTTACTTACATCACCACCTTCTCAAGGCCTTTGCCACTGCTTGCTCTCTGCGTCCTGTGGCACTCGCTGTGGGATAGAGGAACAGCCTGCATACAATGCTCTCTCCAAGCCACATTTTCTGTACTGCCGTTAGAGCCATTTCCCTAAGGCACACGACTCCTGTGCTTTGAAGACTTAACTGCCCTCTGTCACCCACAAGGTAAAGCCATGACCCTTCCCTGGGTGGCATGTAGGGACCTGTCCCCTGCCCAGGCTCCTGTCCTTCTGCTGCCTCCTCTGTGTGAGCAGCGTTCTTGCAGTTCCCCTAGCACCTGAGCTGCCCTGGACCTGAGTTCACAGGCCTGCTCAGCGTGGAATCCACCCACCCCTTTCTCTCTGTCACCTAATCAAGCACAGCCCAGACAGTCTTCCTTCCTCACTGACGTCATCTGTCTGGCCTCTGTGTGTACCCTGTACGTAACCAATGAGAGCAGTGCATGTTTTTATCTACGTGTCTGTCTAAAGTAGGAGAGCATAAACTCCGTGAGGGTAGAGACTACATCTGTCTACCTGTTATTTCACTTCTTCCTGCACGCACTGAGCACTTAATATACGTCAGATACTGTGAAATGACAGGTGCTGATGGGCTGGAGATGAGTAAGAGGCAGCTACTCCCCGAAGGGAACTCATGATTGAAAGATGAGTAAATAAAGTCGAATTCAGGAAGATACTTTGACCAGCAGATACATAAGTTAGTCATAGAGAAGGCTCGGGAAGCGAGTGATTCTGAGTCTTTGGGAAGGCTGGGGGCCATGATTCTGTTTCCGAGTAGGATTATGAAGAACGAATGTCTGTTGCTGTCTCTGTTCCAGGTACTTGGTGCCTCTGTGTAGCACTTGGTGAGGGTATATTCTGTAAATTACAGTGGAGGAAGGATGACGCCACTCCGGAAAGGAATTGGGCATGGAGAAGTGAGCCTATTAGAAGATAATGAGATCTGGGTATGGCGGCACATGCCTGTAATCCCAGAACTCAGGAGGCTGAGGTGGGAGGATCAGAAGTTTGAGGCCAGCCTGAACTACAAAGTGAATCCCTGTCTCACTGAAAAGATAACGAGGTGATGGGTTGTTGGAAAAGGGAATCATCTTTTATCCTTAAAGCCTGTTATTTGAGTCACAAAAATGGCAGCTTGGACTTACCTTCATTATGGGGTTAACTAGCCTCATTCTAGATCAAGTGAATGGAGAGACTACAGTGATAGGTTCTCTCATCAGATATAGTCCCCAGAATAATGACCAAGTTCATCCTAAGATCACTTGAGCATAGCTTTACATTCTCATTTTCGAGGCGACTCTTGTTCTTTCTCATGTAGGACTCCCACCGCTCTCTGGGCTTGGAGGTTCCTACCTCCCCTCCATCTCCTGGCAGATGGACTCTGGTCTCACAGGTAGGACAAGTGGCCTGTGGTTTCCTGTACTCTGCTTTTCTCCAGAGGCACAGAGATACCCCGCTGGCTGAGTGTTTGATCTCTGACCTTTCAGGGGAGCCAGTGGAAGGCTTCACAGTGTGCAGCTCTTGAATGCTGTTTTCTAAGTGTTGGGAGGATGTGTGGTATCTGTAGCATTGCTGTTTGCGGAGCTGTAGGCCATGGAGCAGGCTGGGCTCTCTGTGAGTCACGCAGCTCTTGCCTCCTCCAAAAGGGTCAGAGCTGATTCAGGACAGGGGTAGGGCACCTCCCAGGGACCTTGTTTCAGTAAGTTGAATATGGAATGTAGCAAAAGCAAAATGTCTCTCTACATGTATAGTATCTTTGTTTTGTGCATATACATTAATAATCTTTGACTTAGTCTAAGATTTTAGGTTCTGTTTCCTTGGCTCAAAGTAAAGGTTTTTCAGCTTGTCATGATAGATTTGAATGTGTACTTGTAAATGTTGGGACCGATGCGTGTACTGGCCACATAGTTAAAGATGTGTTAAACTCATCCCCTTTTTATTCACTAAGAATGGATTTTTTTTAACTGTGGATTTTTGATTGTCTGTCTGAGCTCCACACACTTAGGAGTCAGTGGATTTTTATGGTTGCTTCAGTTGCTATCATCCTTTTCAGTTAATTCCTCAGCTGAGATCTGGATTGTTGCGAGTCATTTCCCTAATACTATCTCTTAAGCCCCAATTTTAGAGATTCTCTGTATCTGTGCAGCCAGTACACATTCTTCAGCTGCTCTTCAACCCATTGGTCCCAGCGGAGCCCCATCTCCTATAGTAAGGAAGATGCAGGGTAAAGTGGAGTTAGCAATGAGAGGGAAAGGAAGTAAAGTTTTGTGCTGAAATCCTGCAGTGCTTTATTTTGTATCAGCAGTTTAATGATAAAAACGAACTATTCTCTTATAAGTTCAAGATGATTCATTTTCTTTTTTCTATCTGTAACCCATGGCACATTTAAATGCATTTTTTCTTATATTACATGCTTTCATTTTTTTTTTCTCTTCTACTTGTTGTGGGCATTTGGAGGCTGGGATTATGTTTTACCATTCTCTTGTCTCCATGAGATGCCGTTGCTATTTCAAGAATATAACAAGAACTTTATCAGTAGCCATTTTTTGCAAATTTTCTTTTTCTTTCATTTTTTTTAACCTGTGGTCAGTGATTATTAGTTTTCAGTTAGATCCCAATTCCTTTTGTATTCTCTAGCATATATGATCTAGTTTCCCATTTCTTTTTCTCTCTTCCTATTAAATCTTTTGCTTTACAGATCATTACTGAGAATGATCTTTCTTGTTTGTGGATGTATTAATTTAAGCATTTGGAAATTCACTTTGTTGACATTCAAAAAAGTTTCAGGGTTTTCTCAAGCCTTTATTTTCCCACAGTATTTCCATATCTGAGAGAGAAAGGTCACTGAGCCTCATACAGTAAAAATCTGTGCCACCCTTCTTGTTGATTTACCTGTCAGTCTTTGAAATATAATATTTGTGCAATAAATGCTTTCTTAAATTGAATTAAATGAAAGGATTGTTTCAGTCGTACTGCAATCATGTAGCATGACCTGGGTAGTTATAAAATTATGGAACCAGTTCTCTTTAAATCAGTCTGCTGCAGACTACTATGCTTTGTCATCTAGTCCTGCAGCATGCTTCCTAGTGGGTCTAACTCTAAGACATTAGCCACCCCGAACTCAAAGGATGATTATGTTTTTAATTGTGGCCCTATAGGAAAAATGGTCATTGTTGGGAAATTTATATGCCTAAGTGAAATATATGCTTTCTACCATGTGCTGAGGTCTTGAAGACCAATCCCTGGTCTAATGGTTCACCCTTAGGTCTCACAGGTCTCAGTATATCCCTGCTGTGATTTAGTAGAAGAAAAGGACACAAGGCAAAGTCAAGAAAGAGAAAAGGGGGATGGGGTGAAGTCCAGGTAGAGGCTTCCAAGGGTCCTTTGCTAGAGCAGTCGCATGACACATACTTCATTCTCTCAGCAATGAGCTTTGATGACAGGGGTGAAATTTTACCATCTGAGAAACATCAGTTAGAGACCTACCGCCTCACACACACTGAAATTCCAGAGTCCCCAAAGGAACGTGAGCATTCGGTATAAAGCACACTGTGCAGTTTAGGAACACACAGTGAGCTGTTTTCATCAGTTCTAGTAATGGTAAGAAATGTCCCCAGTCCAGATCTCCCACCCAGCCAGGGTTCCACCCTGTAAGCAGCCTCTGGAAGGATAGCACTTGCCGTGGCACTTTCTGTTAAGGGGTTGGAATTTTCTTTTTTTTTTTTTTTTTTTTTT
>NW_004955402.1:12463348-12565150 GCF_000276665.1 Chinchilla lanigera
TTTTGTTTGTTTGTTTTTCTCCGGTACCAGGAACTGAACTCACGACCTTGCGCTTGCCAGGCAGGCACTTTGCCGCTGAGCTAAATCCCCAGCCCCGGGGTTGGAATTTTCTAATAACTTCAATTTTGCTATTTAGAGGGTTGGGAGTCTGGGACAGCTGATGTTTTCTGGTTTTGCGAGAGGGTCCAAGTAGTGGTATCATATTAGTAACAGTCCTTAGTGGATAAGCTCTCTTCCGTGCTTAAGAGGGAACTTTTTTTAACAGTGAATTTCCCACAGAAAACCCTTCCCTGAAGAAGTGGTGTTGGTGCACTGAGATAGCAACAGGTACATCAGCCCCTGGCCCCCTAATCTGAAGGTGAAAATATTCACAGGCAAGTGGACCGGATGGTGAGGGCTTGCCTGAGAGGTGCCAGTGGGGCCCACTGGGTGCTGGATCCCACATCTCACTTCCTATTCTTGAAGTCTTTTCTGTGCTGTTTTCAAGAGGGCTCTGCTAATAAATTGCGCTAAGAGGCAGTAAAAGAAGCTACTTTTAAAATAATCAGTTTTCACCCTGGGTGTGGGTAATCTTTTCACTGTGGATTTCTCTAGGCTGGGGCAGTGGGTGAACACCACTGTCACAGACCAAACAAAGCCATCCCAGTCGGGTAGGGTCCAGCCACACAGGAGATATGGGATGTAGGTAAGGTGGGTAATCTTTGCAATTCTGCATTTCACATGAATGACTTTCTTGGTAATAAACCGGTCACTTGTTTACCCAGTAGATATGAATTAATTCTTTTTGTTTGTTTGTCTTATTGTTTTTGGCAAAGATGCCTTGCTTGGTGACTGAGTATAAATTTAGCAGTGAACTAGACTAAGCTATTTCTCTTGGGGTATAAAAATACATACGTTGTTTAAAAAAAAGAAAAGTTTCGTAAGAAAACACCACAGTAATTCAGAGAAGTAGTGGAGGGTTTCACAGGAGACCTGCAGAAAATGTGGATTCAGTTGACTCCCCCAGCTTTCCTCCCTCCTGTATTGTGTACTGTGCCCAAGCTACTGCAGAGGGGCTTCCACCAATAATGAACAACTGTAATGAGAAAGAAGGCCTCATGACTCTTGTCAAACAGTCACACAGTTTGGTACAAGGAGATCAACAGCAAATAGGAAAGCACTATGAAGAAAACAAAGTGCAGTGATAGGTAATCATTTTAACGTTTTAAAAAAGTTTGATTTTCAGGTTGTTTTCCAGTATCCCTTATTAGTCAAGTACAAAGATCTCTGTGAATGCCTGTTTTTGAGTGCTCTTCTCCCCTTCTCTTTATAGCATACATAAAAGGTGGGTGGATCCTTAGGAAAGCCTGGAAGATTTACAATAAGTGCTACCTGGACATCAATGCCCTTCAGGAACTGTATCAGAAGAAGCTAACTGAAGAGCCCTTGACTTCTGATGCTGCAAATGATAATCACATTGTGGCTGAAGGGGTGACTGAGGAGTCCCTAAACAGACTGAAAGGTGCTGTGAGCTTTGGATATGGCCTTTTTCACCTTTGCATATCCATGGTGCCCCCAAACCTGCTCAAAATCATCAACCTGCTGGGTTTTCCTGGAGACCGCCTACAGGGGCTTTCTTCACTGATGTATGCAAGCGAAAGTAAGGACATGAAGGCCCCTTTAGCTACGTGAGTAGCTATATTGCAATGCTTTGGTAGATAATATAGTGTTGAAAGTAAGTAAAGGTCTTAAAGCTACAACCAGGACCATGTTCTGGGCTGGTGGCGGTGGTGTAAGCTGCATTAGTTAGACTACAAGACACGTTCTTTAGGACTCATGAGTCCTGTATTGTCACCAGGTAAAGTGACCTTATCATTTACCCTCCAGTGATTTTATATGCAGTCTTTGTGGCTTTGATCATAGTCACTGAGATGCATGATCATGATTTGGATTTATCAGATACAAGTTTGATAAGCCTTTTCTGTGGGTCTGAAATTTTTGTTCTTATAGAGAATCCTCGTATTGGATCATTGGCCTTGATGCCTTGATGTTTGTAGTTGGTCAGTTGGTCTGTTAACGTGTGGCTTGGATATTTTGTGCTATTCTATATGGGGTCATGTTACACTGTTAAGTGGAGGGGAACTGGTGTGACCATGCAGAGCAAAGACAAGTACCTGCTTTTACATAGGTTAAAACGATGTCATTTTACAAACTCAATCTGGCCAAGAACTACCATTTGTGATTTGAACAGTTTTATCAGCTACTAGCTGTTCTTTGTCTGACGTAACACTACTTGTCAAAATTTTTTAAAAAATTGTTGACATTGGAGAGAACCTTGGTAAGACATACTTCCACTCATCAGTACTGAGGAGTTAGGATGTTAACTCTTAATCAGTTGATTGTTATTTAAAAACCATAAATTTTTCGTTCGAAAAATATTTGTGCCCCCTAAACTCATTCTAATGGTCCATTATTCTTTGAATTAACAGATTTGTAGCTGATGATCATTCCTGTTTATATTTTAATATTATTTCATGCTTATCTGTGAGAAAGAAATGAGTGGAATTAATGTTAGTGTGATTTCTATAAGTGAACTGAATTTATGAGCACATTAGGTGTATATATTTACATGAACATATTTAGTGTGCAGGCTAAACATTTTTGTCTTTTCATTAATGCGGATCTCAGTGACTGTTCTGTTCACTAAGTTTATCCCAACATTTTTCCTTAATGAGTTTTAAGTAAGGAACTTTTAAATAGAAAGGACCTTTCATCTGTTCCTCTGACTTATTTTAACTTAATGTAATATAATTTGTGACTATGGGTTCTATATTTGAATTTGTATTCTGAGACACTCTGTAACTTTTGTAAGCACAAGAGAAAGTCACGTTTTTCTTTTACGAAAAGTAAAAGCTTTTATTACAAGGGGCAGTGAGTTCACAGTGACTGTGCATTGCTTTGATTCCTAAAGTGTCGAATTCAGGGATTTATATCAGTTTATCTTCAGCAGTCTACTTCCAAGGGGTAACAAAGCTGAATGCTTGTGTTGCCTCTTCTCACCTGATGGGAGTATGCTGATGTACATGTTGTGCCAGTTTTCCAAATACTGACAAAACTAATATGGGAAAGACTCTGATTTTAGTTCTTTGAAGACTGCATAGTAAGTCTTTCAGGAGTGTGGCGGGGGAGAGCACTTAATGCTGTGTCTGAAAAGGGGAAGAATCTACGAGTACCGCGCTCAAAGTCTGTCTTTCCCTCTGCAGACTAGCTCTCCTCTGGTACCACACCGTCGTCCGCCCATTTTTCGCCTTGGATGGCAGCGATAACAAAGCAGGCCTGGATGAAGCTAAGGAAATTCTTCTCAAAAAAGAAGCTGCGTATCCAAATTCTTCCCTCTTTATGTTTTTCAAGGGACGGATCCAGCGATTAGAGGTACAGTGCCTTCCTCGTCTTTTTAAAATAAAGCCGCTGATGATCACATCCCTGAGCGCTGCTTGGGGCCCAGCATGGCTGAGCCAAAATGTCGCAGGCCCAGGAACATGGAGTTCTTGTGCCTTCCACTGCATCACTCTGAGGAAGGCTCTTCCAGGAAGCCAGGGTGTTCGTCAGTTACCTTCTGTTCCAGGCTGTGGGCGAAGCAGGGGCGAGTCCTCATTGGTAATGAGACATGATTGGGGTGCTTGAAGCTAACAGCATATGAGCATTATTAAGTCACTTAGGTGGAGAACACACAATGCAATTTCTCCTCTCTGGGTTACTAATAAACTAGTTCTAAATTTTGATCTGAGCTAATAATTGACTTGGACAAAAGTCAGTACCTTAAATGTCAGAACAGCATCAGCTTTGAGATAATAGTAGCATTGTCATGTTTCAGGCGCTTCATTTGGCTGGGTGCTGGGCCAGGAGCTTTTCACGCACAGGCCCACTTGCTTTGCAGAGCAACCCTGAGCAGAGATAAAGCATAAGCTGCAGGTTATGTAGAGGAGATGGGTACCCAGAGGGAGTCCAAAACTTCTGACCTTTCCCAGCAACAAGCCTAGGAGTCCCTGTACAACACCAGAACTTGCCTGGCCTCTGGAGGCTTCCTCTTCTCCTTCCCCTGCTTGCTCACACCCATGAAAAAAATTACAAGAGAAAAGATTCTTCATATATATGAAGAAGGTGGCCCTTATGCTTTATTTTTCTCCTCCTCTTTGTTTCTCAGTTTCTTTCGAAAGTTGAGAAACAAAGTCTAGGGCTGAGGGTGGAGCTCCGTGGTGGAGCATTTGCCTAATGTGCGCAAGGCCCTGAGTTCAATCCCAAGTGCCACCTAAAAAGGTCTAGAAATAAAATATTTTTTTCCTATGTGCTTATGTATATTGGCTTCCTCTACTTCTTCTAGGAACTTTATTCCAGTACTTATTTCACTACCTTCCCTACCATCCTGAAAACGTGCAAATAACCCTTCACCCCATGCATGATTTCACGTGTACAACTTGCAAGGCACTGGGGATAAAGAGATGATTATAAAAAAAATCTGTACCTTAAACAATTTAATCCAGGCAAGGAAATATATATGAAACGAATTCTATTTATATACTGTTTTAAATATAATAATATACATGTGTCCAAGAGGGAGAGATGGCATTGATGAGAACCATTCTTAAACTCATGTCATACCAACCCATTCCTTACAAATACTTACCAGCAAATCCATTTGCGGTTTTAAGAGCAGCTGTCCTTGGGTTGAGCAGGCGCGCCTCCAGAACTTAGCTGCAGTGGTTTCCAGGAGCACCTCTGGAGATTCTTTTTTCTTTTGCTGAAGAATGATTTGTTTCATGAGCTCAAGGATGATTCACTCTTCCTCTTTCTTTTTTCTTTTCAACTTTCTTTCCCTTCCTCTCCCTTTCTTCTTCTTCAGGGCAGCTCTACAATTGTTTCTTTTTTCCATCATGAAGTGACTCCTTAAATCTGAAGAGCAGTTTTCTAATTTTAAATCTCAAAGCCCCCCGCATATGCATGTATATATGAAAATATATCTTAGCAACCATGGTAATAGTTGATCACTGGAACTGTATAGAAAGCTGACCAGGATTTGAATTATTTAAACCCATGTTTGAGTTATTTTTCCTTCTATTATCTTGAAATGGTTTTTCTTTGGATTCAAACTCAGGAGCCTTTGGTTGTATTTCTTCATTTCTTTCTCTTCCTCTTTACAAAGCATGGTTCTGATCCATCTCTTGTACAGTCAGGGAAGATTAGTTTCCTTTCAAGATCAGATGGTGGCCCTACTTGCAGGAAAAGATACTCAGGCTATTCCTATTAAATTTTTCTGTTCTCTTGAATTTGTGCACAAAGAAATAAGACTGTAGAAGGAAATTTTAAATAGACTAAGCCTTCATGCTCTACTGACTATTTCTGAACTGAACGTTGGGTATAGGAGGAGTACTTTCTTAGATTGAAACTTCTTAGAAAGCTAGCATTGTACATTTTGAGGTGCTTTGAATATCACAACGCAGGTTGAGCATCCCTAATCCAAATTCCAAAATGTTCCATAACGTGAAGCTTTTTGAGCCCCAACTTGATGCCACAGGTAGAAAATTACACACCTGACCTTATGTGATGGGTCTGAGTCACAACATAGAAGCACTGGAAGTGCTGTGTACAGTGACCTTCAGGCTGTGTGTATAAGTTGCATATGAAACACATAAGAACTTTAAGTTTAGACTCCACTCCCAAGATGCCGTATTATGTATGTGCATGGAGATAGATAGATAGACAGACAGACAGATAGATAGATCTGTTTATATATTTATATAGATATCTCCATACACAAATATTCCCAAATCCAAAACTCAAAGCACTTCTGGTCTCCGGCCTTCAGGTGAGGAATACTGAGCCTGTTCTAGATTCAGCGTTTAGCGGAGATTTGTTGCCTGGTGGTGAGAACCTAACCCTGAACATGGTGTGCAACACAGCGGTGTATGCTGAGGGCCACAGCACTGGGCGCTCATTAGAATCTCTTCCTTCTCTCCACTGATGAATGAACGCTTCACAGTATTTTGAAGGTGTTGAGCAGAAAAGTAAAATTTATATTTTGATATGCTTGCTGCTAAGTTAATTTTTCATTTTAAAATGAAAATGCTTAATTTTTACTTCAACATTTATCCTAAAAATATCCTTAATTTTTCATCAGTTCAAGTTTTTTCCCCCAAAAAACGTAACAGCCTCATGATTTTAGTTTGTGCCACAGTCCTGCCAGTAAGGGATGGAGCAATGCCAAAAGCTAGTGGGCCTTCACTGTTGCCAGGATAGTTCTAGAAGAAGGAACTTGCAACTCCTCAGAGGATTCTTACAGGTACAGTTTTTACATGTGTATACTTCTCATTGTGCCTCTAAGGTTTTGTTTGTTTGGTAGTACTGCGTACTGAACCCAGGACCTTTGTGCTGAGTACCTAGCCCTTTTTTTATTTTTCATTTTGAGATAGGGTCTTGCTGAATGGGTACGTTGCCTAGGCTGGACTGGAGCTTGGGATCCTCTTGCCTCAGCCTCCCAGAGTGCTGAGATTACAGAAGTGCACCATTGTGCCCAGCTTCCTTTCCTTTTAGAGAGTAGGTACTGGATGTTAGAACTCCTTTGCAGTGAAGTAGGTTGCTTACTTAAGTGGCTTGAAGGGAAAGGACATAAGATCTATTACTGTTCTTGTTTAATAACTGTAGGGACAAGCAAAATGTGGTGTTTATATTTAGCTCTTCCCAAAGGATGAAAAGATTTGAGCGCTTTCTTGAAATACGATTGCTGTTCTGAAGGTGCTCACACATCAGCATTTCACTACTGTTCCCGAGCCACAGTGGCAGAAGTTACTGGAAGATGGCACCCTTCATTTGCGGTTGAAGAACTCGGTCCCGGGAGCTGGGGTATGGCTTCTGTGACACCTCTGAAGCCCTGACTCTCCTGTGAAAGTGTGCAGGGCTCTGTTGGTGAATTTGCTTGCACAAACTCCTTCTCCGTGTCAGTTAGCATTTAGATGAGTGATCGAGGGCCCTAAGAGCTTTCTGTCAACACAGAGCGTGTGACACTCAGTTTCTTCAGAAACTGCCAGACTCTTTTACTGACATCTTTTAAAAAATATCTGCCAGTTTTAACTTTTTGCTCTTCATGTTTGCAGTATGTAACAGTTACATTCCCCGTGGGGAGTTGGTGTGTGGGGAAGCCAAACACGTTCAGCAGCAGCTTTGGTGTCAGCTTGCGCTCAAGACTGACTAGTTCACTGGAGGACCACCAATTTCCGCTTTTCTGTGATTGTTGTTTGTGCATCCCGTGCACTTGCCACTTTCGTCTGAGCAGGGAGGCCTTCTGCTTACCTTGCCCTTCATCATTTGGGACCACTCCACGTGGGAGGAGGGTGTTTGTAGTGGAGCTGCTCCTCTCCTGCACTTCCGTGAGCCTGGTTGTAGTGGCGTCACTCTTCTCTGCTGCTGTAGTCTCCCGTCATGTGGCTGTCGAATGCTGCGCCTCAGCTGGTGGGAGCAGGAAGAATTCTCCTCTGTCACCGCCTCCTCTTGTCCCCACTGAATCCTGCAGTGCCCCGCCCGAAGCCTCCACCGCCCAGCAGAGGTGTCCTTCCTCCCATTCTGGTCTAAGTCTTGGCCTCTCCTCTGGTCCTTCTCAGTTACTGTTACGGCATGTGGTGACCACTGTCGAAGTGACAGGTGTGATGGTAGTTGTGCACCTGTCTTAGTAATTTTTTTCTCGTTGCTGAGATAAAATACCCAATGCCCAAAATCAAGAAAGGAAAGGTTTATTTAGCTCGCAGTTTGTGGAGGTTTCAGTCCATATTCAGCTGGCTCCAAGGCAGAGTGGCATGGCACAGGAGCAGCAGTCCAAGGCAGTGGAAGACAGCAGAAGCAACAAGAGCAAAAGTGGGGAGAAGCAAGCCTCCTTCCCTACCTTGTATTGTATGCAGGCCATCCACTCCACACCATCTTTACACCCACACCATCTCTATGCCTTCCTTTTCCACAAGCTCAGGATGTTTACAAAGTAAGGATCCTGGCTCCCTGCTGAATTAAGCTTTTAAACTTCTCAAGTTGACACATTGTATCAAGCATTATAGCATCTTACTGAGTGCTTAAACCTGGGAGGTAGGGTATCAATTTTTCTTCTCTTCTTTTTTGGCAAAAAGAATTTATCTTGGTATTAAGAGCTGGCAATAAAGCTAGGGCTGTAATTGGCAAAATGGGTATGTGACTAGCTATAGGGGCTAATAGCATAACAGACATACTTACTCTTTCCTAAATTTATGTATTGCAAACAACTATTAGGTATTTGGTGCATGACTTATATTCTTAACTTTTAAATGTGAGCAGGTAGATAATTGGTTTTAGTTTTTGCATTAATTTTTATCCACTTAAACCTATACTAGTGTTAAGTCTATTCAGATGCAAGTGATTTTTTTTTTTTAAACCTCACCTTTTTTCTTTTTTGATACCAGGAATCAAACTCAGGACCTTGAACTTGCCAGGCAGGCACTTGTGCCACTGAGCTATATCCCTGGCCTTAGACAGAAGTGATTAATGAACCTTTTTTTTAAGTATTGGACATGGTGTATATTTTAATAAGCTGTTTTTATTTCTGTCTGGTCCTGTTTTCTTTAAGCAGTACATGTTTTTAAAATTTTTCTACTCTTTGGTTTTAACAACCTACTTTGCATTAATGTACATGTATGAAGTGTGAGCAAAGAAATAGGGCAAATGTCTAAAAACAGACATTACAGTAAAAGATACATTGCCATGAATCCCCCTCAGAATATCAAAATACTTGTCTTTACTTTGAACGCACTTGTCTCATTGTTCTTGGCATTTCCTGAAGCAGTTCTGAAAGTCCTCTTACATCAGAGTCTTCAACTGCACTTTCCTGGCTGCCTCAGTGTCCTGAATAGACTTAAAACATTTACTTTCCATGTCATTTTGACATTAGGGAAGAGTCAGAAGTCACACAGTGTCAAGTCGGGTGAATAGGTGGGAGAGGCCACTCGGTCGTGTCTTACGAGCTTGCCTTTCCCTTGGATGGCACGTGGCAGCAGCTTCACTGTAGCTGTGATCACACCTCATAAAGACACACAAGAGGACTTCCAGAGCTGCTTCAGAGAGTGGCAAGAATTACAGGACCAGTGCATTCAAAACAAGGGGGTTACTTTGAGGGGGATTAACAACAATGTGTCTTTTGCTGTAATAATTTTTAAAAATTTAAATATTCATATATGTTGATCACTGTGTGTGTGTATTTGGTTCTCTGAATATGCATATTTTCACATATTAAACGATACAATAAGTTAGTAGTGTAGTTAATTTTAATGTCTATCTCTAAATAAATGCCCAAATATTTGAATGACTGAAAGTAGTGATCTGCAAAGTTAATAAACATAGCCTAGTGAGGCTGCTGTTATGCAGCGATTTTTAGAACCTACTTTGAAACTGTCTTCTGAACTTGAGCCCCATAGTTGTGGATATCCTACGTGCTGACTTTTGAAAACCTTGGGTTTGGCTTTGTTGAAGAGAGAGAAGTCACATAGGGCCAAATCTGGTGAATAGTGTGGATGAGGACACTGTCAAGTTTTCACAGCCAGCTGAATGGTCTGCATCGAGCAGAAGACTGGCCCACAATGTGTATTGGTTGAACAAATAAGAAGAGGATGGCTTTCTAAGGAGAGTCCCTAACCAGATACTCTCAGCTTTCAGTATCCATGCGGGATTGATTCCGGGATCCCTTGTAGATATCAGAAGCTGTGGATGCCCTAGAGGCTTACATCCAGGGGTGTAGGATATGCATACGACTTCTGCATATCTCCTCACTTACATTAAGTGATCACTGAGGTTAAGTAGAGTACTTATATACCTAGGACCATGTAAATGCTATGTAAATCATTGGGGAGCATATTGTTTGAGGAATAATGATAAGAAAAAAGCCTATCCATGTGTAGTGTGTACCGATACAATTCTGTGTTTAATATTTTTGCCAATTTATGTTTGATCAGATCTGCAGATGGAAAGCCTGCAGGTGTGGAACGCATGGATACAGACAGCTAGCTGTATTTAAACTCTTCATGCTGGCTAAAGAATGAGTTTCTTTTTTTTAGAGTCAACACTTTTATTTCAAGGATGTCTTTTAACAAGCTGAATTAGCCAGGTGTGGTGGTGGATGTCCATAATTCAGAGGCTGAGGCAGGAGGATCCCAAGTTTAAACCCAGCCTGGGCAACTTCAGGCGATCCTGTCTCAAAAAAAATAAATAAACAGAATAAAATAGGGCTGGGGAAGGCCCTGGGTACAATCCCCAGTACTGCCAAAATAGCAACAAGAAGAGTTTAATTACACCTCACAAGTTTGCCTGGCAGGGCCCTTCACTGAAACTCTCCGATGCACCCACCGTCACTTCAGTGGGGACAGAATGGAGGTTTGCACAAGACTGGAAGCCATACAGAAGGTGCCACAGTGAACTTTGTCTTGTTTGTGTCACATGCACATGTATGTCTTCTGCACAGGCGGACAGAGAAACAGCGCATGGGTCTGGCTGTGGCCTGTGCTGTGAGGGAGCCCCAGATCCATGAGCTCTGCAGTCTGTCAGAGCTGAGGCTTGAACAGTTTCTGTAAAGAGCAGTGCCTTCTGCCATGGACAAGGACCAGCTAGACCTGGCTGCTTCTGCAACCTTCCTGTGCCAGGTTTTCTTGCTGGCAGCTGCTGTATTTATTTTTCTGTGCCTACCTGCAGCTGCTCTATTCTCCTGCCTGGCCCTTCCTGCTGAGGAAGGCAGAGTGCTGGGGGCGCCCTCCCCCCGCCCCCAGGGACTGCTCTGATGGTCTGCCTTTCCTTCGGGGCACCCTGTGTCCTGGTTCCTCCCAGGTGGGTGGGTCTCTCTGTTCCCTCCAGGGTTTGTGGGGAGGTGGGGCGGGGGCGGGCCCCATCTCTGCACCTGCCGCCCACTGGGCTTTTAGGTGTCATCATCTGGGGTGGAGTGGGGCTTTCAAAACCTTGCTGTACTGGTTCTCCACTGTACTTCTATTAAGATAAAATTATATTTTTCATCAGTGCCTACAAATAACTGGGAGCTGTGTCATTCTGTAGCCCATCATGGGTTGCAGCAGGGACAGAAAGTGAACCTGGAGCCCTGGGGTGATTTATTTACCAGACAGAGGAAAGAGGAGGAGGCCTGCGGGCCCCAGGAGCAGGGAACTGTGCTGGAGGACCCAGATAGGGCAGGCTTTCTCTGCTGGTGAAGGGCACCCCGGCCTCCTGCATTTGCATAGCACGCCTTGACAGCATGATGTAATGTTGTTATTTATGGGAGCGGGGAAAAGGCAACTGCAGGAAGAGAAATAATTCCCTGAAGGTCTGTTAATTGTAGTCTTTTCTTCCTGCAGCCTACGTGGTTCTCTTAATTACTTTAAGAACCAAAAAATAGGTTTGCTGTTTATTCTTAGAAGCACAGAAAATGAGGGATTGATTTGATCTGATGCAGGGGAGATGGAGGGTGTACTTTTCTTCACTTCCCAGTGAGATAAATCCATATTGTGGGGTTTAAAGACTGTTCACTGGAATGAGAAGATAATAGCAACCCAGACTGCTAAGAAGTAAAACCCACTTGCTGTTCTTTTAACCCTCTCTCTGCAGGTTGTGGGGTTGGCAAGCAGGTAAAAGGCTAATGCTGAGCTTAGCCTAAGCTCCCTAAGTGCGCCTGGGCAGATGAGCTTTCCCTAGCCTGCGTCAGCCCCAAGGGCAGGGGTGAAGCGCACCATCTCTCCCAGGTCGTCCTTGATAGCCAAAACCACTTTGATGCTCAGCATTAGCCCTGAACTGCACGTAAGTGAGCATTGTGGTCACGGACTCCCTTCTGAGGCTGGGGGGACAAGGAGAGTCTCGCTGTAGAACACATACATCATCGTGTAAGATGTTAAGCAACTTCTTGTACATAAGCGCCCATCACTGGTTAAATTCTAAGTGAATTCACTTGAAATTATTTTGTGACCTTGAATAGAAACACACCTGAGATTCTATGTACTTTGTTTCCAAATCTTACGTTTGCATGCATTTGTATCATTTTTATAAATAACTGACTTGCAAGCTGGCTGTTTAGATATCCATTTGCCGACAATGTGATATTTCCCTCTTGCTGCAAAGTTATTGTTGGGATATTTAGCTATCACCGATACCAATTGCTATAATAAATATCGTAGCATAATTTTCTTTTCTCTCTCTCTCTTGAGCTTCCTTGCATTATAGCTCCACGGAAATCATTAGGATCAAAGAATATGAACAGCTGTGTTGTTCTAGTTACATGATGAGAGATCATCCTCAAGGAATAGTAGGCCGGAGTACAGCCACTCATTATTTTGTGCATGATGTCAGCGTCAGTATTTTGGCCCATAGTTTTATGTATTATTTTTTTATGTCCACAATGATGCAGATTAAAGCAGCTTAAAGATGGTTCTTAAAGAATTACTGAAAAGACATCTCAGGTCATGTCTCCTGAGACTCAGGAGGGCTGGATGGCAGTACTTCCCTCATGGAGTTACAGGTCTCTATCAAAATCCCAATACAGCCCTTATAAGAATCCCGGCTTGGGCTCTGGGAGTATAGCTCAGTGGTGGGACACTTGCCTACCATGCTCGAGGGCCTTGATTTGATCAGCAGCACTACCCTCCCCCTCATATCACAGCTTGCTTTTTTTGCAGAAACTGCAACAAGATTCCCAAGAATAGCCAAGATAGTTGTAAAAGAGGAAAGTCAGAAGACTCAGACTCCCAGTCTCAACACTTACTGCAAAGTAGTCAAGACTGTCACACTGGCATAAGAATGTGCATATAGATCAGTGAGAGCTGAGAAGGAAACCTCACATATATAATCAGTGGACTTCGGACAAGGGCACTAAGACAAATCAGTGGCAGAAAACAGTCTCAACAAACGATGCTGGAACAACTGAAGACTCATGCGAAAGTGCTCGTTGCACCTTTATCTCCCATTAGACATAGAATTAACTAAAAATGGATCCTAGCCCTAAATGTACGACCTACAAGCCTTCCTGGTTGCCCTCACGGGTACAAAGAAGACTGAAGCACCCTCAGGCCTCCTTTCTGTGAGCACCAATCCCATTCACGGAGGGCACCACCCTCATGCCCTCCCAAAGCTTCCGGCTCCTGACCATAGCACACTGAGGTACAGGACTTCAACCTGGGAATTCTGAGAGACACAAACATTCTGTCCATTCATTATTAGCAAATAACACACACACACACACACACACACACACACACACACACACACACACTTAAATGTGAATGTAAAGATTCAGGGAGCTTGTCGTTATTAGGCTTTGGAAATAAACCTCATTTATTTCTAAGGAGTTGGTTTACAGAATCTTTTTAATATTTTAGAGAAATCTAAGTGTTTAAACTGTGATATCAGACATTTAGAAGAATTCTATAGCTTTGCTGTTAAGTAATGTTTTAAAGTCAATTCTTTAATAACTTATTTCTTCTGTTTTAATATATATACTTATTATCACATCAGTCTCAGTTTTATATTGTAGTTTTCTGTTTTCACTATTTGTTTTTATTGTAGTGATACTGGGGCTCAAATACGTGGACCTTTGCACAGAAACTGGGTGTTGCTCAGTTGCCCAGGCTAGGCTCAAATCTTGTAATCCTCCTGCCTCAGCCTCCCAGAGTGCTGAGATTGCAGGCACGTACCACCACACCAAGTTCCAATTCCTGCTTTTTAAACATATAACTGAATGCTGTTCTTAAGTTTGTAAAAAAGTAATATCTTTAACATACTAATTTATGTTTTCTTAATTATATGACTGGGATTCTCTTATTGGATTTTAGATTTTGGATTCTCGTTGCTTTTTAGAAAGATTTGCTTTTTATCATTTTATTATCATTTTGTTTCTAGTTTTCCTTAAATTTCTTCATCCATATTTAATTGTACTTGATGCAGAGATATTATTTCCCATTGCCTTTTGGGGCCGTGTTTATCCTTGCTCTTCCTGGTTTCTGTTTCTGCTTGTATGCTTCCAAGAATACTTCTGCTTGGTATCAGATTTAAAAGATGGTCTTCATGTTTCACTGTTTTTCTGTTGTTGTGAATGTTATTTCCACGTATCTGTCCCGTACATGTCCCAATTCTTTGTGACTCTTCACTTTCCTAGTGCTAGTAAGTATATAGTAAACTCCCATTCTGGGGATGAGGATAATACAGAGTCCCGTTTGGGAAAATAGCATTCTCCATGTCTGCCTACCCTTCAAAACTCATTTGTAAAATCGTATATTTTCTCATAGTATCATATTGAATTCCTGTTAGTTTTGCTTTTATGATATTTTTATACTTTAATTGTTTTATTTTTTAACTGATAATAAGAATTAAAAGTTACATACTTATGGGACATTGCATGATGTTTCCGTATATATATATATATATATATATATATATATATATATATTCCTCATGTAGTATTTATATCAGGTTAGACACAGCCCTCAAACATTTATCATTTCTGTGTGGCGGACGCTTTCAAAGTTCTTTCTTCTAACTTTTTGAGATAAGCATGTGTTAGTCAGCTTTCCATTGTTGTGACAGGATACATTTTTAAAAAAAACAGCGTGAAGGAGGAAAGATTTCCTTGGGCTCACAGTTCCAGAGGCTTCAAGTGGGCTCCGTTGCTTCAGGCCTGTGGTGAGGCAGAAGCATCATGGCGGAAGGGCGTGGCAGGGGAAAGCTGCTTAACCATGGCAGCCGTGGGAAGCAGAAGGGACTAGGGAGTGGTCACTAGGGATGAGATATACCCATAAAGGCACACCCCATCCCACCCTACTTCTGCTAGCGGGCCCTACCCCCCAGTGGCCCATTCAGCTATGTACTCACCAGTGGTTCACATCCACATCTGAAATTGGCACTCTGTGATCCAGTCACCTGTCTAGGGCCATTGAGAACACTGCTACGTTGCTGACCAAGCCCCCACACATGGGCCCTGGGCTCATCCCATACCCAAACATAACAGTGCAGTACATTACCACTGTCTATGGTCACCCTCCTGTGCTATAGCAGACCAGAACTTCTTACTCCTTTCTGTAATTTTGGACTCTTTATGTTCAAGCATACTGGTTCCAGAATTCCATGAGTTTCTTTCTTATCCAAGTGTGGCAGTCCTCAGTTCTCTGTGCTTTCTTGCAGAGAATTTGTTAGCTCTGGGATTTTTACCTTTGCGCTTTTATCTTCTCTCTGTAACACACACACACACACACACACACTCACTCTCTCTCTCTCTCTCTCTCATTTATTCTTAACCTCTCGTGGGTTCTGCCTACGTTGAACTACCTTTGTGCTTCCTAGTTACTTAAAACATCAGAAGATAACATGTACCTGTGTTTCACAAGCTGCAGACTTCTTTACCAGAATTGACAATTCTCAGAAGCAGATGTGCATTAGAGCTGCAAACAGAGCAGGATGCATCTTTCGCACAGCCGTAACCGCAGGGACTACTGCATTCTGGGGTTTGTCCCTGCAGCCTTCCCTCCTCTCTGGTGCCTAAGCCAGCAGAATCAATAGACAGCAGCATTATTTTAGTGCCACAGACTGGCTCCAAACTGAGGGCTCTGTGAGCTTTCTCATCCTTTAATGCTAAACACAATTTGGAGGGGGCACAAGGGCATAAAATGCTTGCCTGGGAAGCGGAACCTGTCGTTATGGATTTAGGGGCGTCTGGAACTTGATGTCCTTTTGGTACTATGGTTCAGGCCAGTCCCCAAAAGAATTTGGCCTTGTCTCTATTTCTGTGTTTTTTTATAGCTCTAGAGATAGGGCCCTTTACTGGGCAGCCGCATCATGCAGTGATCCTCTCAGCCCGGCCTTGCTAAAGAGAAATAAATATTTATTTGGTACTGGGGATTGAACTCCAGGGCCTTTGCAATGAGATATATATCTTGCACTTTTTTTTTTTTTTTTTGAGATGGGGTCTCACTAAGTTGCCCAGGCTGTGCTCAAACTTGTGATCTTCCTGCCTCAGACCTCCCAGAGTGCTGGGATTGCAGATTTTCACCATTATACCTGGACCTAATGAAAATTTTTGAGTAAAACAAAACATAACATCAGTAGAACCCAGGCCTAATGCACTGGCACTGATAATTATTTGGGCTTTTTCATGTCTTCATATCTTTAAGATCTTTATTTTCAAAATGTTTTGAAGAGATACATGAGAATCCCTTCATAAGAATAACTTAACCTTTTTTAAATTGAATGGAAAATGTTACCTAGTCACTCTAGGCCTCTGTATTTGCCTCTCCAAAGGACACAGAAGTGTTTGTTTTGGATTTATCGTGTTCCTACGAGCTTCAACCACTGGTGGTACATGCGTGACTGTCCCATCAAGTAGCTTGTGCCCCTTCTCCCGTGCCATCTGATGGGGCATTCATGCACATACCACCAGTGGCTCAAGGTAACAGGAATATTACACTTTCAAATCAAAGCTGCCTAGCAGTGAGACATATGAATTACAGTCCCATTCACAATGGCAAGAATACATCATTTTACATTTAGGATAGACTCTTATCATAAACAGCTTTTATTTATGCCTGGTAGATAAAACCTGGACTTTCTCCTGGTGCCTCTGAAACAATTGGTGGGGAACTTAATTGCCACTTACTGCTAGTGTTTATTCTGAATGTTGCAAAACAACATTGTGAATAATTTCCTAGAACTGTTACCAGGTGACTTGCACTTATTTTTAAGGACAAAGTACCTTTCTTTCCCAAGAGCATTTTATTTACATAAATTTATATATTTCAGCATCCCCTAAGAGCATAAACAAGTTATTTCCAGAGATCCAAGACGTGTTGGTTAGGGAGTTAGCACTGGAATTTGGAAGTACTGACTAAGTTTTACTATTCTTTGTTATACTCACTGCCTGTTAAGAAAAAAAAATGTAGCGATTTAAACATTTCAAATTTATTTTTCAGTTAAAAAATTTGGTGTCTGAAAATGAGCTAGACATTTATGTAGTTGTAGAGCACAGAAAATAGGGGAATATTTTAGCTGGTTCTACAAGCATGGCATGATCCTGATACCAAAGTGCTAGACAAAAGTGTGTAGGCCTTCATTCTGGACATGGAAACTCAAGAGTTATTATTTTTGGTTTTATTTTTGTGTTACTGGGGATTGAACCTGGGGCTTCACACGTGCTAGGGAAGTGCTCCACCACTGAGCTACATCCCCAGTCCTTTTTAAAAATTTTTGAGACAGGATCTCACTATGTTGCCCAGGCAGGATTTGGACATATAATCCTCCTGCCTCAGCCTCCTGAGTATCTGGGATTACAAATGTGAGCCACCATGCTTGGTCCAACACTATATTTTTAAATGGCATGTGATAACCTAGTAGGGCTTATTTCAGCAGTCCCTAACCTTTTTGACATGAGGGACCAGTTTCATGAAAGTTAATTTTTCCAGGAACCAGGGAGAGGAGATGTTTTTATGATGATTCAAGCACATTACATTTATTGTGTACTTTGTTGCTATTATTATTGCTTGTAGTATGTAATGATATACAGGTCACCACAATGCAGAATCAACCCCTGAGGTTGTTTTCCTGCAAATAGTCCCATCTGGGAGTCATCAGTGAGTTTCAGAGGGCAGTGACCCCTAAGTGTGTTGCCTATGTACACTCTACTCTGTCATCTCGTTTTGGTTGTTATCACTGCAGAAAACCCTGCTTCCCAAAAATAAGAGGCTAGAAATGGAAGCAGGCTTCTCAGTGCTTTTGTGGCAGTCAAGATATTTTGCCTTGACGTTCATCCAGAATTGAGGGAAACTTGAAGTTGTCTCAAACATACTTCTAAAGCCACTGTCATTTGTGACTTCAGCCCTTGATTCTCTTCTAGGACAGACAGAGTTGACTCACCTGACTTACTCACAAAGGCATTTTGTGGTTGGGAAGTGATGTTCAAACTTTCTTGCAAACTGAGACAGGCAATCATGCACCAGCTGGGAGAAAGAAGGCCCTGTCTCAGCCTCTTTCAGAATCTCTACGATTGTTTGAAACAGCAAAAATCCCAATGTGTACTTGTCTTCCCCATAATCCCAGTCTGGCTTTGAATGCAGCCATTCTGTCTGCTAACTTGAGCACAGTTGTTGTCATTCTTTCCCAAAGTGACAGACTGAGTTCTTTGAACAGGGGACATATGTCCCACGAGTAAGCAAGTTTTGCAGCTCCTTCTGTGTTACTGGAATGTGCTGCCAGTGGTGAATTTTTCTAAAAGAAATCACTAGAGTGGCCCTCATCACTCAGCAACTCTGGGGAGGGACCTACGTTTAGGTAGCTTTCTTCCGTGTGTAAGAGAAGATGTGTGTAGTTCATAATTTTACTCACATCTTGTGAAAACTCGGGTGACATTTGTGGGTTTGGGTGATATTTTTTAGCTAGCCAGCATTTCCCTGTGGATCCACAGTGATCCCTGTGGATCACATTCAGAAGCAACATTTTGACCCAAGTAGTGAAACTAGATAGAAAGCCGTCCAGTCATGGCTCCTGCCCCACCCTTGTGTATACCAGCACAAAATGACCAGTTCAGTCTTTTGGACATGTAATCATTCAAAGATTTGTAGCTGTGGTGTTGGTTGGGGACAAGAGTACATTAACATATCCTTATGCACACCCTTGAAAATACCACCTAAAAGCAAGCATTGCTCCTTGGCAGCATTGATAGACTTGTTGACCTGAATTGCACACCGCAGTGACTCCACCCTCTGGAACAACTGTGCCTAAAGTTCCTCTGCTGTGCCATCAGTTCATCTAGGTATGGTGCTAAGAGAAGGACACATACCATCTTTTGAACTATAGCATCCCCTGAAAGCTCACAGCAGGTGTGCTTAGGCGCAGGCAGGATAGCCTCTTGACCAATAGTAAAAGGCTTTTGAGCTTTAGCAGTGCGGTTGGCCCCTAAGAATGCTGCTCTCAGTGCAGGCGCGTTTGATGGAGTGTGGCCTTCAATAATTGCTTCTATTCTTCACGTTCACTTTTTCTTTTAACTTCAGAGACTTCTCTTTCCCTGCAGAGTGTCTGGTCTCCATGTAGCGAAGCAGTTTGGAAGCTTTCCTGGCAGTGTTGGGTAGCATGTCACCGCATATGATACAGAGCAGTCTTGGAGAATGTGAATTCCTCAGTGAACCTGCAATTTAAGTAGAGCTCTTGGTGTTTTCTTCTGTCTTTCCTTTCATCGGCAGCAGAGAGACACCCACTGCCTCATCATTAGGCCTTCACTCCTTTTCAAAGACGCTCTTCCGTGATGTTTGCTTCCTACTCATTTTGGCAAGGGTTAGCTATGTGCTACCAAAACTGTGACTGCAACAAGGGCACCGTGCAGTAAAGCGGCACAGACAGAAGTGGTAAATAAAGTAATGGATGGGCCACATGCGGATGAAGTAAGTGTTGGGTTCTGATCTAAAGCCACTACCAGATGCAGCCGTTCAGTTGAACTACATCAGCTCACTCACCGCTGTAAAGGCCACCACCACATGCAGCTTGTCACTTGCCACTCATATCATTGTTTGTCCTCAGGAAATGTGTTCCTATTATTTACAGTGTTAAGGAAGTGATAAAGCCATGTAATCTTATGAATTGTATTTAATGGTCGGCACTACCAATCCATATTTCTTTAAAAAGACAAAACTGTTAGCAAATAAGAAATTTCTTCTTTTATTCAAAAATGGCGTCAACAGAAAGCAGGCAGCAGATCTGATTTTTTAGTGCAATATTAGAAATACCTCATTAAAGACAGGAAAAAGCTGCATGTGGTGCTCATCTGTATTCCCAATATCCTGGGAGGCTGAAGCAGGAGGATCACAATTTCCAGACCAGGGGCTGGGGATTTAGCTCAGCGGCAAAAGCTCCTGCCTGGCAAGCGCAAGGTCATGAGTTTGGTTCCCAGTACCGGAGAAAAACCAAAAAAAAGGAAAAAAAAAAAAAACAAAAACCAATTTCCAGACCAGCCTGGGCAAATTAGTGACTTAGCAAGGTCCTATATTGATATAAAAAATTTAAAAATGAGCTGGGACTATAACTCTGTGCAAAGGTCCTGGGTTCAACCCCCAGTACTAGGAAAAACAACAAAACAGGATGTGTGTGGGATTTGCCATGATTCCATATTTTAAGTGGTGCTCCTAGCTGATGTACAAACAAGTCCATTATAGAGGGCGAGGAACCTTGTCATTATTTGCAAGTGATATGTGTGCCTTTGTGCAAAATCCAAGAGAAAAAAAGTTTAAATTATGAGAATTCCTAAGAGTATAATAGTGTGACATACACAAAATCAACTTGGAAATATCCAGTCTTTTCGTACATACCAGGAGCACTCAGAGTAAAACAGAGAGCAACAGATCCGTGTTACAGTTGCCATGCTATGAGAAAATGCCTGGGAGTACGCCTGTCAGGAGGAAGGCTAGCATTACTGGAAAACACAGTCTGCCCCTGTGGTCACAGTGCAGTGATTTTACTAATTTACTAATTTGTACTAATTTTAATTTGGCAAAGACATATGCATTTTGTTCTTCCTGGCTTTCAACACGGGTAAAGCAAGTGAACATTTTCGTCAGTTTACCAATGAAGACCCTGAAGCTTCAGGTAGTTTTTGTGACCCGGTTCATCAGTGCCCAGTTGAGAAGACACAGCCGGTGTGGTACGAACGCTGGCGCAGTGGCCTTCTTGTACCAGCCCATTTTCTGTATTCTCTTCAGGCCAGCATATGTGTGTTTCTTTTAAAAATTCAGCCAAGGGGGCTGGGGATTTAGCTCAGGGGCAAAGCGCCTGCCTGGCAAGTGCAAGGTCGTGAGTTCGGTTCCCGGTACCAGAGAAAAACCAAAAACCAAAAAAAAAATAAAAATAAAAATAAAAATTCAGCCAAATCAGGTATCCCTTGAGGATAATTCTTCTTTCTCTGTCTGTGACAGATACTTTTAGTTTGTAGTCATAACAACTCACATAGGTTATCAGTGATTTTAAATTATTTTGATGAAAACAAGGGAACGCATATTTGCACTGCTTCAGTTAATTGCTGCCCATTGTAATTCATCAAGGAATGGTGGGGATAGAATTAATTTTATAGTTCTACCTGCTTGTAGGATCTTATCATTCAGCATTGTGGTATAGTTTTTGTACTTTACACTTCCATTGTCTCTTAACAGAAGGAGCATGGCGCTTTCTTCACAGTTCGATCTTTAAAAAATTAATTGTATTTTTATCCTAAGACTGTGTCACATGTTGCTGGCCCAAAACAACAGATATTGTCACATAGTCTGGAGGTTAGAAATCCAAAATCTGTTTCCTTGGGTCTAAGGGATCCACCTTGACATAACTATGGCCATCTTGGATTTTAAACTACTGCCTGTGGCTGGGTGTGGTGGTGCATGCCTTTCGTCCCAGCACTTGGGAGGCTGAGGCAGAAGGATTGCCATGAGTTTGAGACCAACCTAGGCTATATTAGTGAGTTCAAATCCAGGCTGAACTACACAGTGAGACCCTGTCTCAAAAAAAAAGAAAAAGATTAAACTGCCGTATTGCCTGCAAGGTGACCCTGGCATGTATTCCAAACCTATAGGATAAAGTCTAAGATAGACGAACATTTCTTAACTGATGCTTGACACGTTGATAGTTTTTGAACAGACCCAAGCACATTCCCACTGTCTACAGGTCACCCTTGTCTAGCTCAGCATGCAGCCTCGTTTGTCCTGCATTGGGGTGTTGGAGTCCTCTTGCCTTCTTGCTGCCCAAGACCTCTTCTGGCCTGTAAATCCCTAATACGTTGCATTTGGGGCAATCCTGGGTTTGTTCACCTCTTTCTTTGGTTTGCAAAACCTTCCACTTTGGGTGGCAGAAGGTTTAGGTGGTAACTGGATTTTCGCAGATACTGGGAAATCAGTGTCTTTGGGGCCTCCCTTCCTCCCGAGGCACCAGCTTTCCTGGCTTGTGGTCGGATCGCTCCAATCTCCAGGTCTGGCCACAGTGCCGCTCCCCTTCCAGGTGTCACGCGCTCCTCCGGCCCCTCTTTATAAGGCTGCAGGTGACTCCATTTCCAGGCCACCCATGTAATCCAGGTGGCGCCCCTTACTTCAGGATCACTAACTTACATCTGCATGCACATATCCTGAACAAAGCACATTTCTCAGGCAGCCACAGCAGAATTTGAGTACTGGTTAAACCCTGGTTTATTGATCTTGGCCAGTTGCCTAAACTGTTTGAGCTTCACTTCCTCTGAAAGTGAAATTAACCAGGTCTGTCTCAGAGAGTTTTTTGAAAGGGCTATGTTGATGTTGCTTCAGGAATTCCTGCTTAGTTTCCTTTTTCTTGCGCTCAAAGCCTTGCTTTGGCTCATCTTTGTATTTCAGAGCCTCATCTCTCCCTGGCATGTCATGGTTGTGCAAGAGGTGCTTCCTGGGTTCTTTTCTGTCCTCTGAAGGGCAGTGCGACATTACACTGTCATGCACTGAACCCGCAGCCGGGGACAGCTCGGTGACGATGGCCTATCCGGAGGTATCCTGCATGGGAAAGCCGAGTGCCCTTTGCTTAGCAAATAGGACATGCTTGTGAAGCAGAACCTTCATGCAAGCTTCATGTCAGCAGATGTGTTGTATGGGCGCATGGATGAGGCACGGAAAGCGCTGTCAGTCCAGACAGGGAAAAGGTAGCAAGGGTGTGACGAGTGTCTGGCGTGTATACGCACACGCTCAGAAAAGAAATTTTTTAGTATGTTGCTATTTGGGATATATATATGTATATAAATATATATAATTTTTTTAAATGATCACTGTGTCTGGCTTCAGAATGGTGTCGCACATCCCCCAGAGGTTCCCCCAACTGCTCCTTAAGCTGACTGGGAGCAGGAGCTAGTACTGTGTGTCCCCAGCCAGCATTCGGGTGGTGACAGGGTCTGAGTGCTGCAGTGTGAGGCTCCCCAAACACACAGTGGCCTTGTGATCTAGGACAGGGACACGTGTACCTACCTGGCCTTGGCCTTAGTTAATGAGTCCCTCAGCTTAGAGTCCCTGAGCTGCCAGCTGCCCTGAGGTTCCCGCTGGGTCACTGTGCCCTGGTTGGTGTCTGGAGGCCTCCTCTGAGGGGTTGTGTGGAGTCCTGCTGCTTCTCCGCTGGCTGTGCCCAGATGGGCCCACTGCAGCCGTGGGGAGGGGATGAACCCGGGCAGGCTCCTGGCAGAGGAGCCACATGGGGGAGCCCAGGAGGGAGTGCAGGAGAGGCCCACCGCCCACGCTTTCAGGAAAGGAGAGCAGCTCGCTGCTCAGGTCTGGCCCGGAGTGGAGCCTCTGGTGCGTTGGACGTGGTGTTGAGCGCTTACCCGGGGCTGGCTACACATCAGCAGACACCTTCCTAGGTGCTCTTGTCCGATGCTTGTGGCATCAGGCTGGTGGACTTACTTACGGACTTCTTTTTCAGTGCACGTTTGTAGCACAGAATAATGATACTCACCCTGTGTATTCATACACGCGTATAACATACTCTGATTATTTTCATACTCATTACCCCCTCTATCTCTCCTCCCTGACCCCTTTCTTCGTCTCTGAAGAGTCTACCTTCTAGTTTCCAGTCTTCTCTCTTTTATTGTTTTAGATTGCTCATATATGAGGAAGCATGCAATATTTAACTTTCTGGGTCTGGCTTATTTCGCATCACATAATAGTCTCCAGTTCCATCCATTTTCCTGTACATGACATGATTTTGTTCTTTTTACAGCTGAATAGTATTCTGCTCTGTGTGTGTGTGTGTATTTAAATTCATTGATCGGCTGGTGGGCATCTAGGCTATTTGCACAACTCAGTGATTGTGAGTTGCATTGGCTGGCAGACTTTGAAAGAAATCTTCAGTGGAAAGAAAACTGAATGTACGGTATTTTGCTCTTATTTTTGGGGAAACATTCCAAGAGCCCCAGCGGTGCCCAGCAGCGTGGATAGTACCAAACCCTGCGTAAGCAGTAGGATAGAATAGGGCAAATGTTTACATTTTTTAAAATGTGTTATAGTGAAAGACACAGTGTCATGAATCCCCTCAAATCCCTCCCTTACTTTGCCCACACGCATTCCCTTGTCCTTGCCACTCTCAGAAGCAGTTCGGAAGTCTTCTTCTGTGCCTTCACTGTGCTGGTTGTCTCGATGTCGTGAATCAGTTCAGAAGCTTCCTGGTCGTGCTGACTTTGGGGAAGAGTCAGAAGTGCCGTGGGGCCAGACCTGGCGAATGAAGTGGATGAGGACGCACTGTAATACTTTTATTTGACAGAAATTGCCATAGATGTTTGCTGTCCATTCGGGACATCTAGTTAGCTGCAAAAAGACACTCATGAGAGGGGGCTGGGGATTTAGCTCAGTGGCAAAAGCGCCTGCCTGGCAAGTGCAAGGTCGTGAGTTCGGTTCCCGGTACCGGAGAAAAACCAAAAAAAAAAAAAAAAAAAAGACACTCATGAGAGAAGACTTCCAGAATGGCTTCAGAAAGTAAAAAGTGATGGGATAAATCTGTTTGAAGTAAAGGGAGTATTTTGAGGGGGATTAGTGATAGTGTGTCTTTTACTGTAATAAATTATTTAAAAAGTTAAATATTCACCTTATATTTTGATGACACCACTTCTATGAATTTTTTTTCCTACATGTGATACCTAGGATGAGTTCAGTGTGTAAAATAGGAACAGCAAGATATTAACCCTAACTCCTAGAAGTAATAGAACATTTATAATAATACAGTAATAAAAGTTGTGTGAATGTGGTCAGTCTCTCTGTCTGCCTGCCTGCCTCTCTCTCAGAATATCTTATTATATTATGCTGTGTTTTCAGACCACAGTTGACCACATGTAACTGAAGTCACAGAAAGTGAAACTATAGATACAGGCTGGGGACAATTGTGTATAGCTAGAAATAAGTAGAACTGGGAGGCTGTGTTTAAGTAGAAATAAGTAGAACTGACACTCGGGAGGCTGCTGGGGCCTGGGCAGCGGTAAATGAACACAGAAGCTGGAAGCACAGTCTGCACCTTCACAATTCCTACAGCATCGGGAGAGAGGATCTGGTCACCAGAAGCATTGGGAGGCTGTGTGTCAGGCTGCCAGCTGTGCCGTGGAGGCTGAGGGACCATACAAGGTGGAGGCCACCAGCTGCAGGCATTCACCCTGTGCCGTGGGAGACTTTCTGGGCCAGGGTTGGGGACACACTAGAGGATGGACTCTAGTTCCTGTGCTTTTTGAACATACCTGATGACAAGATCTAGATTAACAAAATTGTAATACAAGAGGTGCTTTTGTGCAAGCATAAAAGAGTGCTGTGGTGGAGGGTGGGAATGATCTAGGACCCACTGTAGAATCCATTGCCTGCCTCAACAGAGGACTTCACTAGCCAGGTGAACACAGAGGTGCACAGCTGCAATCCCATCTACTCAGATGCTGGGGCAGGAGCGTGGCTTAAAACCAACCAGGGCAGCATAGTGAGACACTGTCATCAAAAGAAAAAAAAGCCAGGTGTGGTTGGCACATGCTTGTAATCCCAGCACTTGGGAGGCTGAGGCAGGAGGATTGCCATGAGTTCAAGGCCACCTTGAGCTATAGTGAGCTCAAAGCCAGCCTGAACTACATAGTAAGAACTTGTCTCCAAAAAAAAAAAAAAAAAATCCTCCGTGCTTATGTGAATCCCACAACACTGTGTGGCAAATTGGAGGGATTTCTTCACAATCCTTAAATCCCTTTCTGCTATCCCGTTTTATCTGTGTAAATAACTCTTTAGGAAAGAGGTGTTTTTGAATTATGACTGTAATATTAATGGCAGATCTCAGCCAGTAACTCAATTTCCGTTTTGTTTTACTTTTCCTTCTCTTTCCCAGTGTCAGATCAACAGTGCCTTGACTTCTTTCCACACAGCTCTGGAACTTGCAGTAGATCAGAGAGAAATCCAACACGTCTGTCTCTATGAAATTGGTAAGTAGGACGTTTTGCCCAGCCCCTGGCACAGCAGTGTTGGTGCCCGTGGTGCAGCTTTTCACCTGTAATGCGGTTCCATCCCCACAGTGCTGCCTTGCATGGTGAGGATGTTGGTTGGGACCCTGCGGGTGGAATGAAACTTACCGCTCTGGCTCTTAACGTTCCTCATAAGGTCTCGGGATGTGGGTAACGTTGTAACCATGTGTGAACACCTTTCTGGGCTGCACGTTGGAATTCAAAGCTGTTCTTCTTTTCTAACAATGCTTGCTTAAGAAAGCAGGAGGGCTGGGGATGTAGCTCAGCGGTACAGCGCCTGCCTGGCAAGCGCAAGGTCGTGAGTTCGATTCCCGGTACCAAAAAAAAAGAGAAGAAAGTGCAGCCCCAGAGAGAGCTGGACCCCGATACCAACTCTCCCCCTGGCCAGCCCTGAGACGGTGAGGTTGCCATGGGGCGCAGGACCCCCGCAGAAGCTGTGGGCTCAGGTGGGAGGCCCCCGATGCCTGTCAGCAGCTCCTTTTGCTTTTCCTACACTGGAGATGAGTTTGTGAGTGGACGTGGGAGTGTTCACTTGCCTAAGATTTCCTCCTCGCTCTCCCAAGGTGTTGTAGAGTCTTTCCCTGGCTGCACTGAACCCTCTGACCCCGGTACATGAGGAAGATCCTTTTCTGTCAGCTTCTCTGCTGTGCTGACAAGTGGAAGCCCAGCCTTGGGCTGGGAACAAAAATCATTCTTAAAAAATAAGGGCTCGGCAGGTCAGGGCTGAGCTATCCCTGCCTCCCCAGGCAAAGTCAGAGGGGCGGCAGCCGCTGTGGCAGGACCTGGGCCACCTGCTCCCACCCTGGCCGCCGCGGGGGCCGTCGGCATGCTGGGCTGGCGGCCGGAGTCCCCGGTGTGGCTGAGCACCGCAGGGTGGGCTTTGCAGCCCTTTGCGACCTCCCAGGCCCGGTGCTCAGTGTCATCCGTGTAACTTACAGCGGGGTCTCAGAGGAGTGAAGTGTTAACCTCAGAATTACATATTGTTGGTGGCTTGATTTGGGGTAAGCTGGTTTTAAAGAAATAAAAAGCTGAACATTGAAAGAAAAATAAAGGTTCGTACTTACAGTTTCAGCCTTGTACAGCGAGTCAGCCCGGTCTTCAGCACGCAGGCAAGGAACGTAGAAGGCGTGGGGGGAGTGTGGGAATCTCAGCCTCAGCAGGAAGGGCACTCGACAGGCTCCCCGCGGAGAGGCGAAGCAGTTGTCACCTGTCACCTCCAGAGCCTAGCATGCTTTTGCCACTTGCCTCATCTGCCGGTGACACTGTTGTCTTCCTGAATCATTTTAAAGTAAACGTGCAAAGGAAGACATAGGGAACCACCCAGTAAACATTATGTTTTCCGTGCCTGTTAGGGCCGAGGAAGAGAAGTGGCCTGCAGTCTAATGGAGAAGCATGTCTTTGTGTACACTAAGCTCTTTGGGACGTTGGTTTAGTCACCATACTACTAATTCTTCGCTTTCGAAGCCCAGCCTGGGCAGCCTTTTCTGGTACATCCTTTCGTAGTCTGTGGCAGGATAGCATGTCAGAGCAAAGGGAGCTCAGTGTCCCCCAACCCAGGATAGGAAGTCGACGCAGGAGAAAGTAGCAGCTCAGGCTGCTGCCCCACCTCTGTTGTGTTCACCTCAGATCTCACCCTCATATAGGTTATAGGATGAAAATAATGCACCTAAAATTTACTCTAAAATGTGTTATACCCCGTAGAATTTCACAGCAGATATCTGGAAGTAAGTAACTCCCCGCTCCCAAGATCGTAAATGGCAAGTCCCAGATTACACAGTTAATGAGACAGCCGACGCCAGAATTATTTTTTTATAGAGGCCGTAGTGTGTAAAGGGAAGAGTGTTGGACTTCGATCCACAGTTCTTCTCTCTTAATAGCTGAGTGGCCTTGAGCAAGTCACTGACCTGTTGGTCCCTTTGGTTGTCTCTTTGCCAACATGAGGTCACCATCAGCCACCACTGCAGGATGGCAGCAAGGATCAGCAAGAATCAGCAGGAATTACATGCAGAGCTGGCGCTCCCTAGGGCTCGGTTGGTGGAAGCCCCTGTGCTGCCACATGAGAATTAAAGTCTTGATTTAGTGCCGCTGTTCTTTACCAGAATGCCAGTGTTTAACGCAGGAAAGACGGGGTCCTCCCTCAGCGCTCCCACCAATGTGCAGAGGAAGGGTGGGTGGTACCTCAGTTCTGACTAGCTGCCCTCTGCTTCTCTCAGAGGTCTGACAGTTACTGGTAACAATCAAGAGAGTGCTTTGAGACTTTCTGAGGCAGTCACTGGTGTACCATGTAACCATACTAATGGCACTGCGCTGCTCAATCTGTTATTAAATGCCTTGTCTGAAAGTATTTAAGGGGAAAAAATTTCTTAAGGTTTCAAAGTAAATTTCTTAAGTGGTTCCCAAGACATTCACAGACAGGGATAGCTGGCAGCCGGTAGCTTAACGGTGGGCCACAGAGCTCTGTACTTGGGGCGGATGCTAAAGTCCCACTTTCGTAGGCTGGTGCAGCATGATCGAGCTCAACTTCAAGGACGCGTTTTATTCCTTCGAGAGGCTGAAGAACGAGTCCAGGTGGTCGCAGTGCTATTACGCGTATTTGACTGCAGGTGAGTAAACGTCCACGCGGCTGTGCCCTGCCTGCCTGCTGTCAGGAGCCCTCCTGCCCCGGCAGGCGGACAGCTGTGGCAGGGCGACGCAGAGCTTGAGTTTCCCCGGCTTTTCTGCAGCGTGCTAACGTCTTATACGGCCGCGTAAGTAGCAGAGGCCTATACCGTGCTCAGAGAGAGTCAGTACTGTACCCCACCTTCGCCCTGCCTTCCTGCTGGGCCGGCCTAGTCCTGGGCTCCATCTCAGAAATAACCGTTTGGAGGCTTTCCCAGATCTGGGATATTTTGCCCTCCATACCCTCCACCTTCCTTACTCCCTTTCTTTCTTTGCTGCGTTTTTTAATTAGGAGTTTTAAATAGTTTTCAAGAATTGGATGTGTCTTCTTATCATGTTAATGTATTTCTTTGGTAGGTGTCCTTTGTTAGAAAATTGAATGTGTTTGAGTCTTGCTCCATCCGATTAGCTCCATTGTATTTACGGTGCCATGGTCTGGGTGGTGTTTGAACACCCTCCATTTCTGTTTCCCCTGCGTTTTTTTGGCCGTTGTGTGAGATAGTTGGAGATGCACTGCCACCTGGTGGACAAAAGTGTTGTCTGCTGCTGTGATACATAGAAGGACTACATGATTTGGAATTGTAGGGGTGCAGAACAAGAGGAGTTACATATTCCTGCCTTTAAGAAACTGTATGAAAACCTTCTCAGGTTTATGTAATGAAGAACTCTCCTTACTCAGCCACATAAATGATTTTTCACTTAAAGTTCAAGACTAACCCAGACTTTTTTTGGTGCTGAGGTTGGCATATTTTTACCCTGTCTCAAAATTTACAAATTAAAAAGTGGCGAGGATGTAGTCCAGTGAAAAGACTTTAGGTTCTATTCCCCAGTTCCACCAAAAAAAATCTCCAGCTGTCTTCAACAGAAGTAGATGGATCTCTTCTTCAGGGTCTGAGGCATTGTGATTTTAGGCCTTTAAGGGTGGTTTCAATCCTGGTACTGTTTCTCTCTTTCCCTCTTCTCAGAGCCCAGGCCTAGGACCACTGATCTGCTGCTCAGAATAAAACACAGACAAACATGTACTTTAGTTACAAGGAACACGAGGATGGTCAAAGTCTAGTGACAGGCTAGGACCATGAGGCATGGTGTCTTTGGCTTTTATTAGGCATACAGCTTGATTGGGAGGGGTGTGCTGGTGAGCTGGAGGCTGCCACAAGCAGTAGGGGTGAACTGCTGACATGGTCAAGGTTCAAGACTGGAGGAACAGTGTGGTTTTGGAGAGTCACACAGGAACAGATCATGGTTAACTGGTAACCTGACCGTCTGCTCACTGCAGCTACTGAGCTAGATGGAATTTGCATGAGTCAGGTCCTCAGCTGCCATGTTATCTTGCTTTGAGGCACCAGAACTTCACAGGCCGTTTGTTAGTCTCACCTCTGGCCATTGGCTTAAAGATTAATCCGTCCTTCAGCCAGCCAGGGGCCTCGCCACAAGTCATGTAGGCCTAGGAGTAACTCTCAATTTATTTTTGTGCCAATTTGTTCATACTAATTATTGCCTGCTTCTACTGCATCAAGCTGGTCCACAGCACCCTGTCCTTCTCCCTCTTTCTTGGCCTTAACTTCCCTGGACCTCTCTGTCTCCCAATCTGTAAAATAGTGGGATTGACAGCTTCCTTTTGGTGCTAAAATGTTGCCGCTGCACCCAATGAGGTCATTTGGGGTTGAGGCTGACCAGAGCTGCCCCCTGTGGCTGGGAACAGGTTGTCTCTTCCTTGAAAGATTCAACCCACGGCCTCTGACTCCCAGGAAGAATCTCCTGCCTTTCCCATCACCTGGCATCCTCAGCTTTCTACACACATTGCTTATGCTCTCTGTCCTGCCAATGTGACCCAACCTCTGACGTGCCACACCCCGTGCTCTGCCTGACCAGGCCCACAAGGAAGTACAGAGCCACCTGGTTTTAGGGGTCCTTGAAGAAGAGAGGTGGAATTCTTAAGTCAACTTCAGACATTCCAACTGGGTGGCAAAAAATAGCCTAGGGCCAAGATGGTAACTAACAAAAAACGGGCAGAAGTGAATTCAGTGTCATAGCGGTGGAGAGAAGGGTGAGCACGCGTCATGGTGAAGGAGGTGGACGCGTGCCGAGTGTGCAGCGTGGGGAAGGCAGGGGACAGAGGAGGCAAGGGTGTGGTTAAGCTGGTCTGCGAGGGACCCAGGGAGGGATGCACATGGTGCACGGATGCAAGGACTACTCACCCTGCAAGGCTCGGCTCCACTTCTCCCAGCTCCTCACAGCTTCCCATGGGCCAAAGAGAAAACATCCTGCTTTTCTGACTCTTCTAAAAGCGCTTTGGTTCTCCTACCCTGAGGCCTGCTGTCGCTGTAGGCACCATAGCTATGGACCTCTGGCTGTGTGTGTGATCCCTGCAGCTGAGATTGACGTATCTTTGGGGTGCAGGCCCGTGGGCCTCCTCTTCCCATACTGGTTGGGAGCTTGTAGAGGTCAATGGCTGATGAACGTATGCAGGACTAATTCATGACTTTTTCCCCAGAGCAGGGTTACCTCACACTGCTTTCCTGATCCCCTGAGCTCCTCAGTGTCCTGGAGTCCTTGTTACCCCACCCTCTGCACATGTGGGCTCCATGTAGGGTGCACACCGCGACGGTAGCTGAGGATTGTGTTACATGCAAAGCTGTCTCTCCAACAGGAGAACAAGGACCATGGCTTTCTGCATCCTTCCAAAGCTCTGAGAATGCAGGCACCTGCGAAATAGCTTAACGGAGGGGTGGGTGGCCAGTAGGATGGCGCACCCTCCGTGGAGCAGCGTTCCAACACCCTTGCTCCCCGTTCTTCCTGCTGTCATCAATGGAGGCTCCACTTGGTGGCAGCTTCACTTGGTGGCATACCCTGCTGGATACTTAGAAAATACAATTCTGGTCTCTTACAGTTTGTCAGGGAGCCACGGGTGATGTGGACGGGGCACAGATCGTCTTTAAAGAAGTTCAGAAACTCTTCAAAAGGAAAAACAATCAGATCGAACAGTTCTCAGTGAAAAAGGTATGTGGGGCTTGGTCAGTCTGGTGTATTATTTACTGCAGGCGTTTGTAACCGACACTCTTGGATCGAGCTTTAGGAGGCTGTGTGCTAAGCTGGTGACTTACTTGTCCTGTAAAATGCAGTTCACCCCCGTGGAGGAATTTATTCCTGCGATCCTACTTCTGCTCTGAATCAAAAGTGCTCATTTTGCTGCAAATAACAAAAGTAGATTTGGAAAAAATAAAGAATGAACAGACACTCCAGGCCCTGCAGAGGTAGGGGGCCCATCCACAGAGGTGCGTGTCTGTCTACAGGGGAGGTAGTTTCAGAAGAACCCGGATGCACAGAGCCTCACAAGAAGCCCACAGCGTGGGACCCAGGGTTGGGATGTGTGACAGCTTGCTGTGATAGAAAGCAGTAGTGCATCAGCTGGGCCAGCAGAAAGCCCAGCACTGCAGGGGCCGTGTCCCAAACTTACTCTGCATTTCTGAGAATAAAATTTCCCTAAATTACCGTAAGAAATACGTCATATCCTAAATTCTCTATGATTTTAGTTTTAGGTTTCCTTTTACTCCATAAGCAAGTGTTTTTTTGGTTTTATTCATTTTCACAGAATGAGTACTTCACGAATTTATTGGAGTATAAGTTAGATTCTGATTTGGAATGCAGCTGAGAGCCTAGGACTGAGGAGAAAATTTAAAGGTGGATCGATCCATACCTGAAATGCGTCTGGTCTTCCGTCCTCCACACAAACCCATTGGCCTACTGTATCGTGTTATAAGTACAGTGATTTGTATGAGTTCAGTCTCCTCCCATATTTTCTGGAGACATACACCCCGGGAGAAGGTCAACTGCAATAATGAACTCAAGGCCCATCTACAGCTGCATTAAAAACGGGGAAGCAGATCTTTTTTAAATAGAGAGAACTCTTCATTTTAGCTGAGGAGAGGGTCGTTCACATTGAGTATGAACCCTCTCCTGCATGGCTCTGACGTATATGTTAGATTTAAATCTGTTCTCGCAAAGCAGAGTCTGAGCAGACTGACTAACTCCTTGCAGGCGGAGAGATTTCGGAAGCAGACCCCAACCACAGTGCTGTGTGTGCTCGCGTCCATCGAGGTGTTGTACCTGTGGAAAGCGCTGCCCAACTGCTCCTTTCCCAGCCTGCAGAGGATGAGTCAAGGTACGCACAGCTGTGCGCATCGCTGCAGAGCAGCCCCCGTCCGTGTCCTGTCGGCATCTCTGACTGGGAGGATGCAGCTCTGCCAGTCCTGGACAAAGGCCGTAGTGAGGCAGGCCCTGCCATCCCGTGGGTGATGGGGTTGGAGGCGCGGGTGTGGACACACGCTCGCCTCATTGGGAGTACAAAGTGCAGCTCTTCCTACATGTGTTATTAGTTCTACAGTTATGGGGGTTGCTGGAAGCATATTTCTTTTTCCCCGTGAAAGCACTTTGTGGTTTGTGTATTTTTGCTGCAGCGGGGATTAAACCCAGAGCCTTGGCACTAAGCTACACCCCAGCCCTTTTTTTGTTTTTGTTCTTGTTCTTTTTGAGGCAGGGTCCCGCTAAGTTGCTCAGGCTGGGCTCAAACTTGTAATCCTCCTACCTCAGTCCAAATCCACGCAGCCCTGGGGAGCGCAGTGTGAATCTTTGCAGAGAGAGAGTTCCTTCCTTCCAACCCTGAGAGCCCGCAGTGTGGACTGCACGTGCTTGGGAAGCTGTCCACCCAGCCTCAGAGGGGTGTGTGTTGGGCGTGTCAGCATGGCTGTCTGTAACCGCCCTTGTCAGTGGAGCTGGGAGGTCACTGATCCTGGCCTTGTAATCTCATTCATAGATCCTGCTTCCCACCTACTGCAGCCTTCCTTGTTGTGTATAGCTGTGTGTTCTCGGCAGGGCAGGGCGGTCCTGTTACACTCTAAGTCACACTGTGTCACCCTGCATCTCAGAACCCTCGACATACAGTTCACCGTCACATCTAGAGTAGACGCCGACCTTGTCTCTCTACTCTGCCTCCTGGGTCCCTGGGCACCAGCCATGCTGTCTTCCAGTTCACCCAGCACTGTTGACCTCAGGGCCTTTGTACATGTTCTTCTCATGATGCAAGTGCTATTCCTCCAGCGCCCACATAGCTCCTGCACTCATTTCCTGCACATCTTACTCATGTACCTTGTCTGTGAGGCTTGACCTGCACACACTCTTCCCTTCCCTCTTCCTGACTGGCTTTTTACCTTTGCACTTTTTATTTAACAAATATATTTTACCTGTCTGTCTTTTGCATCATTTCTCTCCCCTGCCCAATGTAAGATTCTTACAGGCGGGAGTGTTTCTTTTCCTGGCATAAATTCTATTTATTGCTAAGATCATAGTGCTTTAATTTTTAAAGTAATTTGCAATTTGCGGAAATAGTCAAACCATTTAAAGGAGTGAAAAGCAAAGTGTAAGTGTCCCTTTATTCCAGACACCACTTCTACAAAAAGACAAGTGCAGCCGTGCTTTGTGCTGACCCTGTGAAGATGCATTTCTACCGCTGAGGGTGTATCTATGTGTGTCCGGGGATGTGTGCATGTGTGTACACATATGGTTACAGCCACCCCACCTGTCTTGAGGTTCTGTGCCTGTAGATTCAACCAGCCACAGACCAAAAGCATTTGCGGAAGAATTTTATCATTACAGAGCACATGCAGACTTTTCCTCCTTGTCATTATCTGGTAGCAGGAACGGCATAATGACTGTCTGCACACACACGTGTCCTGTTAGGGGTCAGAGGAATTCAGAGACGATATGAAGTGTTCTAGAGAAGGTGGGCTGGTTTATGCACATACCACACCATTTTATTTAAGGGATCCTCGGGGCACCCTGGAAGCAAGCTCTGAAGGATACCAAGGGATGACTATACATAAAAAGAGAACATTCTCTTCCTCCTGTTCAGCCCTAGACTCTCTCACTGAACAATATTTTTGAGGCCATCTAACGTCCACACAGAGCTACTTTATTCTTTGGAATGCCCTTGTAGTATTCCAGAGTGTGAGCAGGACGGTTTATTTAACTAGTGTCCCACCTATGAACACACAGGAGTCTCGAGTCTCCTGCTACTGTTGACTGCCTTGTGCTTCCAGACCCACATTTACGTATATGTTCTTGTGTCTGTAAACAGCCCATATCACCTGGAGCATAAATCCCTAGGAGTGGAATTTCGGAGTCAAGAAGAATATGCTTGGTGGGAGTGTGTGGCTCAGTGGTGGAACGAGTGCTTAACATGCATGAGGCCCTGATTTGATCCTCCAAACCCCCCAAAATATGTGCTATTTAAATGTTTTGATAGAGTTCACCTCTCTAAGCATATTAAGTCCATGTACAATCTCCGCAGCATAGTGTTCTCCACGGCAATTCTCCACAGCTTTGCTGCCTTGCGTAACTAAAGCTTCGGTCATACTCCTCCCAACCCCTGACAACCACCCTTCTGCCTTCTGCTGCCATGATTTTGGCTGTTTCCACTAACACAAGTGGAATCTTTGGCCTTCTGTGGCTGGCTTATTTCACTTAGCATCATGTCCCCCGGTTTACCCCAGTTGTTGCATGTGATAAGAATTCCTTCTTTTTAAAGGCTAAATAATATTCCATGATATGTGTGTGTCACATTTTCTTTATTCATCTGTTGATGAGTCTTTAGATGGTTTCTGTATCACGGCTGTTGTGAATCATGGTGCCGTGAATACAAGAGTGCAGAATGTCTCTGAGATCCTGATCTTGGTTCCGTTGGATAAACTACCGCAAGTGAGTGTGTTAGATCGGATGCTAGTTCTAGCTAATGTTTGAGGGAGCGCCACACTGCTTTCCACGGCAGCCACACCATTCCTACCAGCGGTGCACAGGGTTCCATCCTCTCTGTATCCACACCAGCACTTACTGTTTTTTGTCTTGTTTTGTTCATAATGGCCATCCCAAAAGTTATGAGGTCATGAGTCTTTGGGGATTTTGATTTCCATTTTGCTGATGACTAATAATGGTGAGCATATTTTTCATATATCTGTTGGCCATTTGTATGCCTTGTTTGGAGAAATGTCTATTTCAGCTCATTTTTAAGGAGAGGAATTTTTGCCTGTTTTGTCAATGTTGTCACGTTTTTTTCTTCTATTTTTGAGACAGGGCCTCCCTGTGTAGTGCAGCTGGCCTTGAACTCGCTATGTAGCCCAGGTTGGCCTTGAACTCATGGCGATCCTGCTGCCTCAGTCATCATTAGAAAACCAAAACTGACACCACTTAATCACCAAAGTCCATAGTCAGCCTGGGTTAGACCCTGCAAGGTTCTTGGTCCTGCACCTTGTGTGAGTGCGGGCAGGCAGAGAAGGGCTGAGCCCATCAGCGTGGTCTGCTGTGAGTACTGCAGTTCGTCTTTCCTCCTTTGCTCACCATGGCAGCTCCTGATCTTTCTAATGTCTGCAAACGTTTGTCTTTTCTGGAATGTCACGTAGTGGAAACCCCATAGTATGTGGTCTTTCAGATGAGCTTCTTTCACTTAGTAATACAGATCTTCAGGGTTCTTTTTAATATAAAGATTATTCATAAAATTCAGGATCCAAGAGTAGTTCCAACAAAAGCAGAAATCATTTGAGGTGGTACTCAGGTAAGTGAAGAGAATATATAATACATATTTCAAGCTTCTACTCTCAATTGAATATCTCCATTTTTACTAATAAATTTTAAAACGAAAGAAAACATTTCCTAAGGCTTAAGTCTTCCATGTTTCTATATGAAGAAGTGTGTGTGTGTTTTGTTTTTTGGCTCATTACAGTTTGGTATTTTTGTCTGTCTTTGATCAAGGATACTCAGTAATGGATGAGGAATGAGGACTTTCTGAATCTCTGGGGGCAGAAACGTGAAGAAGTAGCTGAACAGTAAAACAGTCACTTAACTCCTGGCGGTGTTCAAAGAATTAACTGTATGTTTCTTTTCTGTCTTTTTTTTTTGGCTGTTCCAACTCCACTTCTCTTGAAGCTTGCCACGAAGTGGACGACTCCTCCGTTGTTGGCCTAAAGTATTTGCTTCTTGGTGCCATACACAAATGTCTAGGGAACTCAGAAGATGCTGCTCAGGTAAACGGTTAATGTGTCCTGGCTACAGGAGAATAAACCATAACTACCTACATCTTTGCTTGTGAGAAAAATGAAAAAGCACTAAAGGAAACCTAACCTCCCGCTATAGTAAGAACTGTATCTGCTTTGATTAATGCCATCTCTTTAGACACTAGAAGCCTCTAATAGCTAAAGTAATGTTTTTAATGTAACTGTAGTCTTAGGACTTCTTTATATATGGGCTTCTTTTCTGGCACTAGCTATTAATCAAAGCTAACAGTTTCAGAGAGACGGGGGAGGAAGTGAGGCAGACCCTTTGAGGGAGCAGAATAAAGCCTCACAGTTAAATAAAAACAAAAACAATCAGGTGTGTTAGTGTGCGTTTACTTTTCCACTCTTGCAACTGTAGATTATTAATGTGGGATTTAAGCTGCTGGCTTAGGCTGGGACTCGAACCCCAAGCCTCACGCATGCTGGGCAGACACTACCATGGAGCTATACCTCTAGCTTGGTTAGTTTTTTAAATAAGTGTGTTCCAGTGTTACTCGGACTACTCTTTGGAAGAGTTCATGTAGAGTAATAGGAGGCTTGCTTTTTCAGTCCTGGAATGTTGACATACTTATAATTTTAAACTAATTTTGTAATGTAGAATTATAATAGTTACATAGCTCTACATAGATCATGTGCTTAGGTACCAGCAAGATACATTTGAAACACATGTCAAGAGATGGTTCTTAGCTTGTTTTTCTGTCTTAAATACTAAAATGGGGATGTTTAGATTTTTAAATGCAGAGAAACATGGTTTCCAGCAATGGGATCCATAGAAGTTGGTGTGTCAGCTGGAGAAATAATTCGCACGAGTTAGGCGGACTGGTGGACAGCATATTCTGTTGGAAGTTTACCCTGCAGGCATGTGAAAGGCTTCTGAGATGGATAGAGAATGCATAGGAAGGAATAAAGATGAGAAAAGAAGAGGAAATCGTATCTCCTTTCCTGCTCCTGAGTTGTGATGAGCTTTACACCGAGTAGGAAAATGAGTTAATTCCAATAACATTTGTATTATTTCAGTTCTTTCAGCGAGCTGCTAAAGATGAGCTGTGTCGTCAGAATAACTTGTATGTCCAGCCATACGCTTGCTACGAGCTTGGCTGTCTTCTGTTAGACAAACCAGAGGTAAGATGTCACGTACACATTTTAATAACGTTCATCAGCAAAAATATACACACGAGCAGGTGCAAAGCATCCTTCATTTAAAGCAAACTGAACAGAGTACCGTTTTGTTTTCCGTGCATTCATATGGGATGAGTCCAAGATCCTGCCTTAGTGTCTTTGAGGAGATAATGTCCTCACTGAACTTGAATTACAAATATAACTTTTAGATAAAGATTAACTTGAGAGAGACTTATGGCCACTCTGCCCAGCAGAAAATGCAGTTTTTACAAATTTAGATAGAAACTTCTAATGCCATGCTCTTTAATGAAATTTTTACTGTTCATGTCCCCTCAATAGATATACATAAAATATAATGACTGGCCTGCCTTGTGAAAAATAAAGTTGACATTCTCACTGAGCATTCCCTTCAAAAGGAGGTGTATCTTACTATATTTAGATGAAATCTTTTAATTTTAGATTGTTTAGTAAAATTTTAATCTATGGCGTTATGCCTCAGTTGTTTCCTTTTACAGACTAATAGTGACAACTGTGAAAAATCATTTATCAAGTCATGCCTTGATTTAACCTCATAAACACGTTTATATTAAGGAAAAATTGAGTCACTGCTTTGACTCACAGCTGCACAATTGACGCAGCTCTGTACTGTGGATTTAGTTCACACGTCCTCCAGCAGCAACATCTTCTGCTTGAGTATAAATGAATGTAGCCACTGAGAGATAATATGTTTTTCTTACCTTTAGACTGTAGGAAGAGGCCGAACTCTACTTCTTCAAGCAAAGGTAAAAGTCCTGAATCTTCCTCTTTCCCATGGCCCTTCTTTTCCTGTTCACATACATCTGAATGTTTGTAAAGAGACGTTCTGTTCCAGGTTAATTCTGGAACGGGGAAGGGAGAACTGATAATTCAGCGAGCACTTGGTTTTTAAGTAAAATGTCCAAGATTGTAAAATATTCCTGCAAGGCGTGGTGGCTCATGCCTGTAATCCTAGCACTTGGGAGGCTGAGGCAGGATGGTTGCCATGAGTTTGAGGCCAGCCTGGGCCACATAGTGAGTTCAGGGCCAGCCTGAACTGCATAGCGAGACCCTGTCTCAAAAAAACAAACAACAAAAAAAAGATATTCCTATGAGAGCTTCAGCCTGTTTTATAAATGCTTTAGTCTTAGCATTTGGATAAACAAATAAACTCTTGCACTTTTTTGAGACAGGGTCTCACTTTGTTGCCCAGGTTAGTCTCAAACTCCTGAGTTCAAGTGAGCTTCCTGTCTCAGCCTCCCAAGCAGCAAGAGGGACTATAAGCATGCACCACTGTGCACTGCTCCACACAAAATGAACTTTTGATTTCATAACTGTATCCTTGAATTAAGAATTTCTAACAGTAGTTTAAAATTGCTATTTCAATAATAATGAGAAAACTTTTTCCAAAGAGAACATTATCAACATTCAGTTTACATTCCAAAAACTAAGCACAAGGTGTGAAGTTTGAGAAATGAGAAAGCCCAGTGGATGTGAAGTGTCTCCCGGGAGAGTACAGAATTCGGGTGGGGGAGAAGGAAATGCCGTGCGTTTTCTCCCGGTTCCCTGGGAAAGCTCAGCTAATAGTCCGTGCACATCTTTCTCTGGCCCCACAGGAGGATTTCTCTGGCTACGACTTCGAAAACAGACTGCACGTCCGCATCCATGCCGCGCTGGCCTCTCTGAGGGAACTGGTTCCTCAGTGACCGGCCGGAAGTAGCGCCCTGTCCCTCCCTACACAGGGCCGCACTCTGAGATCAAAGCAGAGGACAGAGAGAGGTCTTGTGAAGTTCGGCTTTTCTTCTGCAGACCACCTGTGCCAGGGATGCATTTCCCAGTGAAGCTGACGTATTCAAGATCTCTTTTAACCATGTAGCTAAGAAGTGACGATGGTGATGATGGTGATGGTGGTGGCGATGGCGGTGGCGGTGATACCTCCAACCACCTGGGGAGAGGGTTAAGTGACCTTGTTCAAACGTTTTAGTTTTGTGATTTATTATTTTTAAAATAAAATCAAACTAAACATTCATCCTGTGATCTCATAGGAATGCCTACGTTAGCACACACCTGATTGGGTAACATAAAGTGGTACCTGTGAAATTCTTATCAATACCGTTATTAACACTAGCATTTATATTACGTTTTAAAAAATAAAAGTGCATTCTAGTGTTTTACTTTAGCCTCAGAATATTCCTGTGAATAATGTAGCACAGATATTCTTATCCCATTTTACAGGCAGTGAAACTCAAGCACAAGAAGGCTAATTGACTTATTCCATTTATTCCTGGTATCACTGGGGCAATGAATAGAAAACAGATTTCCTGGCCACCAAATTAATATTCTTTTTTTCTGAAGGGGAAAGAAACCCTAAACATACTAATTTTAAAAACCCTAAACATTAAAATCTGAAATATATTAATCCCGGAATTCTATATTTTACGTATTTAAAAGCACAAGTGCTCTTCAGCTGAAGTTGTGACATCTAAAATATTCACCACCAAATTGTCCACAAAATGTCTCAAAGTGATGAGTGCTGGTTTTTCTTTGAAAGCCTACCAAGTAGGGGCAGATAGAAGACAATTTTATAGCTGAGCATGATGGCTCATGTCTGTAATCCCAGCACTCAGAGGCTGAGGCAGGAGGATCATGAGTTTGAGGCCAGCCTTGGGTATAAAGTGAGTTTGAGGTCAGCCTGAAGTGCATAATGAAACACTGTCTCAAAAAGACAAAAAAAAGACAATTTTATAATCAAACATAGGATTGGTATCTCATCTATTAAAAAGCCCCTTCTGTAGATTAAATAAATAACACCTCCATTTTAGTAATTCCTCTTTCTTTGTGAAAATTGTGTAATAACCAACGTTTTGGAAATCTTTTAACAGATTAATTAGAAGGATTTTTCTTGAAGGTAGGCTTTTGCCTCAAAATATTTGATGGTGAAGTTATTTGCTGGGCTATATATTGCCAGGATTTCATCATTTCCCCCTAGCTCAGGTTGTTTGTTATTTTAGAAGCAACTCAAAGTCGTTTCTTTCATCCCTTCATTGCCACCTTTTATCAATATTTACTTCATCTGTATACTCAGTACTAGACACTTGTGGTTTTAAAGGATCTAAATACCTCAGCCACTTTTAAGAATCTTTGCCATAATGTAGCTCAGTCTTTTAAGTGTTTTTTTTTTGTTTTTTTGTTTTGTTTTTTTTTTTTAATTTATATTGAGCTAAAGAGTATCATTTTAGCATATCCTTCATTTACATCCCTTTTCGGCTGAGGCATGATCTCATGTGATGTTAACATCTAAATATTTATAAAATGAAATGTAAGAAAAACAGCTAGAATGCTGGCAAACTCAATCTTGTGGGGAGGAATTTCTTTGGAAGAAGTTACCCCTCACTGACTTTGCTAACCCATTGCTTCATGTTCTCTTCTCTCTCTTACTGATCACTTTTGAGGGGACACTTTTTAAAGTATTTATTCAGGTTGGCTTCCTGCTGCAAATCACATGTGGATTTTATGTTTGTATTTTTTTAAGAGTAGGAAAGGTTTGTTGAGGAATAGGAACAGCTCCTGAGAGGCAGGAGGGGGTCCCCAATGTGTGGCCACTAAGGCCCTTTTGTCAGGGGTAATTTATCCAGCAAAGTCACAGGGTGGGTGCAACATGGGTCAAACTGTAGCCAATCTATAGGATATAAGTGGATTTTAGATACTAAGAAGAGAGAAAATATCGCCGTCCTAAATTCACTGAATGAGTTCATCCAGAAACCAAGAAGAGAAAATTCTTCTGAACAGAAAAATGAGTGGCCAGAAATACTGGAGGGTGACTATAGGCGAGAATATTACGAATCTTTCAAATATGCCTATTATCATAGTCTTCTTTTCTTCATCCCTAGTATGATGTGGCAAACTTTTCTGTTATGATCGTGGAGCCTTCTGACTCGTGAAGCTCTTGCTCCAGTCATTCACACTTAAATTTTCAGTTCAAACATTGTGCAAACTATTACTCCACATTCAATGATTGCAGAGTCTTGTGTTTTCAATTTTAGAAAAACTTATTTGTACATAACTTACTGTAAAAATTACTTTCATTTCCCCATAGGGATTTCAGGATTTCAAGTAAGTTTGTGTTCAGCTCATAGTTCACTTTGTCAGCCGTGGTTTTCTTTCCTAGTCAAAGTGTAGGTCTGTTCCAGCCTCAGTTCAGATAACCCTTGTGCTCAGTTCAGATAACCCTTGTGCTTGTGCTTTCGTGGAAGACCACGGACAAGGGATAGAAGAAGATTCTAAAGACCCTAACTAGCAAAACCACAGTGTGAGAACACTGAACCCTTAGGGTGGCTGAAACCAGACTGAGCTGAGTAATTCCAGCTGTTATCCGGCTGGGAGCTGGGAGGCCCCCAACCTGTGAACTGACTGTGATCCGCTTGGTAACTTTGCTTGATGTAAATGGCTCTTTTCCCCTTGCTGATGAAGAAAAGAATTATTCAAGTAGAATTATTTGCATCTGTGTGTGCTGCTGCTTTTTTTAAAATGTTGCCGTCAGTGTTTCCCCTTTCCTATTTTGCAGGCTCTCAAATGGAAATTCTAATTTATAAATGTCAAATATATTTTTGTATTAGATTGTGCCTATGATGACAGAAATCTCAAATGTATATTTTATGTATGCTGAGCACATTTTTATAATTTGACAGACTTGAAGGCATGGTCTAGTAATAATAATGTAATCTGTACCATACTGGTTAATGTGTTTAAGATTTTGCCTTTGTTGGGTTAGGCATCTTTCTAATTTCAGTCCCTGATGGCTCAGTCTTCTACTGAGTAAACAATTATAGCTTTCAGGTGTCACAGAAAATTAGACTATTTACTACCATATAGTGTATAAGTCAGTTATTTACTGAATTTGCACTTTTATATTTTAGCGAACTAAAACAACAATGTATATCTGATTTTTAAAAACCACACACACACACACATTTCCTTTATGCAAACTTTGCTAGCTGACTTTTCTCTTAAGCAATAGTAGTGGCAAGTGTTCAAATATGGCTTCATGAAAATACTTTCATGCCATCACAGTGCACTGTTTTGGTTTCTGTGGTTGGTATATTATGGAGAAAGACATTGTTAAGCCCAGATCATCACAAGAAAATATATACCAGAGGCAGTGACTTAAAAGCCAGGAAGAGGGAATGAAGAAATAGAACAGGACAGTAGGAACACGAGAATGAGAAATTGGTCCGTAGATGTAGCAGCATATCTGGCTTTTTCTCAACACCAGCAAGGAGTTGAGTTCTGTCTCCTTGTTGACTTGGGTATGAGGCGGAAACACTGCATATGTAACCCACATGACCTCTGAGTAACAATTGTTCGTCCCACTGGCTAGCACTTCTCGATTTTTGTTTCACAGATTGGCTCCATTAAGGTTTCTGATTCAGCAGGCGAGACTTGACAAGGCATTATCAAGGAGCTCCTGGAGTGCTTCCAGTGCAGGTCTGGATTAGAGGAATAATGCCCGAGGGCTAGGCTATCATCTTTTGTATTTAGTAAATCAGGGAGAAGAGTCAGACACAAGCAGAACTACATAGGTAGGTTAAGCTTGGCTGTAGAGTTATTGAACCAGGAAGAAATGCTTCTAACCCATTGGCTTCCGGAAGTAGACTTCTGGGCTGAGTTGTAAAGGCTCAGAGTGGTGCAGTCAGGTGACAATGATTGGAGGGGCCTCTGACGTCTTGGACCTAATGAGCTAAAACAGAGGTAACAAACAACATGTGTGTTCAAGAATCTGGGGAGTTGAGTGGGGAGAAGATGGTGAAAGAGAAGCTGGGGAAAACACACATAGGCCACACCAAGAATTAGGCTTCTCTAGGGTACAGATTAGGGGTTTGGGGAGGGGGACAGTAGAAAACAAGGTAGATTTGCATTTTTCATTAGATCACTATTGACCAAAAGCCAGATAAACACAAGGACAAGAGGACTGAAGCCGCATCAGATCATTAGGCATTCAAGAAGTCAAAGCAGCAAATGGGGAATGGTTTGAAAATTCTTGGTTAAATGTTTTCACTGTAACAATTTGCATTTCAGTGTGACTCAGAAAAGTCCTTGAAGAAATGAAAAAATAAAGGTCTTCCTTCTGAATCACAGGTATTTTCTGTGTAGTACTTAGCACTTGATAGCCGTTCCAGATGACTTGCCCGTTAGGCTACACAACCATAAAGGTCTCCACCTTGAAAAGACACCACAGTCGGGTCTCTGTAGTTTGTGTTTCAGAATTTTTGGCACCTCAGTTCATTACACCTTTGACACTTAAATGTATTATATGGCAGACTTTAAGAGATCATACAGCTGATCTTTTATTTACAGTAGGGGTGGAGGCAAGTAATGATGTAAAATGTACCACCTGCCACCACAGACCAATGGAAGAGAGCATTTGGAGAGATGAAATACGTAATCGTCTCAAAAAGATGGAGCTTATCTGGCACTTAATGGGTACTCAGTAATATTTAAATGCATGAAGGAATTGTCACAGACAGTGCTTTTGTAGCTTAGGCACTGTATAGACAGAGGCCTTAACAGTGCCTCTTACTTCAAAATGCTTTGGAACCCTTTCTTTTTCTGAATTAAATGGGGGAGGAGCCAGGTTAGGTCCCTGATGCTATTTAATGGTTGATTTACAGTGATTCATGTTGCTTTTTGAACACATGAAGATGGATTACAGCGAAGACTGCTTGGAATCCGATAATCGTGCTAATGGTGTTACTTGCTGCCCAGCACAAATATGTGAACCTGAATGGGTGAAAGAGCAGAGTGGGTATTTTTAAATGAGGCGTCACGTTGCTACTTTGGTGAAACTGAGCTTAAGTTACTCCTTGACTTGTGATCTGACATTGACGGTATGATCTGGAGCAGACATATGGTGCCTGATCCTTCTTGTGGAGAAACAAAGTTTCAGGTTTAACACCCAACTCCTTCCACAGGCAAGTTTCTCAAGAGAAAAAGGGCCATGGGGTGTACAATTATTCACTGTTGTGCGCGTCGTGGCAGAAATTTTGCAGGTGGCAGCCCAAGAGTAATTTAAGGGCCAGGCGTGCGTGGAATGGACAGTCAGTGACACAACTGCCAAAGATCTATCGCTCTTTCCTCCCAAACCGGCTCTTCAGGTGGAGTGAGCAAAGGCCCACACCCACACCAAATGCCGGCCTTTGTTCCATCCCGCTTCCCTATTGGCTACAGCCTCCGTGGCCCCGCCTCCTCACGTGGAGCCCTCGCGCGTCTCGTGAGGGGCGGTGCTTTGTGACGCACGCCGCGACGTTTCCCAGGCCTATAAAAGGCCGCACCGGCTTTGGTTTCTTTCAGGAGCCGCCGGCGAGGGGTCAACGAGGAAGCTCTATAAATCCCAGCCGGAAAGAAAGAAGGTGGGGCGGGTCTGGAGGCAAAGTCCAGCCTGCGCTCTCGAGTTAGGCACTTGGGGCGTCTGCTGTCACGGGAAAGGCAGGCTGAGCCCCAGGTGTCGGGGACGCGGGGGTTCCCCGGGCGGGAGCTGCGGGAGAAACCGGAGCACTGTGCGGTGGACGCGAATTCCGCTCGTCGCATCCCCCCCTTTTCACTGTCCTCCCCCCCAAACGGAAACGAAAGGGCAAAACAGCCCCGAGGGGACCCCGCCCCTGGCTCTTTATAGAGGGCGCGGCGGGTGCCGCTTCCGTGCCCTGTGGCTCGGACGCCCCCTGGGTGTCGTGGCTGAAAGCGATGCCCCGCGCTGGAGGGACGTGGGCCAACGGCGGAGTGCGGCTCGCCTTTGACGGATATTCTTAAAAGGAGTCGTTTGCGGAGAACTAAACTGTCACGGTGAAACAGACCTCGATAGCTGGATTTGTGGCCGCGTTTCACCCGTTGGAGCCGTTGCTCCTGTGCCACCCTGTTTCTCAGCGCGGTTGGGACGGTTCTTTGTCGGAGCTGCTTCCCGGATGAGGGCTCCGCGTAGCGGCGGGGCGAGGGCTAGGGGCGGCACCCGGGAGCAGGGCGTGGCGCCCTCCCGCAGGCGGTAGCCCTGACTGCTAATTGCCTACTTACGTACAGCGCGCTTTGAGCGTTTATGATGAGCCTGCCAACAGCGGCTCTGTTTTTAAAAGTGATTTAATTCAGTAGAATTCCCAATGAACGATACTCTGGTACAGTAGCACATTTTCACTAAGGAATCCAATATGCTTCGTTCTCAAAGGGTTTGCTCTGGCCAATACTTGTTCGTTTCCTCTTAACCTTTGGGAAGAAGTGTGCTTTTAAATATTCAACATTTTCTATGGCACATTAGTTTTTTATTAGAAGTTGCCCCTTTGCATAATTGCTGTAACTAAACCGTGCCCCTTAGCCCTATGAAAGTCGTTACTCTACTGTAGGGGTGTTGTTAAGTCTAAGGTTCATTATGCCACACTATTCTGCTCCTTACAAGGACCCCTGGGAAAGATTTCTCCTGGGTCTCAGTATCCGGAGCAGCGTGATTCTTTGGAGCAACTAGTTTTTTTTTTTGTTTTTTTTTTTTGTTGTTTTGTTTTTGTTTTTTTGGTTTGTTTGGGTTTTTTTTGTTTTTTGTGTTTTTGTTTTTTGTTTCGTTGTGTTTTTTTTTGTTTTGTTTTTTGTTTTTTAACGTCAGGAAACCTGAGCCATTTACCCATTTCCTGTTTCGTTATAGCTTTTTGGATCCCGGGCAGAGTGAAGGACTATGGTTTGCACTGAGAGGCTCACATCACCCTTAGCTTCATCGTTTACCTAACTTTCCCCTTACCCCAGAATGGAATTTAAAATTTTTCACTACATGTATTTATAAAACCTTCCTAAATAAATTTTAGAATGAAAATATAGTACAGCCTCTGCACTCAGGAAGAAGGGCAGGAGAAGGGGGTGTGGGAAAAGGCTGGCAGAGGGTAAGAAAGGGTATGAGACAAAGAGGTGTATATGGTTGTGGGTGGCATAATAAAACACGGATAGATTATACTTACTCTGTATGGTAACAAAGTCAAAATGGAAGCCAAAAAATGCATACAGATGAGCAGCATGTCTGGGGATCTATTTAGAACAATGAGGGGGAAAGTCCCTTTCTTGTAGAAATACTGTCTTGTAACTCTTTGTACAGAAAAACCAGTGCTGGTGCAGCTATTTAGAAATAGATACATGAGCTTAATTTCTCTTCAAATGTCACTTTACAGAATATTCACTGGGTGTTTTACAGAAACGTGTTTTATTTGGATTTTTTTCTTTGTTTTTTATATCATCCTGGGAGTCTCTGGCAGGACTTTCCCCATGGATTATTTTTACCAGTACTATATGTATTGCTTATCTGTGCATAGTAAGCAATTGGTAATGGGTTTTTTCCCCTTACCATCAAGACTTAACCCATTTTACTAAAATAAATACCTGGAGATAGAATTAAAAGTTATTTTTATTTTAAGACAGGGTCTCTCTCCAATTCAGACTAGCCTTGAGAACTGATTCTGTAGCCCAGGCTTGCCTTGAACTCATAGCAATCCTCCTGCATCATCCTGAGTGCTGGGATTACAGGTGTACAACAGCACATTCTGCTAAACCTAATTTTAATAGAAGATGGATTTAAGCTAAGTTCTTGGAAGCTATAGTTAATTCATAAGAAATACTGCAATAGAACATTAATTTTGTTTTTCTTCATTACAGTTGAGATTACAGACATCCTGCCAAAATGATTTCTTCAAAGTCCAGACTTGTCGTACCCTATGGCCTCAAGACTCTGCTTGAGGGAGTTAGCAGAGCTATTCTCAAAACCAACCCATCAAACATCACCGAATTTGCAGCAGTTTATTTTAAAGAACTTATATTGTTTAGAGAAGGTTTGTTATTGCTTTAGATTATATATTTGTTGGTTTAAAAAAGCATTTTTAAACTGAGAACTTTATGTATCTGTATTTAATTTCTGTGCTTATTTTCAGGGAATATGTCTCTGGATATAAAAGATCTGGTTAAACAGTTCCATCAGATTAAAGGTGAGTACCATCAGTAGTGACTGTTTTAATAATGTTGGCTTTAAATTACTGCAAAGGTGCTAGAATATATTCCAATTTAGGGTTGATGCTAACAGGTGTTTTGTTTGAATAATCACAGTAATTTTGTATGGATAAATAATCACACCAGTGCTTTGTTTTGATTAAATCAGTTTTTAAAACTAGGGCTACCATTTTGGAGGATTCTAAATCTTTTTCTTTTTTTAAAGGAACATTTTTGCAATCCACTTGGTACAATGAATATACATGAATGCTTTGATCAGGGTTGCCTCAGACCCTTCCCAGTCTGCCCAGCTTGGGAAAGTATGGTGAAATTTAAAAGAATTAACATTTCACAGTATGAAGGCTATAGTGAGATACGTTACCTAGTAAAGTTTCATAGGTTAAGCACCCCTAATTTGAAAAGCTGCAAAGTGCTTTAAAATCCAAAATGGGAACAGACACAATGCTCAGAAGGTTTTGGAGTTTGGAGCACTTCACATTTTGAAATTTTTAGATGAGGGATGCTCAGCCAATAAAGACTACGCAGGTATTGCCAAATCCTAACTCTCAAATTGGAGACCCGTAGGTCCCAGGGGTTTAAGACAAGATACTCAGCACTCTTCTCGGAAGGCCTTATGAAAAAGCCGCCCCCCAACACACACACACATACACAGTGCTTCCCTCAGTCAGTCTGGAGAACACATGAATTTGATGTCTCCGACCATACTTTCTGCTCCAGGAGAGTCTCTAAATAGGTCAGTTTTTCATAGAGTAATGGTCTCCTGCATGTCTTGGACACTGACAGTGCATATATCTGCTTAGAAGGAAACTGTGTTTGTGTATATGCATAACTGTCCACCTTATGTGAGTAGGACAGCATGAAACTGAATAGACAGAGGAGCAATAAAAATATTGGAGGAAGACAGGAAAAAGTAGAGTTTAATGAAAATTTGGAAAATCATAAGCAAAGGAGGATTTAGTGGTCAAATGCCAAGGATAAGCATGCATGTCTAAAAGAATGGCATGAAAAACTTTTCACAGAATTTTAGGAGGAGGTAAAATGGAGATTCATAGCCAGTGTGGGATATAACTGAGTAATTCTTACTGCCTTGGTTGACAACATTTTAGAATTCGATCACAGAGAATACAAAAGGAAGGGCCTATGAGTTATCAGCCAATTTTATCTGTCACTTTTGTGACATTAATATATTAAATAACCATGGTAGATCCAAATTAGGAACAAGACCTAAGAAAATGTAAGTCATGAGGGTTTGAATCTGTGGTGGAGGAGATGCCACCACAGAAAGCAAGATTCAGAACGGCAAAGGTCAGCATTTGAAGAAGCCGAGAATGAAATGCTGTGGTTCAGCAACCTTGTCTAGTCTCGCTGCTTCCCGCTCTGGTGGCATTGTCAGCTCCCTGTGGCAGCAGGCCTGGGGCTTGGTGTTTGCCATCTACAGCAGTTCGGAGAAGCACAGGGACGGTAACCATGCTTCCCTTCTCTTCCCTTCTCGTGTGCCTGCTTTCCCAGGTCGTCGGGTTATTATTTGTGTCTTCTATACCTGAGAATATGAGGCGTGTGCCGGCTTGCTGTGTTAGAAAAATGTTGACATAGTCAGTGAACCTGTATGGTGGGAGGTAACTAACAGGTAGCCTGTAGGTTTAATTTGTTTACTGCATTTATCCACCATTCATTTTACCAAGTGGACTAAATAAATGGAGATTTTGGTCCAGATGGATCAAGGTCTTTGAATCCCAGGATTCAAAATTAAGAGAATTAGTGAAGGAGCCATACTTTCGATGGAAGAAAAAGATAAGAAACACTGCAGCTTTAATCCTCAGAGATATCAAAGAGCTGCACCTACCGTGCAGATAATCCTGAAAGCAGGCTCACACGGTACGCCTATAGAAACAGACTGTAGAAATAAACATTGCTTGTTCTCATTTACCGGAAAGACGGGAAGGTAACATGAAAGTAATGACCAGAAGTAATACAGAGTTTAATGTTTCTGACACCAGTTTGGCTCACACGTCTGTATTTCTTCTATTGTCACCCCAGACATCTTGGTGGACAAACAGTACTCACTTGTGACCTATCATAGAGACTGCATGAGTCCACGTACATTCAGGAAGCATTTTTCAGGGCTAAAGATGGACTCGGAGGTTATACAGGCACCATAGGTACCTCTTGGTAGGCCTCTTCCTCCCTAGAGTGGCATGGTGCTATCTTCTGACTGCTTTCGTTCCCTACTTCCTGTTCCTACAGGAGTTCCAAGTAAACTTGGCTGCATGGTTGTTCAGTTTTTCACAATAAAGCAAGTGTAACATCTGTATAACATTTATTATGTGTAGCCTAGTGTTACACATGGATATAGTACCTGTAATGCTCCTAGATTTTTTTTTTTTTTTTTTTTTTGGTCTTTTTGAGATAGGGTCTCGCTATGCAGTTCAGGCTGGCCTTAGCTCACTTTGTAGCCCAGGCTAGTCTCAAACTCGCAGCGATCGTCCTGCCTCAGCCTCCCGAGTGCTTGGATTACAGGCATGTGGCACCACGCCTGGCCTGCTCCTAGATTTTCAATGACTTACAAAATGTGGAAACAAATCACTCTTTGAGGCCGTCAGCTGACCCTTACTCTAGAATTTCAGTCTCTTCAGCATGAGACAAGATGAGCCTAAAGATGGAAACAGCTATTAGAACTTGATATGGGCAAAAGTAACTGCCACTCCTAGTGTACTAGTGTCCCCTAGTGTCCCTGATATGAGGTATGTACGTGAGTTTCATAACAGTGCTCAATGGGGATGTTCTGTACTCCAGAGTTCTTCCCTAACTGGTTAGTTTGTTGCCGGAAGCATTACTGCGGGTTGCCTGCATATTCTTGGAGATAAGACCCTCCCTGCATGCATATGTCACTGGAGTCATACACTTCATTCTGAGATTTTTCCTAGAAAGCACCATTTTCGGTAGCTCCATTGTAAGGCCAGAAGTGTTGTTGATGTTTTTTTTGTTTTTGTTTTTCTTCCGGTACCAGGAATTGAACTCACGAACTTGCACTTGCCAGGCAGGTGCTTTGTCGTTGAGCTAATCCCCAGCCTCAAGGCCAGAAGTGTTTACCCGTCTCCCCCATTGCTTCCAAATTTCATGCACAGTCAGGTGATGGAGGAGGAAGAACCAGCACACGAGCAGACTTGTCACATCTCTGTCATCTCCCCTTTCCTCACATTTCCCAGAGCCTGGAGTCTTTAGCATGGTCCCTGGCACTGCGCAGGGATGTCACTGTGGCTTTTCACCAAGTGTGCCTATTGCCAGGCCAGCGCAGGCTGAGCAGCTCTTTCTTGGGCCTTCCTCCTTTTTTCCCTGCAGTTTAAGCAGATCCTCATTACCATATGAATCAGGGAAAGATCCTCATGTCTCAGTCCTCCCAGGATAATTCTTCATCCTAACCATTAATTGATGAGATTTAAAGCTCGGGTGATGTTTTAAAACAAAAGAATCATTTCCTTAAATTTTATCACTTAGTATGTGCTAGGAAAAGAAGGAAGAAAGGAGTGGAATTAACATTTATTGAAAGAACTATTTTGCTCTAGGCATTTACATTTTGTTAATTAAACTATGTGAGGCAGGTGACATCACTGCAGCATGGTAATAATCAAATCACTTCTGAGTTTCTAAATACTAAGAAATTGGTGGAGTTGCAGTCTGAAGTGTGACCTCCCTAGTAGAGTGGCAGATGTTTTTCACACTATAAAGTAACATCCTAGGATCCCTCTGGCAGAACCTTACTGAATTCAGGGAGTGATGCAGGAAGAATTTGGTTCCTTTCCTCCATCATCTTTCACTACTTCCCTTCTTTCTCCCTTGTCACCTTCTTTTGAGACAAGGCCAAAGGCACTAATTCTGATCTTTTCACTAGTTGTGGCAGCTCCTGTCTTGCCACTGCTAACCTCCCACCCCGCTAAGCCAAATGTACCCAGTTTCCAGTGCTGCCTTCAAGAGAGGTAGGAACAGAGGTACTCACCAATTTTGAAAAAAATCAAGGCCAAACGCTGGGATTGGAGGTATAGCTCAGTGGTATGGCACGTCCTTACTATGTGTGAGGCCATGAGTTCAATCCCAGCACCATCAAAGAGCCAAAAAAAAAAAAAAAAAATCAATCCCACCTGGTCCTTAACTTACTTTTCTAACTGATCTGGGATATTTCTTGGTTTGGCCATATAATAATTAGTAATTTTAGTTATGAACTGCTGCTGATCATTGGACCCAATTTCGATTCCTATGTGGTGCCATAGCAGTTATGTGTAGTGTTAAATGTTTGCTTCTGCTGTTTTCTTGTATTATCTTGAGTTACCTCTTAAACCAAATTTTGTTGTTATGCCTTATTTGTATGGTTGGTTACATACACAGTAGCTGTCCATGTTTACAGAAATGAGGACTACACCTATTCCAGGCCTATCTATCACAGTCAAGTTTATGAGGCTTTGGCACCAAGACTGGGCACTTTTTGAGGACAGATATGCTGATTCATAAACAGCGATGGGTACTGTGTCTCAGTAGCCATTCTATTTCTTCAAGTCTTGTATTTGCCTAGGTAGAATGGTGATAATTTGTATCAAGGAGACAACTTCATTAAAATTAGAAAAATTTTCATTATTTGGTGATGATAATGGGAGAGAGATGCTGGTCCTTTATGGTTTTCCGTGGCAGTAAGATTGATCAGCTGGGGAATTGTTTAACATGTTCACAGTGGGGCCATAATTCTTACGTCTCACTGCTGGGGTGGCTTGAACTTCAGGTGGTACATGCATGACTGTCCCTTGCGTCAGCTTGTACAAGTGGATCTAATCACTTTTATCAGTCTTTTTTCCTAATATAATTAATAAAAAGCCACCTGATGGGAGAGTTATGCTTGTACCGCTGGTGGTTCAAGCCAGCAGGGAGGTGTTAAAGAAGGTCACGTTAATCACTGAGCAAATGGTGTGGTCAAGAATCTGAGTTAGAGTGCCAGGCTAGGGACGAGAAACACGGGGAGCAGACACAGCCAGCCAGGAGAGCTGAGAGGAAGATGGGTTGCCAAGAGGAGGTCAGGAACCCTAGCAGATGAGGCACAAGACATGAAAGAACATCTTTGCTTTTAGCTTTATAGCTTCTCTAATCCAAAAAATTTGATAGCTCCCTATTGTCCACAAAATCCAAACTCATCAGTATTGTGGGAGTATTTCTGAAAGATTTTAGTGTGCTTGCATTTCAGGTAATTCATAATTACTCCTGCTTGCTGTGTTGATCTCTACCCATTGCAGCATTTGTTTGCTTTGGGGAACAGGCAAATGCAGCTCAGAGCAGGGAAGTGATTTCTCAGTATTGAGTTTCCAAAGTGCATAGTGAGCAAGCTTCGGAGTTTTCCAAGAGAGCGTTTTTATTGAGAGAAGATGCTTGTCTTAAAGTACCCATGGCTGAGTCTGAAGAGCGAAAGCTACCAGAATCAGATTTTTATTTTATATAAGCCAGAGTAGGGAAAGACATGGTGTTAGAGAAGCTTGCTTCTTGCTGTAAAGGACGGGGAAATGGGAAGTCCTTCCTTACAATGGATCTATGGTGCTGGGATGTGAGTAGAGCCTAAAATCTATGAGGTGCAAGAGAGGTAAGTAGACTGTTGAGTCAGAATTGCCTAAAACCTCCTGATGGAAGCCTTGCACTCTGCCTGCTTGGGTGCTGTCCAGAAGAGTGTGTGCTGCTTGGAGAAGCTGTGCGGCGCCACGGGCACTGCGTCTAGTACCACATATGCTCCACTCAGCCATCTACTCAGCAGTCCTCCTGTGTTAGGTACGCCACAAATACTTGTTGAGAGGCCTGCACTGAGGCAAGTGATTGGAAATAAGTCCTTTTGCAGAGGAGCCTGTGATGATTCTACTGGTTTCTTGGGGCCTGGATCTGGCTTGGAGTGTTTCCAGATGTTTTTGGATTGTCCCAGTAACTGGCCAAGGACTCAGGACTGGAAAGGTGAAGTCAGCAGAGGATAGGACATAATATCCAAGCTAAGAATAAGATAAAAATTTGCAGCTCGACCTTAGATGCCACAGAGGACCAAATTAGGAAGGAGCTCTCCCAGTCCTCGAGGGAAGCAAACAAGGCACACTTTCCAGCAAGGTGGAAACACATGGACCGTAATTGTAAGGTCAGAAGCCAGCAAACCGCCAACTAGGCTGCAGCACTACCCAAGAGGACTGAGAGAAGAGGGTATTCAGATCCGAGGCAGAGCTTACCCAGCACTCACAGTCCCTCTTTAGAAGCGGCAGAGCCTTTGATAAAGGAGTGGTGTCGCCAAAACTCAAAAGAGATTTTAAAATCAAGTAAATTCTACCACTGGAAAATGAGTGTTTTAATGTAAGATGGGTCAAAGTAAAGAAAAGAAATGCTTTCAGGGCATGTCTAAGTCAGCATGTGTAAATCCTGATCCCTTACAAAAGCACGCATGCAACGCTTTCTACAACTAGTCTGTCTTACCTTTCAGTCATTGTGCTCATCGCGTCATAGATGTTGCGTGCCAGACACACTATTTGTCATCTCAGGAAAATGAAAAGTAATTTCAAGTCGCTTGATTTTTGGCTCATGCTGCTTTGCCCTCCAGGGGTTCATTTTTCTCCCCTTTTCCCCTTGCAAACTCTGTGGGTGTTTTTAAAAAACAAACAAACAAAAATAAAACCGTCCCCTTATTTTCTTTTTACAGTGCTGGGGATCACACCCAGGGCCTTGTGCAGGTTAGGCAAGTGCTCTGCCACCAAGCTACATCCCTGGCTGTAAATCCTGTGTATTCGAGGTCTCATTCATTAGTTACTTAGCAAGTATTTATTTCCTGACAACTGCCATATCTTATGGTAGGTGAAACTGAGTGGAAGAGGAAAGATTTTAATTTTAGCTAGGGTGGAGCTGTTGCTATTAGACTTACTTTCCTTGCGCTAAGCAGGCATAAAGGCTAGATAAATTAAAAATCCAGTGCCTGGATGCTTGGGAGGTGGGATTTATGGGAATTTGGACCCATACTCATTCTTTCTCCTGAGGGCATTTTTCAGATTCTTGTACAGGAAAATAGAACTCAAACAGCAAGGAGAAATCTGTCTGGGAAGAGAAATAGAACGGCAAAGTTTGGGGTTGCCAGTGTGCCTGGGATCTGAGTGACAAGATACCGGAGAGGAGGGGTTTGCATTGAAGGACAGGAAAAATATTGCCTCTGTTTTGGTCTATTTTCTAAGCCTGGTCTTGTTTGGCTTGGCAGAGAAGGGACTGTAGGAGACTAAAGCCTGAGTGGGGATTTCAGAAGTGCACCATGTCGGGAGAGGCTTTGCAGTTTGGGCTTAGCCAAAAGGAAGAAACTTCTGTGAAACCTTGCTAGTTCAGTTGAGAGCACACAAAGGTCGCACCCTGGTAATAAAGTGTGCTGGCAGTGAGAACACAGCTGAAATAGGCCTACCGTGCAAAAGGAAACCAAGTCTCCAGAGTATCAAATTGACCTGCCGTTACTAAAACAAAATAATGTGTAGAAGAAATTAATATCTCACAGTGTAGTGTGTCATTTACAATTGGCAGCATATAATTAAAAATTACTAGGCATTCAATGCAGGAAGAAGCAGTTCACCCTCAAGGGGTAAAATGTAAAACACCACCAGGAGAGGGTGCAGAGAAGAGCTAGATGTTATGACATGAGAACTGAAAAGAGCTGTGACTCATGTCTTGAGACACTAGAAAAATAAATGAAAAGCTAGAGAACTCCAACAGTGTTAGAATCTATACTTAGTTCCTACAACTAGAAGTATCTACAATAAGAATCAAGCGTTATTCCATAACTACAAACTAAATTTAGTGTACACATTTACTGGCAGAAGACAGAACTGGGAGACTAAAAAACAAGCCAACAGACAACCACCAACTACAGCACGGGGTGACAGAGTACACAGGGCACGTACTGGCCACTGTCAGGGGTGAGATGTGTCAGGAGTTGGAGGGGAAGAAAACACACTAAGCAGAGGAGAAGTACTGGAAAGAATAGTGGCTGAGAAGTCTGAAGGGTCGACGCTGACAGACTGAAGAGACCCGGTGGGCCCCGAGCAGGATAAATGCGAAGAAAAACACACTTATGTATGTGTACTGACACCGCTGAGGAGGGTAAGGACGAAGTCACAAGCACAGATGGCTGAAACAACACATTACTTTCAGAGGGGCAGTAAGACAAATAGCTGTTTCTTGATGGAAACTGCAGAGGCCAAGAGAGAGCACAATGATATCTTTAAGCGCCACAAACAAAAACTGCCAAAATAGAGCAACTACTTTCCCAGAGAGAATATGCTTTTACAGATGAAAGCAGAACACAGACATACTCCAGTCGGCTAAGAACTGAGAGGTCTGCTGCCGTCAGACCTGTCCAACAGGAAATGCTTTTAAAGAAGTCTACAAGGAAACTGAATACTGGACACTCCCTGCACCTGGTAATGTGCGCCAGACAGACTTACAGGTACCCCGTCCCGAGTGACTGTTCCCGCCCCTCCCCCAGGGTTAGGGCTAGGACAAAAATGTATTTGTACTGTGGACTGTAGTCACAACAGCAAAGTATGCAGTGTAAAACTATTCACAGATCACATGATTGTGATACACAAAATCCAAAATAATCCTCCTCCTCCTCTCAGTACTCACCCTCACTCTACAGAGAAAAGAAGACATATCGGACACAGCCCAGACCTTTTTTTTTCATTTTACTTTTTTGTCTTTTTGAGACAGGGTCTCACATGCAGTTCAGGCTGACTTTGAGCTCACTTTGTAGCCCAGGCTGGCCTTGAACTCGCAACGATCCTCCTGGCTCAGCCTTCCGAGTGCTGGGATTACAGGCGTGCACCACCTTGCCCAGATCTTTATGGGCAGTAAATTTTGTTTTTTAAAAAATACATATTATTTTATTGTCCTAAATCTTAATGCATGAAGGGCCTGGTGAGTAAAGGGTATTATAAAAGCCATGGAATAAGAAGACATTGTATCTTACACACACCCTCCTCGGGTATGTTTCTTTACTGCTTCTGATTTACACCCCATATCACTTAGGAACAGAAAACTAACAGTGACTTGAAGAAAACAAGGTCCCTGGAAGTGGTGTTCATCCTGCTGCACATGTGCTAAAGCACTGTAGGCGTCATTGTACGTGGAGTAGGCTGCTGTTTCATTCTTAGCGCACTTCATGTGTCCCTTCACCACTCCTCCACGTGTTACGCCCATGTTCCCATCTGGAAGGAGAAAATTGTGCTACCGGTGACACTCATTCCTTCCATTAAAGAAGGAAAATTCCTGTGAGCCCTCTAGCAGAATGCCACTTGTGGCCCAAGGCCCAAGGCAGGCTGATGTAGGTTCTAGAAGGGATCAGAGCTGACCTGGCTGGTGGAGGCGCTGCATTGCTGCCCAGGCGCTGTGTGGCTGGCTTAGGCAGGACATTGTGTGCAGATCCCCCACGTGCTGTGGGACATCTGGCATCGCCTTGGCTTTCCAGTGCCAGGAATGCCTCCCACCACCTTTATGCCTTCGGGGTGCAGAGTTACCACTCCCACTCGAGAACCACCGTGCTGTTAGTGGTTATCACCTCGTATTGGTTGGGTAAGTTGCGGCCTCAAACCTAGTTAGGATGCTCTTAAGAATGAATAAGGAGAAATGACTGCTATTCCACCCACTTTGCTTCAATTCTTTGTCCTTACATGAACTTGCGAGAAGAGATTTGGGTAAAAATTGTGTGGTGGGGTGGTGGTGGGATGTGTAGAGAACAGGGGAGGAGGACAGGCGGGCAAGGGATAGAAATAAATCCAGCGGAGAGGGGCGAGCCAAAGAGACGCCAAGCCACATTTGGTATTGCCACACTCGGCCCAGGGTAGTTTGATAACTGAGTTGGGAGCCAACAGGAAGGAGAAGGGGAACCGAAAGGGCAGGGAGAAAGTGCCCTAGAATATGCCTTGTGTTTGTTTTGCCAGAAGTGGCTGTTCTGCCTTCTGCCCTCCACCTGCCACGGCCCACATCACCCACGCCTTTCGCACCTGCCCCTTCTCATTTCCAAAGCTGAACAACACTGACCTAAAAGCCACGGACCACCCTGTCAGTCAGCTGCCTATGTCTCTCTGGCCTTCATCAGACTGAGCTCGTTAGATCTTACTCACCGTTCATTTGTCAGTGTCTGTCACGTAACAGAGATCAAGTTAGTGATTCTTGAATGTAGAATGAATAGGCGGAGAAAGGAGAGAAGAGAAACAGACCACTTGTCTTACCTCACGGCGCCTAGTATTCTCATTCCAGCCAGCTTCATACACTCTGGTTGGCATATTTTTAATTTCTTCTAAATTGTAGATGCCAAGTTTATGTCTGTAGGCCCTCTCCCATGGGCTCCCCTCTCGAGCCCTGTCCAGCCTCTACTGGCCTGTTTCACGCTGCTGCTTTCTCTTTGCTGGTCCTTGACAGTTTCACGGTTCCCTGTGGGTGTCAGGCTGTGCCTTTTCCCTTATGCTTCCCTGGGAGTTCTACACCCGGCACCCCAAGTCTCCGCATGAGGTCTATCTATCGCAAGAACTACTGCGTGCTTGGAATTTACCTCTGTCTTACTGGTTCCGTGCAAAAATCAGGATTCTGGGGCTGGGGATTTAGCTCAGCGGCAAAAGCGCCTGCCTGGCAAGCGCAAGGTCGTGAGTTCGGTTCCTGGTACCGGAGAAAAACCAAAAACCAAAAAAAAAAAAAAAAAACAAAAATCAGGATTCTGCAGTGAATTTCAATCAGTCTGATTCCGTTTATTAAAGGAAATTTCCACAAAGAAGATGGTCTTTTGTTATGTTGCTAACACTGAGTCTGTGTGGGTTTTGGCATTGTTAGTCTAAATAGAACCAGCTCACTGAGGTTGTAGTGGGTCCATCTTCCTAAAGGTGTAAACTAACCTATTGCAACCTACCGAGGATACAACTTTAAGAAATAGTTTTCTCCAGTAAATCTCAGGGTTACAAATCAGTTGTTGAACTTGAACAGGTCTTAAGACGTTACAGAAGAGCTCATTACCTTAAACAGGTATCAACTGGAATTCAGTATAGTTTATATGTTGTACACACATATGGTGACTGGTGTGTGTGTATTTGCTAATAGTCTATCGTGTACTGTATTCTAAACAAAACTAAATGGTTCTTGTACTTTCAAAAACACTGAGAAAAAAAAAGCTACTGCCCTCTCTTTGGCAGTATTAAGGATTGAATTTGAGCCTTTCACACTGAGCTATATTCCCAGTGCTTTTTTTTTTTATTATTGAGACAGGGTCTCACTAGGTTCTTCAGGCTGGGTTCAAATTTTAGATCCTCCTGCCTCAGCCTCCCAGAATTCTGGGATTACACCCAGCTTCAGTTTTTAAAAATTATAAAACATATCTATTCAAAAAATTTACATGGCATGTATATAGGAAAAAAACCCTGTGTCGTACCACTGTTTTGGAAATGCCAATTTAAATTTTAATCAAAGTTCTATAACTTTAAATTTGATATATCTTCAAAACTTCCCCAAATTTCTTTTTAACTGGATGCTACCATTTCTCATTTATATGACTTATAGCCTGTAGAGCACTTTTAGATATATTCAGTCTCCAGAAAAACTCTGAGGTGAGAATCAGAATCCCTACTTCATAGATGAGGAGGCCAAAGCTCCGAAGAGCTGACTTGGTGATGCAGCTTTAAATCACAGCTATCATGGAAGCCTAGGTCCTCGCCTACGTATTTCAGCGTGCAAAAGTTGCAGGGAAGAAAGCAGTGTCCTAAATTCCCTGATAAATTGTTAACGAGCACAATCACGTATGCTTTGCTTTTCCCTAACAGTCGTTAGTTAATAGGGGGCTTCTATAGAGAGGAAAAGATTGTCTTTAGTTTTTAAACATTGAAAATTTTAAATAATCCTGTAGGTATCTTAGGGTTAATGTCTCACATACAGTTCCAAGTATGACAGGGCTGTTCACCACCACTGTTCTAAGGGAAAGTACAGTAGGCCTTAAGTTGGCACAGGGAAGTCAGTCTAGTTAGCCAGCCTTGGGCTTTGCTGTTGCTTCATTATCTGCTCCAACAGACCGCTAGCTTGTCCACAGAGGGCTGTGTGGCCTTGTGGGGTCACAAGGCGGGGCTGGGGGCCAGAGGGTGTGTCAGCTTTCCGCTCCTGTGTGCCTGGCCCCTTGGCTGGCGGCAGCCTGTTGCCTCTTATTAGTGCTGGCTGCTAAGTGGAGCACGAGGCTGCTTGGAGGTCTGGGCCCACTCAGGTGAGGCTGGCTTTGTGGCCCTAGACCTCAGGGGTGGTGCTTTCTCAGTGTTCCTGCCCACTGTCCACCTAACAGCAACCTACACCTTGGCTCTGCGGTCAGTGTCCGCCCTCCCTCCCGCCTCCTACCCTACCTCATCTTTCATGGGAAGCTGGTGGGAAAATGCATAGGAGTGAATGTGGACCTCCCTGAGTCCAGGCTGTTTTGGATTGACTTCTAGCCACGTGGCCTTTGTCAGTACGTAGGACGTCAGCTGTCCTGCCAGCAGCCTTGTCTCTGCAAGCTGTGGCATAGCTGAGGAAATTCAGTGTAGTTCTTGTGTCCTTTCTTTCCTTTAGGGCTGGTTCCTTTTGGGAAATGAGTTACTTGTGGTTACCTTATAACCTCAGCTCTCTGCACTTAGGAGGAGTTAGGATTTTGTGATTAATCTAGCCTTTCATTATAAGGAAATTTTTTTTGCAGCTTTCTGTATCAAAAGCACAAAAGTAACTGCTATACTTTTAAAAGACCTTTTTCCTCCTCCCAATTCCCAAGTCTGCTTAGGAATTGTGCTTTTCTAACTTACAATATTCGTGTATCCGTGCTGCTTCTCCTGGTGAATGTACTTTATATGAGGTCCTGTCTTATCCCTCATTAGTGACATCTTACATTCAGCCGTATGGACCGGTAAATAGAAAGTGGGCGGTCTTGAAGAGAGTTAGAAAAGTGAGGTTACTGTGCTGAACAAGGTAGCGAAGGGTACACACAGGTTTTCTGTTTTTTTGAAACTTTTCTGTATACCCGAGCATTTGGTGTTTGTAACCGGAATGAGACACCTCAGTTGAACAGAATTTATAAGCAACTAGCAGCCGAAGTGGAATAAGACTTGCAGGACTCTGTTCTTTGGGGAGCAGCTCAGCCTGTGAAAACACGTCACCAAATAAGTGCTGACTTGAGCCAAACACATTCTTGTAAAGCCAACTCGACTTTTCCTGCAGATTTTAGGTATTAGAGAAACCTCTCCCGGGAGAAAGCCTTAAGTAAGCAGACGTGAAAACTCTGTGGGTTGGCCAGGTGGGTGATAAACACAGTTTCCCACTGCTTCTCCAGCTCCTCTTGACCTTCCATGCTCCAGGGATTTCCCTGGGGCCTGAGGACTCCGCGTCCACCCTTGGACTCAGAGCTTTCTCTTTTCTCCTGTCTGCGTCAGTGTGATTCTGGCTTCATGATCACACCTGCCAGCAGATGCTGCCACTTTTAGGCTAGACAGTGACACTTCCTAATGCAAAAGAATCCTGTCTTGCTCCAGCTTACCAATTCATTGTTTAAATTTGGTGCGCTCATTTTCTTAAATTGCGGAATGCCTTTATTCTGACAGTATCTGTGTCGTTACTAAGCTGTAATACCAGCTGAAGGTTTCATTTATTGCCCAGGTTGGTCTTTTGTTTTCCTCCTATCCTGCTTATATGGATTTTGGATTAAGAGCTTTTTCGATGGAGGTTTTCAGCTTTCTTTTTTCTAAGAACAGAATCCCTGTTTTTTAGGAACAAAATTATGTTCTTTCCCTTGCTGGTGACCAGCTCAGGAGAGTATGGATTATAGCTTTTCCAACGTGATGTTTATGGTCACTTATTTCTAAGGAAATAAACCAAGGATCTTAGCTGGTAAGGACAGGGAAGGCCCACTACCCACACAAAAACGCAGTGTTGGGAAATAAAGCGGAGACTTGTATCTGCTGATACCTGAACGCTCAAACTTCGCACGGTTAAATGCTTCCTTTCTTTAAAATGCCTCGCGCACGGTTAAATGCTTTCTTTAAAATTCTTTGAGGAATAGATGCTGATTAACCCACTTGTTGTGATCTTTAGTAGAGAAATGGTCAGAAGGAATGATGCTGGAGAAGAAACTAGAACGTTTAAAAGAATCCGAAGGAACACCTGTGGTCTTCCAAGAGCCTACACGGATGGAAAAGTGCACAGACACAGAGGAGGACAGTATTTCGGGGCCACAGTTCACCAACAAAACCACCCAGTTTCCATTAGTTAGTGCTGAGTGCCTGCAACCTGAGACGGGTGAAGCAGTTCACCGTCCTTCTTCCAAACCAGCCACGCCCAAGGCCACCACCCCACCCCCATCACCATCTCCAGCACCCGCCACGGCAGAGTTCGCCTATATCCCCGCTGACCCGGCTCAGTTTGCCACTCAGATGCTAGGTAATGTTGCATCTACTCATTCTCATGAATCTGATGTGTTAATGGTGGACACAGCAACCAGTATGCCCGTTTTTATCGAGGAGGTGCTGAGCACAGAGGTTGCTGAAGAACTGGTGGTGGCCGCTCCTCTGGTGTACCCCGGAGAGGTGCAGGTTGTAAGCCAAGCATCTGTGCAGGTAGATGTGGGTTCTAAACCTAAAGACCGTGAGGCTGAACCATCAGCGGCTTCCTCAGTCCCCTTGCAGGATGAACAACACCCTCCTGTTCGTGATCAAGCTCCTCAGGTCACATCAGCCCTTCACATATCATCTATATATAATGGTGCGCCTGTCACTGAAGGAGTTGTAGTCATCCCTGCCACTGAAATGCAGCAGTTACCATCAGTGAGTCCCAAACTTGTAGTGTACGAGATGCCCTCCGGCATGTGCAAAAACCCTGTAGAGTCTGAGAAACTTGCAGAGTCGCAGACTGCAGATTACCAGCCCTTAGTCCATGTGGAGGTAGAAGCTGTAGTAGTGCTCTCTGATCCCAGTTTTCAAGGCCAGCCGGAGCCACCTGCAGAGCCCCTGGATGCAGAGGACCTTATCGAGACAGGCCCTGAAAGGTCTCTGCACCTTGAAGTGGAGATCATGTCCATAGACCCTGACAAACCCGGGCAGGAGTCAGCCCAGGAGACAGAGGGTGAAGCAGCGCCCCCAGGGGCAGCTGCACGATCATCTAGTGGCCCCTTCCCTCCTGTGCTAGAAGGTCTTACTGAGCCATAAATCCAACCAGAAGGGGAAGCAACATCTGAACAGGTTTGGTGAGGCCAGGTAAGAAAACATTTACACGTTGTATTTCAGGTCGTTGTCTAGGTAGGCTCCCGGCAGGTTGGTCAGTCTTTGTTTTCAGTAGTTTTTTAAATGCCAAACCTACTAAAAACCTTTGTTGTATTTAAGATTTTACTCGGAGGAGTGATTTTAAAGTGACATTCCCAAAGTCTGGTCATCCAGCACTTTTATTATTCTTTGGGTATACTATATTGCGAACGTCAGACCCTGTTGTCAGGTACAAAACTATGTACTCCTACTACAGAACTACAGCTAGAGGGTGTTGGTTTTCCATTTCTCACTTGTGAATGTAAAGCTAACTACAACACTGCATTTACCTGGGCTTGGCATTTAAAATGTGACAGAAATGGTGGTGTGTTGGACTGCTTTCGTACCGGCTCAGGAGAACTCTGCAGCCAGGTCTGGGGTGCGGGCTCAAGCGGCAGCTCCTGCCTGTGGGCGTCCCTGGATGAGGGAGCAGGGGGGTGGCAGGCAAGGTGGTCAGGCACCTCGGGTGCGGTGCCCACGACTGGCTTCCTCTGCTCAGTTTCTCAGTCCAGGGCCGCATCCAGGCTGCTTTCTTAGCTGCTGAACTGCTGCCTGTCTCCCTGTGGTGCAGACACGATGTCACCTCCATCTCCACCTGATTGCAGCCCTTGGGTCTGCCCACCCCCTCCCTGCTCCGAACACCTCAGGGATGGACAGGAACGTGCATGAGCCGCTCCCCCCACTCCTGCTGTAGAAACTCTCAACCCCGACTCAAGCCAGAATGATCACAAAGTATGAGCAAAGCAGGTGTTTAGAAGAGAAATTCTGTCTGGCAGTGTGTCAGGGATTCGGACAGCTGCCAAGCTAGAGGGCAGTGCTGGGAACACAGCCTGTGAGCCAGAAGGATGCTTGTGGCTTCAGCAGCATGTGAGGCCAAGTCACTGTTTTCAGGTGCTTAACTGCTTTTAAAAAATACATATATAATAGAACATAGCTGTCCTATGAACACTCGGACTAAATTCTCAAACACGCCAGTGGGAGAAAACTGAAGAGTTGGATGTATTTTCCGATAAGGAAAGATCAACTCAGAGTACCCGAGGCTGTTGAAGACACAGCGGCTGCCTCGCGCACGGTGGTCTTCCTTTTCTGGGAGGAGAAAGGCTGCGCAGGGACAGATGGCTCAGTGGCCCCAACGGAAACTCCGCCATCAGGGACCTTCTCCCCTAGGTCCATCTTCCGAGACAGCACTGCCTGTCTGCAGAAGGCGGGTCGTGGGTGGCACATCTAGACCTCTCTGTTCTTGAAGAACCCCCATGGGAACAACCAGCCTTTCGCTGCCAGGTAGGACCTATGATTTCAAACTGTGCTGGAAAAGGAAGTAGATTTGGGGGTGCCGAGTCCTCGATGAGGTGCTATTTTGTGTGTGGTGGGAGGTAATGGTGCCTGTGAAGGGCCAGAGTAAGTGACCAAGTGACATCTAATGCCTGACTTCTTTGGGAAAGAAAAAAGAATCACGGCAGATGCAGCAACATTTATTTCAGTGGCCTACCACACAGTTAATTCTGGGGAAAGCCGAAGCTGTGCTGATCTCTGAGGATCCCATAGAGGCCATGTCTAAAGTTTAAGAACCTGGAAACAGCGACTTAGAATGTGATTGCTTCTTGAGCTACAACTCTGGTGTCCCGCCATTCACTATCACTATCACAACACTGTCGTCCTCTTCCTCCTGTGCAGAATCATTCTTTCACATTCTCAGACAGAATTTACTTAGCTCTCTCTATAGCATGCTTTATGGCACATATTACTACAGCTGTTTATATGTAAAAATTTTTTACAAAGATGACTGTGCATAGTGCCTGATACAGAGACCAAACCTTTAATACCTGCAAATTTTGTTTTTTTTTTTATAGCAATAGCAACAAGCGAAGCAGGACAACCACCACCATATTCTAACAACATGTGGACTCTTTATTGTCTAACTGATATGAATCAACAAAGCCGCCCATCACCGCCACCTGCACCTGGGCCTTTGCCCCAAGCAACCCTCTATTTATCTAATTCTAAAGATCCACAGTTTCTGCAGCAGAATTCACCAAAAGTTACTTCTGCTTATGTGATGATGGATGACAGCAAGAAGACCAGTCCCCCACCTTTTATTTTAGTGGGTGCAAATGTTCCGGAAGCGCAGGATTGGAAACCTCTTCCTGGACACACTGTTGTCTCACAGGCAGATGGCTTAAAGAGATACGCTACAGTACAAGTACCCATTGCTGTGGCTGCAGACCAGAAATCCCAGAAACACACCCAGAGTCCCCAGAACGCTAGTCCTCCTACAAGTGGACATGATGGCCCCAGGCCACAAAGCCCAGTTTTTCTTTCTGTTGCTTTCCCAGTAGAAGATGTAGCTAAGAAAGGTTCAGGATCTGGTGACAAACATACTCCCTTTGGAAGTTATGGTATTGCTGGAGAGATTACTGTGACCAGTGCCCATGTTCGCAAAACAGAATCTTAAATCTGGTAGGTAAATCTTCCTACCATAATACAGAGGCCTACATATACTTGAGTTCTCAGCATTTTGATGTGTCCACCTAGAGCCTGAGACATTTTAGAAAACTGAATTGATATAATACATGAGTCGGGCATACTTAACTTGATGGGTTGTCTCCAACTGCCTACTACTTACTAATAAAGGCCCAATATGTGAACCAAGCAACTCTGTCACCTTTGCGTATGTGGTCGATCCTAAGAGAGGTTATTAAAACAAGGACAGGACAGTCTAGGAGGCATGGACAGTCTAGGTAAGGAATGGGGAGGCGCGCTGGAGAGTAAGGTAAGAGCTGAGGCCATGGGGGTTATACACGGCACGCATGGTGGACACACTGGAGACGCTGAAGAGGTTAAAGTGACAATTGGAATGAAGTTCTCAAGCCTCATTTTTCAGTACTTGATGTCCTGAATGACGACAGTAGGGTGCAGAACATGGAACCTACCGAGTGGGCGAGACAGAAGGACAGTATGTGATGTATAAAGCGCTCCTTTCATGGTTACTGAGGGCCCCTCTGTCCATATGGCTGTTTCGGGTATGAAATGCTAGGATGCCTTAGTGTAAGAGCATGGGTAACTAAGAGCTTAGAGCAGCAGGAGAGTGAACCTTGCATTTCTGATCTGCCATTTATTTCACAACTGTCCTTAAATGGCTCACTTGTTCACGTGACTCCTGACAGATGCCGAAAATGACGCCGAGTCATCATCCACCAAGTGTATCAGTAAACTTCCTGCAAGCATTAAACCTTACATATGTGCTTATTTTTATGATGTAGGAGGCATGCAGGCCACTTAGATCTTTTTCAGATTTGTGAAAAGCATTTCCAACTCTGGTACACATTTTTTAAAACCATTCTCCTTCATAGATCTAGGTATAAATTATCCAGCCAGGGATTCCTAACCTGATACTCTGCATTTGGCATTCAGAAGGATAAAAACAAAGCCTCTCTGCAAAACTCTGTTACCCAGAGACAGAGTGCTAACTGCCCGAGTGCTAACCTCCTCTTTGAGGACAGTATTAAAGTGACAGCATTTGTACGCTGGAAACTTTTAAAGAGATCACGTTTTTGGAACATTCTAAAGCCTTTATTGAGCATCAGGTAGATTATTTCATTATAACACTTGTTAACTTCAAGACAGCAATTAAAATAATTTACTGGCAGCTACCTAAGGCCCTTGTAGCAGTATCTCAGTCTGAGGTTTAGGGGGGATAAATACTGTAGATTAATGTGCCCCAATTAAAGGGGCAAAGCTACTGTACAGTAGGTCTTCATACATATTTTAAGTACACAGGTACCTTACAAACTTGAAATGCACAAGACCTCCCTTTACATAGTTTGATACTTACAATACATACATGAGTGCAGCTTAAACTCGCAAGTGGCAGTTGCCACTGGAAGTTGAAGCATTTAAAAAGATTTCATGATGGAATTCAAATCTATTTCTAGGGCATTTGTGAATTGCTAGATTTTATACATATCTGCAGTTCAAACATGTACAGTTTAAACATTTTAAGGACAATGATTATAGAAAATTGTAAAAGTAGAGAGCACTAACATAAGTAAATAAAATACCTTTTCCAGTTTAATTCTTTAGAATTTTCAAATTGGGAAGCCCTATTCAGAATGTTCAGGCATTGTTTTCTTTTGGCAGTGGGGAAGGAATAAAATTGAGATGATTAATATGATTAAAAGCCATCTTCTCAATTTACTTCTTTACAAAATTAGCCTCTACATTTGAGCACATAAACATTGTATAGAATTCTAAACATGTCAAAGTTACATCTAAATCATTCAAGCATGACACCATAAAAATAGTCCCAATAACTTGATCTAAGATTATAATTCCATAAAGCTAAGGTTACATTTAGCAACCAGAAAAAGCATCTCTCCAGCAGTTTTTCTTACCTCTCTATAAAATAATATTCTAAATAAGTATGTTTGGATAGGAAAATTATTATTATACATTTTTCTTAAGACTTTCACCATCCATTATCACCGTGTGCCCTACACCTTGTTGGGTGAAATGCAAGTTATCATCTCGAGCTGATCTTTTTCTTTTAAAAGATGAGTAGAAACCAAGAAAATAATTTAAAAACATAGATTTAAGACTTATTTGTAGGTTAGCCAAACCCCTGCCTTGTCTGTATTTTAATAAATGTCAGGCAAATTGAAGTAGTTTCTGTCCCAGTAGCTGCCAGAGTAAATCCAATCCTGTGCTCCATTGTGGGGATTAGGGCCTTGGTGGAACCACCTGTTTAAAGAGAGAAGATAAGATTTACTGGGGAAACAGTTCAACATGAGGGTATCTGCTGGTTCGTTGCATTCTGTAAGTGAGTGCTTTCCAAAGAAGTGAAGAAATGGTCCATTTTCTCTTTAGGGAACATAGAATAACCCAAAGGGGATACAGATACTGGCAAAAGCCTTATGATTCACAGCAGTGGCAATGCAGTGATACTGAACAGAAACACAATCTTCTACGAGGCTCATTAGAAACTGTTTTTATCTAATTGGTTTGTCCTCTGGCCCCACTCCTCATCTTATGAAAAGAAGCCATTCTTTTCAGGAATTAGGACTAGAAATGAATGTTTTCAACATACCCATGGCGATACTTAAGTTCAGGGTATATGCCTTCCAAACTCAAGGCTCCATTTCACAGCTAAGGATCTGAGTGAATGCCAGATCAGTCCTGTTACTGTGAGTTGCCCAAGCCAGGAACTGAGAGAACACTTAGGTTTGATTTTAAGGACCATGATTTTTCTAATCTCTGCTACACATAATTTACAGAGATCTAGTCCAAATCTTCCTGGGTCTCTATTTCCTCAATGCTAATATAGATTCTTATGTTACTCCTAGCTTTAACGTCTTAACCTATCCTAGTTCTACAAAGCTGTCATACTTCTTTCATTGCCCACTATAAAACAAGACCCATTTTCTATAGACCCAGCTTTCTGTAAGGTAACAAATGCAAAATTACTTCTTCAGAAGGTTCACAGTTAAATTTGTGTCCCATTTTCTAAATAAAGAGCTTTCAGAGTAGCATTTGTAAACAGTTTTCCATGTATTTGCCATTTTGCCCAAATATTTAGTAAGAGTGAGGCTAGCGTTGGTTTATCCATATCTAATATCACTGTTACCACTGCAGCAAGAATAAAAACACAGAAAAAAGGGAGCTTTATATTTGGTTAATTCTTTGCAGGCTCATACAGTGAACATCCACTCAACCAGATTTTCCAGAATATTACATAAATTATTTATTTGCTTTTGGGATGTTTTCTAATTAAAAGTCGAGTTTACATGGTCAGGATATAGGTCATTCAGACTTTGGATATACTAGTAGAATGCCTTAGGAATCACTGACCAAAATCAGAACTTTTGTATAATGTGAAATGTGTAGTCATACTAATTTAAGTTTCAAGAGTCTAAACAGGACATCCCTTTGGTAGGCTTAGCGAAGTCAAGCATGTAAGAGAAGCAGGCAAATCCGAATCCAGGCCATCCAAGATAGGAATCAAGCATCAGCGTTTCCATGAGACAGTTTATGAATGGTTTAACTGCAAAGAATGGTCTTGTTCACATGTAGGCTCTGATACAAAGCTCTCCAAAGACTCTGTCTGCAAACCTGCCTGGGAGGGTGACCTGTTCTTGGGGACACTAAAAGGTGTGCCCCGAGTGACGGCCTGATGCAGGGGCTGTGGGCTCGCTCCGTTTCCAGTGCTCTCCTGAGCATTCACGTCTGCAAAGCCTGGGGCTGCTGGACACTGCCCTGCCTCCAAGAACAGCCCGGTTAACTTGCCCTTCTCAAGTCTTCAATGTTTTAGAAAATGTGGAACAGGAAACAGGAGGAAGAGTACTCCGTTCCTTTTATTGTTGCAGTCTACAGAGTCCCAGGACCTATTCAGTAAAATACCATTTTCTAAAAGTATTACTTCTGCACTGCGGTCACGCTGTGAGAACACATCCCCACTGTGCTGCCGCCCTCCTGTGCCCTCTGCCAGGCCCCCAACCTGAGGTCTCTAAGGACACAGCTCAGGGTCTCCGGCAGCCACACACCCAAGCAGGGCTCACTTCCATCCTGGAAAAATGCACCTGAACCTTCAAAGGGGTGAAGGGAGCTGGATCAGGGACGGCAGCAGTTAGTATGCAGAGCGCGGGTCACTGTAGGAAATTTCTGGCTTTAAATTTACTTTGTAACTGAATTATGGGCCAATGGCTTTTATTATGTGATAATAAATGTAGGAACTTTTTACACTATTTCTATTTACAAACGATTCTATTACTCAATAAAAAGTGACTAATTTACTTTACACCATTCCTACTTCCCTCACTTAGCAAAGCTGTGTTTAGAAACGTAAAGCCACTGCCTAACTATCAATGACACATGATATAAGCAAATTTCCTATAATTCCCTCATATATATGAGCAAATGGTCCTGCATGTATTTTCACGCCCAAACCCATAAACCCTGGATTTTACTTTCCCTCTTCAGTAAAAAAAGGGTAGGGTTTACAAGATGAGGGAGATTTGTGGGAGTATTTTAACCTTCCTTTTCCAGCAGTCATTTTTCTTTGTCACACATACAATTCTTTGGGCTTTCATACTTTACAGTCACCGGGAAAGACTTGTCTCTCAGGCCTTACGTTGGAGTGGCCCTGACTCCGCGGTTCCATGCCTGACAGCCCCGCCTGGTCCCGTCCACACAACGGCCTGGCTGAGGGCTGAGCTCCGACCTAAACACAGACGCACCTCGTCTTCCAGTCCTCTTCTGACTTGGACCTGTTTTTGCGGGCTGCTCTCTGTTTTTCCTCAAGCCGCTTTTTTTCCTCGCTCGCTTGATCTAGAAGAAAAACATCAATAAACACCGTCAGTATGGACAGCACTGTCCCCAGGTATCAGCATCTCTGCCTTGTGCAGAAGACAAACCCCACATCAAGCATCGAGTTAGCATTTCAGCACGCTGTCTGCAGCAGAGCTGGCACTCAGGACGCCCTCATCTCTTGACAGCTTATGGCCTTAGCAACCTCTACCTTCAAAAACCTGCTTATTTTTAAGGCCATAAACACTGAGTTGAGAGGCTTCAGTGAAAACGGTGGAAAAGTGGAATAAATGTAAAATTATTCTAAACTGTCAGACCTCACAGAACTCCTTCAGGTTCCATTCCAAGAAATTCACATAATCTTCCAAAGTATTGCTGTTCTCTCTCACTGGTACCTCTGACTCTCTGCATGGGATGACCTACTGTCCTGCCCGTGACAGGACATTCAGCGGCAGCCCTGGCCTCCAGAAGCCACTTTCCTGAGATGTGACAACCAAAGTCCCTAGACACTGCCATACATCTCCTGGGGGAAAACTGCTTCCCGCTTTTGAAGAACTATTGAGTTAAAAGAAATTGTACACTTTAAGGTTAAAAATGTTATAGTTACCCAAGGGGAAGCCACGCTTTTCTTTGAAGCTCACAGGTGAAATGTGAATTGTGAAATACACAGTACCTAGTATGTAAAGTTCACAGAGATGCTAAATTTCCCACTAACATGTAAGACACGCCTCTGGCCATACTCAGTATATTAAGTTACTGGGGGAGTAACACTGAAGCAACGAATCTGAGTTAATGAAGTCCACTCTGATTCCCAAATTTAGGACAAAACTTACTCAACTTGAATTTAAAAATGTCTGAGAGAGACTGAAAAAAGCTAGTGCCCAATGACACTCCATCACCAGGAACGAGGCGGGCCATCACCCCACAGACCCCACAGCAGCCCAGCCACGCCGTACCTATTTCTCCATTCTCCATGGCCCGGATGTCAGGCCGCAACCTGCAGTCAGTCTTGGGGATCACATTCTCCATTTCCTTGTCCACTTCATTCAGAACCATTGCAAAGCTGGTGAAATTATACATCTGCAAGAAGCAAGGCAGTCAGACTGACGCGAACCAAGGCACAACTCAGCCCCAGGACAGGCTGTGTGAAGCGACAGCAACCCTGGCTCCCACGTCATGCTGGTCAGCCTTCTCAGATCACACGTCTAAGCAGTCCCATCCAAATCCGCACCACCTGTTGGTACTCATGCCCAAGCAGTCTCGTGGGGGCCTCACACAGTACACAGCCTCTGACGACGAAGTAGAACTATAAGCAAAGTCAATATTCCTTTTTCTCCATTAAATCCTTGTTGGGTGTGGAGGGTTTATACTGATGAGATGGCCTCTGCTTGTCGAACACGTTCCTGCTGGCTTGAACCACCGGTACATGCATGACTGTCTCACTGGGTGGCATGGGACATTCCCACTGGGTGGCTTGCACAACCATGCATATATAGCCCTGTCATGAACATGGTAGGCAGGGTTGGTCTTATCCCCAAGTGACTACTACAGAATCCACTAGCACATCCTCCAGCTTGACATCAGAATGGATGGCACCGCAAACGTGTGGGGCCTCTGAGCAGAGAGGGACAGTAGCCTAAGAGGCCAGCAGGGGACAACTGTTGACAACCAGTGGCAACCTGTCTACAGCTCAGCGCTGCCTGGCAAAGGGTACCGCGCTGAGCAGGCCGGGCTCACCTGGGCAGAGTTTGGAGGCCGTGGGGCTATTCGCCACAGGAGGACGCTGCCAGGGATGACGAACACGCTCTCCGAGTCCGGCATGGGCATTTCATCGGACTCCTCCGAAGTGCTCACCTACAAGAGGGCCAGGTGGGTGGCACTTCAGTAAAGGCTTTTAAAACGTACACGTGCACTTAGAACTGTAGAATCACCTCACTTTATTGCACCCCGTAAGAAAATGAGCTGTGTGACGCAGAGACACTAAGCCTCCTTTTTTCTGCTGCCAAGTATTATCTTCCTTTGGTCTGAGGCATGGCAGAGGGTTCCCTGGTGGCTACAGGGAGTAGCCCAGGCTCTGCTACCCGGAGACACAGAGGCCTTCAGAGGGCTCCTGCTCATGCTCTAGGGCCAGCCAGGCCCGGGGCCGCCCCGCTCCTGCCAAACCCCTCCTGCTCTCCAGAAAGTCATGGAGACCGGGCCTGTGCGGGCACGGCCCAGAATGTGGCAGTCCATTCATCTGCAGGAGGCTGCTGCTCATCCTGGAGGAGGGCCCGGCGGATCTACTGGTTTTGCACCTTCAGGAGATGCCAGTGCCCCTGCACTTGTCCTGGCCCACGCCTTCCAAAGCCACCGCATCAGAATCAAGCCAGAAAGCAGGGAGGGGCGGTGGGGTAGGCTGGCAGATGCAAACTGACCAGGCAGTGACAGCCTCCACCCCTGGTGAGTGTGGGAGGGCACTGTCGCCAGCAATCGGAAGTGACCACAAAGCAGAGGCTGGGGAGTTCCTGAACAAGGGCACAGGCGGGGAGGTCCTGAAGGCTGCGGGTGGAGAGGGGGCTGAAGAGAGGGAGTCTCCTGGGCAGACTGCTCTGTCCACTGTTGAAGCAACAGGCAGATCTGCAGGCTGGGGGCGCGCTAGGCAGGATGACTGACTGTCACAGCTTTACAGCCCAACCCTCCGCACGTATAGGATCATGCAAGCGTGGGGAGCCTCTGGGGCTTTGTGTGTTTTATCAGTTAGTGTCAAATGTACTTAAGGCATCAACATTATCTTCTTTACTATCATGTGTTTTTAAAGCTTCTGCCTTTTAAAGACAAAATAACTCATGAGTACCTACTGAGTAAGTTCTATGTGTGCCAGGATGCCAGAGACAGACAGGAATGGCCTGACTTCTGTGGCACTTACATATAAGCGGGGCAGAGCCACACCTGAGACATCCCGGAACTACAGAAAGTTGCACCCTGGTGACCCCCAGCTAAACCTGTCAGTGATGGAACGCTAGTAAGGATCAAGGATACACCCCACAAAAAGAGAATCCAGACAGCTGGTGAAGGTTCCCTTCCCTGTCCTCCCCAGGAGCCGGGCTCTGCTGGGCCTTGGTATATTCAGACTCCGGGTAACCAGTGAACCCCACAGCTGTATACATAGTTGGCTCCTGGCTTTGGGGGGCTGACAACATTCCAGCATCACGGATAACTAAGCAACCAATTAATTGGTTGAAACTTCAATCTGTCTCAGGCTTGAGCCTCTGCGAGGAGGCGACACTGCTTGTCAGCTTCCCGTGCCTGCACGTAAGCTCCGGAACCTTGGAGACGCACACGGGAAGGAGAGGGGCCGGGCAAGGAAGAATGTCTGAGGGGAAAGCCACTTTTCTGCAGAGACCAACCAGACCCTTGGGGACGTAAGGCAGATTTCCTGGGATTCTGCCAACACCCATTCCTGCCCCTTCTGTAAACGGGGCTGGATGACACGTGTGCTGTGAGGTTGTCTTTGGCAGGCTGACTCCGCTCGGCACAACTGCAGCCACAGAATGTGCTGGGACCCAAGGATCCTGGGACATTTCTCCTCTAGCCCCATGGACTTCCTGACAGCGGCAGAGGACCGGCTGCACACCTCACTGGATAAGGCAAAAACAGGCAGGGGCTGTAAGGAGGAAGGCGGAACTCTCCACACGGCTGAAGGAAACGAAGGCCAGAGCCACGGGAAAGCAACTCTGGCCACTTAACAGAACAGAACACTTTGCCTCGGGGAATTAGCTCAGTTTATAAAGAAACATAACTAATATAACTTCCACCTTTGAGGAAAATGAGGCCTTCTAAGGCTTTCTGCATGCATAAGCAACAGGGAAGAGCCCCAGAGCGTTCGATCTGGGGTGTGAAGTGAGGTGAGGGACCTGCACTTGTAACGAACTACCAATCCAAGGATGTCCCACCAGCAGAAAGGACTAGGTGAAGATGCTTCTGAGCCCCTTACACGTGTTACACAAGTAGATCCTGTTCCGATCCCTCTTTTAAAATGAAGGTCCTGAGGCTGAGAGATGAGAATCTGGCCTGAGCCAGGTCTACTCTAAATGGGTGGGACAGGATTCTAACCCAGAGCTTGTGCTCGGACCCTTTCCCTGGTTAATGGAGAGGAGTTAGTTCTCAAACACGTGCCTCTTGTCCAAGGAGCTGCACTCCCCCATGAGCTCTCAGCCTGAACAGAAGGGACAGGGATCTGCTGAGAGCCAAGGGAGTCCGAGGCAGGGGCACTGGCTGTCCCACAAAAGCACACTTGCTAAGCAGAGAGAGCCCAGCGATGGCGCCATTGTTGACTGGCCCTAACTGCAGTGGTTTAGTGGTGGGGAAACAAGCCAACAAGACAGAGCTCAGGAAAATGTAAGACTTTGTCTTGGAGGACACTTTACCTATTCAAATCACCAAGCTAAACCCCAGCCTTGCACAGGTATGTGAACTACATCAAAGCCCCACAGAGAACCGGCACCCAGCTACTTCCTGTGCAGGGTCATGCCTAATGTTTGCGACTGAGGCACGTATCTGCTCATTTAAAAAATAAAAGGAGAAGAATTACTCGCATTAGCAACACTAAAAAAGAAATGTCTATCAGCTTCCCAGTATCAGGCCACCTCCGAAAGGGTTAGAAGAAATGTGAGAACCCAGCTACTCCTGGGCCCCACCTCACAGGACATTCACCTGTTTGCTGTTCTTCTTCTCCTCAGTGTTCTTCTTATCATTCTTTTTGTAAGCCTCGAAAGTGGCCGGGTCTACACTGTACAGACACTCGGTCCACCTCCCGTACAGCGCACAGAGCTTCTTTTTGCTGTTGAGAGACAGTGATGTTTAGTCAACAGTTAAACCAATGTTCTGCTGTAATCAAACATTAATGTCAAGCTTTTTGTGAATCAAATTCTTAAGAGACATTTCCTTGTAGGAGATTTTTCTGTTAGAATACTACTAGTTTCCTCGTTTATGGCAGCAGGTTTTAATATTAACACCTTGTGAACAACATCTACTTTATTCAATATTTAAAATAGAAACTGTACCTTTTATCTTGAATGTAGCCTTCAACTTTGTGTAATTCCTTACCAAACAGGCCACATGGCTTAAAATTCAACACGCATTTGTCCCCTGTCCTGTGAAGGGAACACCAGGTTCACATTACTGTTCAGTGTCACAGAAGCAGTGGGGAACACGCAGTCACTGTGATAACCTTTCGGAGGTAGCTGCTGTTTACCGATTGATTGTGCCTTCACGGCCACACGGGCACATTCTTGTCGGTCAGCACCGTAAAGAAAAGTACAAGGGCTTCATACTGAACAAGCAACTTGCCTAAATTCCCAAGGCAGGATTCCAACTTAATAGCTTTTATGCTCCCTTAGCTACTGAATAGTTAAAACATCACCCTATATGACCTCCACATCAATAACACAAAGCAAACAGTATCCAGAAAATGAGCTCAGTTTGGAATTAAAATTTACAGGCCCTGGGGAAGCTCAGCCTTCACTCCATCTTCCTTCATTAGAAGCCTCAGTGGTTACTATTCATTACATGAATGGGCTTCTTAAGTACTCAGCAGTTACACTGCCCAACGTGTTGGGGTGGGTTGGGGCGGGGATTGGGGCTGGAGTTGGGGTTTGGTTTGGTCTGGTTTGGTGTTAAAAGACGGTAGTGCTAAGTTGCCCAGGCTAGCCTCAAATTGGCAATCCTTCTGCCTCAGCCTGCTGAGCAGCTAGCACTGAAGGCATGCACCACCACAGCTGACCTATTGCCTAATTCTTAAATTTTCATCAGACCCTACTAAAGGTTTTTTTTTTGCAATAAAGGCCACTGAACTAGTTTAATGCAAACTGATGTGACAGGTGAAGCACCCAAAAGCGCCTTACTTATGGTTTGTGATTTCCACATTGCCGTACTGCTCAATCCAGAGTTTACCCACAATGATGTTGTGCACACAGCAGGTAGGATTTGTCCATGTATATGCTTCACTGTGTCTATTGAAAAACCACACAAAACCAGAGAAATAAGTGACAGGTGTCGTTTGGTTTGAAAAGTATATTTGCTTTAAATGCTTCAGACAAACCAATCAGGCTCCTTTGATAGAACTGAACTCTAAAACAGGCATCAACTACTTGTGTTTTTTTTTTTTTTCTTTTTAAATATAGTGTTGCTATGTTTCCCAGGCTGACTTCAAACTCCTGGGCTCCAGTGATCCTCCTGCTTCAGTTCCCCCAAGCAGCTGAGGCTACAGGCACATGCCAGTATACCCAGGTTATTCTTATTTTAAAAGAAAACATAAGCTTGAAAAATACTTCTATACTTCCACCCAACTCCAAATAAACTATGTACAGGTTGAGTTTCATTAATCTGAAAATCTGCAATCTGAAACTCTCAAACACCAACATGATGCTCAAAGAAATTTAGTTTTGCAGCATTTCAGATTCTGGACTTTAGATTAGAGATGTTCAACTGATAAAACGTATGTAACTATATTCTCTCAAATCCAAGACACTCCCAAATCTGAAATACTTCTGATCGCAAGTTTTCCAGGTAAGGGATACTGAACCTATATATAATCATTTTTAAGCATTCCAGAGTAACATATAGAAAGTAAAATGCAATGTTCTATGAGTTTTAATACACGTGCAGATCTGTGTAATCACTGATACAATCAGAATACAGGACAACTCCAAAACCTGCCAAAGATCTGCTCATGCTTCAGCCAAGTAGTCAAACCTTCCTCCATTCCTAATCTCTGGGTTCTTAATTCATCCCTAACCATTAAATAGCTGATGCGTTTCACAATGTTACAATGTTTTGCCTTTTCCAGGATGGGAAGTAAATGGGATGATATGGTATGTAACCTTTTGAGGTTAGTTTAATTCATATAATGCATTTCAAATGTGTGTTCTTCCATATAACAGTAATCCATTCCTGGCTGTGTGTTGCTCCTGCTTTGGGGCAAGAGTGAGAGAGAAAAGGTGATTTCTCCTGCTCGCTCTACACCTTCCCACATCCTCTGATCAGATAGGTGGTTTCTGTCTGCTCCGCTTCCAGGTCTGGGACTTCGTGTTCTGACTCAAAGCCAGAAAATGGGAGGGAAAAAGGAAAGCAGGAATCTCACTGCTGACGTGGTCTTCAGACTTGATTTCTCTCCCCAGTCTGGCGGCCTTTATTCACTGTCCAGAGTCCTGAAATTGGGGCTTTCTGTCTGTCTAAGGTTTCTAGCTGGAATCAGTGGGAAGAGGACAGGTGTACTGTCTTACAGAAACCGCCTTTGAATGTAAAGCTAACCTGGCTAAAGAGGAGAAGTCCTAACTTACCTACATCTAACATATGCAGTACAGTACTTCTCAAGGTGAATACATTTTTAATATGCACAGTTAGTGTACAGGAACTTCTACAGAGTTAATAATTAAGTCTATCTTAAAACAGATCCAAACACCAAGGCCAAACATCAAGATAAACTCTTTTTTGCAGTGCTGGAGACTGAACCCAGGGCTTTGTGCCTGCTAGGTAAGAGCTCCACCGCTGAGCGACAGCCCCAGCCCAAGATAAACTTTCTACAGCACTCAGATTAACAATGTGTATGATCATGCTTCTCAGGTTCTTTAGCACAGAGGTAAACAAAACGTGGTAGCTGCTGTTCTTTCAGGGCCTCCAACCTCTGAACAGTAGGGTCAGATCGTTGTAGATGAGTACACACTTCCAAGAGGGCACGCATGAAAGCGGTGAGTGGCTTGATTATAACTTACTCAAGGAGCTCCAAAGTGATAGTTCCCTTCGGTTCCGCTTCTACACTCTTCCCCCAGAACTTCAGTTTGGGATAGATTGAGCCATGAAAGATGAAATCATTGTTTAATCCTTCAGCGTGAAATGCACTGATTGGGGGGTGATGGCTGACCTGCTCAGAGATGAGTCTGAATCCCAGGTCATCTCTTAAGATTAAAAAAAGGAATATCATAATTAACTTTACCACTGAATGTGTATATTGCCAGTCCAATTAAAAAACAACTAAAATGTTAAACAGGTTTGACAATTCTTTATCATCCTGATGAAAGAACAACTTAATATACGAGAAACCATAGGAATGCAACCCAGGCAACTAAATCGAGTGTTGCTGTAATAGTAGCTACTTGAACATATTACGGAACACTCACATGGATCAGGGTGACTGACAGGAAGTGGTAATAAATATAAAACTTACGCCTCAATATTAAGATAGAGAAATATAGTGTGTTCATTTTACAAAATCTAAAGAATGTGATAAAGACTTGTGCAAACAAGAAAATGATATAGAGAAACTACAGTCAAATAAATTCACCTAATTGCGTGTAAATAAGAAACAGGCTACCAGGCAAACAGAACTAACTTGTAGAGACATCTTATATGCCTTTAAAACATATATAACAGGCTTGTATGTATTTATGCTAATATACTTAATACGGCTCAATATTTTAAAAACTTGTCTTATGAACTACATAAAAATGAGGATAATTAATCTCATGATGAGGTACACTTGCAATTACTTTATGTCTGTTCTAGGATTTTTGACACAGTCTTTCAAATCACAAGTTTCACAGAAACAAACATTGAAACTGTTCATTCGTTCCCATCCTACAGAACTGTCTGCTGGTACTCAGAATGTATTTTCTCTCTTCAGCGAAGAGCCATGTAGATCATGTAAATTCACTGATCCCCGGGCGTGGAGTGAGAGCTCTCACCGAACTAATTCGTAGGTCTCCCCGAGGAGCGGGTTGAAGGGCTTCCCGGTCCGCTCCCACTGGGAGGCAACGGCAGACACTGCAAACGCAGCCACGCACTGTGGGGCAGAGACGGCACAGGTTACAGAGCTCTGCGCACGCCTGTTCCTGCGTGACTGGAGCTGTGCTGAGACAGTAACTGACGAAGTTACTCTGAGGAGTTTAACTTTTTCAATTTTTACTATGGCTCTAGAAACAACATGAGGACTTGGATATTTATAAGAACAAGTGCCAAGTCTCTTCCTACAGTGTTATACTCAAACATGATATTTATAACCCCCTAAGACTGCTACAAATTCTCGTGCGACTTTTTAGAAGTTCTCCAAAGCTACTTTTAATACACGTAAACTTTTTTAAAGGACCATGGTCCGTGGGTGCTCAAGTCTCATAAAATGCTGTAGTATTTGCATGTAAGTACACATCCTCCCATATGCATTAAATCTTCTCTTGATTAATTATAATACCTAACGCAATATAAACAATTAGCTTGTATTGTTTAAGGAATAATTACAGAGCCCATACATCTTCAGTGTAGATGCCATTTTTTCCTCAAATACTCTGCATTTGAACTTGGTTTAATCTATGGAACCCAGGGCTATGCAAAGCCAACCGTACATCACATTTACTGGGGGGAAAACTCCACAATTTAATTGGTGTGAAAGCCAATGAAGTTAGGAAAAGTGGATTTATATACATGAAAGAACAGAAAGATTCCGGTTAGAATGCTACTGCTCCGTGTGAAGGAGAACAACGTGTCTACTACGCTCTGCCTGTCTCATCCAGCCATGTGCATCACATAATCCTTTCTATTTGAAAGAAATTTGGGGAGTTCAATTCCTTGCTGTCTTGCTTGCACACACAAGCATGTGTGTACGCAGGTACAGGCACACATAAACACAAATATGTATGTGTGTACATTCACTCCTTCCTAGAAACTCCTTGAGATCTGGGGATGAAGGGATGCTGGAAGGGATGGGAGGGAAAGAAGAGAAGGAAAAGCTCGACATGCCATCTGCACGTTACACGCTCCCCAGGATGAATGTATTTTTTATGTAATGCAAGCATATACTAAAAAGGGCTGGGGAAAGAAGTTTCTTAAGAAAGCTGCACAGAAATGGACTTTCCCCTCTGCTAACACAATGCTACTTTCTACAACAAAGACGTAGAAACAGCTCACAATATCCAGGCATGGTGTGACCATCTTCTGCTTCTCTTAAAATTCCCACTGGCCTGCCACTGCGCTGGCGTTCTATGGGGGCGCGGGGATGAACACATGGAACCTCTGAATGTGCTGATGAAGTGCGTTTTTCCCACTTTCACGCTGGACTTTGCCCTAGTTTTGTGCTCCTCTGGAGGCAGCTTGGGGGCGGGGGGATGGGACACAAGTCTCGAAGACATCAAACCTTTTCCCAGTGGTTACTTGGTAACATACCTGCATCCTTTCCACAGGGTCAGAAAATGAACTGGCCTTGTGGATGAGGTAAGTGTGCTCCATATATTCAGTTAGTCGTTGTAGGAAGCTCAAAGGCTCATTAAATATAACTGGCATTGTGATCTTGGAGAGTTCCTATTTAACAAGAAAAGTGAACTGTTACAGCCAATATACACAGCAAACTTATCTCTGCTATCTTTACATAACAAATTCCTGGAAAGGAAGTAATAGAAAATGGTAGTCCATAAAATTTAATCAACATCAGTAAAATTTCACACATCTTTCCAGGGCACCTAAAAATATGCAGTACATTCTTCTAGACCTTGCTGGAAATATAAAGACCACCCAAACATTCTCTTTGGCTTCACAGAGAGCAGAAGCTAGTGTGAGCACACTACTGTGAAGTCCGCTTAGATCAGAATTAAGAAATGGGATATGAAGGTGATGGGGATATAGAAAGCAAGAATCTTCATACTGGTGTTAAAACAATTAACGGGGGTGAGGCTGAGCTGTAGCTCCAGTGCTCTGGTTTTCCATATAAACAAACTGAAACCGAATTCAATGTAAACTTTGGCTTTCCTACTCAGAAACGGCCAGACTAACCTCTAATTCACAGCTGTCCCCTTTAACCAACTGGATCTATTTTCTTTGTCTGATTTTCTCCCAGGATGCCTTGTAAAATGCTCTCCCACTCCTCGCAGGAGCACTGAACCGCCTGAAGTCTGCAGCTGCAGACACGAATCACTGCTCAAATAAACTCATCAAAACTTCAAGCGCTGGCTTGTGCCTAAAGTTTATCTTTTAAGAGTGCCTAAGGACCAACCGCATATAGCATTTGAATGGGTGACTTTCCAAACAAAACTTAAGATGTATTTTAGCTGACAATGCTGAGATTTTCCTGAGCCTATCTCTCTAGTTTCAACAGCGGGCAAGAGAACTTTTGCATTTTATAGAATGGTTTTACGTTTTGTTGCCAAGAAAAACACTATCACATCCCTCTCAGAAACAGCTTAATGATCAGGCAGGGCTCTCTGACCTAAGCTGCAGCCTTTCAACTGTGTTCATTATGTGCTTCCAGCAAGAAAGACCAGCCTGAGTTCCTCTCAAAAAGTCAGTGACAAATTTATCTTCCTCTTCTCTGGAATATTCCTAAACTTACAGTCCCACCTTGGGAATCTGGTCTCTCATGAGTCCTCGTGTCAGCTGCCTGGTCCTGAGGTGCCATCCAGGCTACTGTTCTGACTCCCTACTCCAGGCCGATTCTTACTGATCTGCACGATGAAAAATAATGTGACCTTCCCCAAACTGTAACCGGGGGCACCTGAATAAATACGCTCATCCGTTACCATAACACACTAAGAACACAGAAAGACAGGGGGGCAGCTGAACTAGTTGAAAGAAAAGGTTAACTTGTTGCTGCCTCACTGGGCAGGCAAGGGAGAACAAAAATCTGTTATAAAGACAGAGATAAGGAAATGATATATAAATCTGTCACATTTAAAACAAAGCCCCTGCACGGACATACCATGCACTTCTTAGTCACATCTTTAGAACATGGGCGGATGTAGCTTTAAAGCGGGTTTCTCTAAGTGGAATTTCTGGGTCAAAGGCTTACTTGGTTAACATTTTTACACATACTACCTAGACTTAATGTGTCCCAAAAGGCTTTACCAATTTGTATCACCATCAGTGCTGCATGAGTCAGATCTTTTAACATCACAGTTGTTAAGAGAAGGATGCTCCTTCCGGTCCATTCAGTCATGTCCACGCTCATTAGACAGGTATGTAAACAAACAAGCACTGTGTGCCAGGCTTTGTTCCAGAAACAAGATTAAAAGGCTCATCCCTGACCTGGAATGCCCTGGCTCTTCCCTCAACTCCTCTGCACCCAGATCTCTAGGCCCGGTCAAGCCTCTCCTCCTGCGCACGCTTCCAGGACTCACTGCACTCCATTTCCCACCAGCTCCTGACACACACATGTATTGCTTGCAACTCAGAATCTGATCACATGATAGATAACATCACCTACAGCTATGTCACAGGTACTGAAATTAATTTTATCTTGCTAACTGTAAGGCAACACAATTCCTAAAGAAAGGGACACCTTCTGGAGAGAGACCCCATAGCAGGGCCACCTGTCCCCGCGGTACCTAGGCACCCCCACTTTCTTGAGTTTATTCCTTTTCAGCCAGTTGTCACACAGTGCTGTCCTCCTCCTGTCACCTTCACCAGACTACCAGCTCCCCGAAGATGAAACAGTCTGTTTAATGATGCACAATCGTTAACGTAGTGGAATGCTGAGTGAAAAAGTAGGTCACTTTGGGAGTGCTTTTCAGCACTAGAATGAAGTAACCAACCAGGCCACAAAAAGACATGGGATAAACCTCAATGTGTGTTATAAAGTGAGAGAACCCAATCTGAAAAGGCTACACACTATGCAATTCTGGAAAAGTCAAAACTACAGCGAAAGTAAAACATCAGTGATTACTAGTTGTTGTGAGCGATACCGGGGTGAACAAGGGAACACACAGAGATTTTTCAGGCAGTGAAATACCATATATTCTAAGGGCAGGCATGTGTCACTGCATGCACGTTCACCACCGGGTGTGCATCTCCGCGTATACCAGTGATGACGTGCAAGGTGGGTCTGTCAACTGTAACAGATGTGCCATTTTGATCAGGGACAGTGACAAGCAGGAGGCTGGGTACGTGTGGACAGGGACTATAGGAGAACTCTCTACTTTCCACTTGGCTCTGAACCTAAAACTGCTCTCAAAAAATAAAGTCTTAAAAAATAAAGTGAAATCTGAAAAGCTAATTTTGATCAGTCGTACTTGAAGAAATGCTCTAGTTCTAGTATAGAAAATAAATCCCGTATCATCAGTCACATGATAAAAGTGTGTACAACCTCCCCAAAAGTAAAATCTTTTAAGCACTGTACAAAATATAACGCAGGTGAGTAGTAAACTTTATCATCTTAGATTTACATTGCTTTGGTATGTCAGATATTTATACTTCAAAATTCTTGTAATATTTTTCTCATAAACTTTCAAACCTGAAAAAAAGGTTATAAAGCAACACGTTCCACAAGCAATGTCTTATGTGTTATACTCCAATGGTTAGATGTTTTATGACACAGGTTATGTTTTTAAAGAAACAGAAATATTTTAGAAGACAGGGACCCTCAACAGTTAGCAGTAGTTATCGCTAGAGGTTGGCAACAGAAGGGTTTTTAATTATCTTATGTTTTTCTGTATTTTCTAAGTTTCCTAAAATGAACATCCACTTTTCTAATCTGGGATAAGAGTAGAGATGTTCATTTAAACACTTACCAGTCCAATTACGGAAATAAAGAATGACCAAATATTGTGTATTTTTTCGTTAACTTTTATAAGAATATAACAGGAAATATAAAAATGACAATTGTATCAAATTTATTCAATACAAGGGCTGACTGGCTGAAATGACACCTGCCTGCGCAACGCTCGGGACAGTCAGTACATAAACAAATGCACTGCCCGAGTGATGCTTAGGTAAGCTTTTTATGGGGTTAAAATCTATCCATTTCAGGCTGCACAAGACAACTCAAGGGCAGCTAACTACCCCGCATCACAGGGCATGTTTACACTTACGGTCATCATCGCACAAAGGAAAATCAGTGTAAGTGACATAGTGGGAAAGGACGAACAACAAAACACCCTCCGATCAGTGCACTGCTAAATTCAGAGACAGCAAAGTATTGTAGTTGACCAAATGGGCTCTGAACAGAAAGCAGACTGGGCAAGGAGGCTGAGTTTCAGATTTGCAAGAAGAGTTATGTAGATACGCAGTAGTGACGGCAGCAGATCAGTGTGACATTACTTAATACCACCACACTGCACACTTCAAGTGATTAAGATAGTAAACCTCATATGTATTTTGCCATAACTGAAAAGCCAAGGGAAAAAGCGGACTCTAAGATGAAACTCTCCACATCCAAATCCTAGGTCTACTATGTACTACTTGAGTGACCATGTGCAAAACCCTAACCTTTCCCCCAAATGGGGATACATTCTTTTACACACCTTCAATGGTTTGTAAAGATTAGATGAAGCAGATAAGACACTTAGAATAGTGCCCCTTGTATGATAAGAGAGCAATAAATGCCAGCTGTTATCATTATTACAGTGATGATAACAGATCTAAGAGTTCCATGCACTCCAAGATTGCATGGAAGCAAGGAGGTGTCAAAGGCTGGGATGCTCTGCCCTGTCCCTGCTGTGGGGACGAGGGTTACTCAGACAGCAGCTTGGCTATGAGTTCTTAGCTTCAAAAGGGACAGTGAGGGAAAGGGCAAGTTGGCCTGGTGGGATCCAGTGCCAAGACTGCAGGGGTGATGGACTGAGAGCATGGTGACATCTGTCCCTCGACCAGAATACAATACAGATTATGCCATTTCCAGCTTAGCTCTCTTCCTGTTTTGTACATTTCCTTTTGTTGTTCACAAAAGATTTATCTTAAAGGAACTGAAAATATCAATTTATTAAATAATGACGAATAATTTTGCCTGTTTAATTTGGGGAAGTTTTTCCATCCTTTTTTTGTGGGAAATGCTCTCAGGAAACTTCCTGAGGGTGATTCTAGCATTTGCACCCTCCCCTGATCACAGATGAGAGAGGATAGGAGCACTTCCAAGAGAGAGGTTTTGTTTGGTTTTCTGAGGAATCTTGGCCTGGGAATTAATCTTTCGCCTCTACAGCAATGCTGCGTATGTTGCTATTTCCTTGTGTGCATTTCTATGGGAAAATAAAAGGCACAGCACAGCCCTTGATTGCTCATCACCGGCTGGTGGGGCCAGGCTTTCTGTAAGTTAGAAGCGATGAAGAACATGGTGTGAATGCCAGGGTCTGAGGCACGAGGAGCATGGGCTAATCTACCAATTCAGTGGGTAGGTTTATTTTTTAGTAACTGAGAAGCTCCTACAATTCTATTTTTTTTTTTTGTTTGTTTGTTTATTTTTTTTTCTGGTCCCGGGAATCGAGCTCATGACCTTGCGCTTGCCAGGCAGGCGCTGTGCCGCTGAGCTAAATCCCCAGCCCGCTCCTACAATTCTAAAAGGTTCATGGAATAAAATTTTGCAATGCAGAATAAACACTGTTCTATTTATTTTAGTAGCTCAGAATATAAGCATTCAAGGAGACAGAAAGGCACACATCTCGGTCATATAACAAATGGAATGAGAAGAAAAGAGAAAGGACTGAGAGAGTGTGCGCCTAAATCTAGACCACCATAAAAACAACCTTGACTTCTTAAACAGTCTAACATGATGTTTTTAAGTACAGCAAGTGGCTTGCGACTTTACTGCCCCTACCCTCTGCAATTATTTAAAAATAATCTCACAACTATTTTAATTGATGAAATTTACAATTTCCTACAGATAATGAAAAACCCAACGATGCAAAGTACATTTCCTTTCTTGTCCCATTTAGAAATGCACACACCGACAGTTAGAATCCCATCAAGTCTGGGGTTGCATTCCAAAGACACTGTATACAAATAATCAGCCTGTGTGTGATTCCAGTAATGGGGAAAACACACATTCTGAAGGTCAAGCTTCAGGAAGAAAGATTAGCTAAAACACTTTTATCACTGAGTTTCAGTCAACTGAAAAAATTAAATATTTATGCCAGGCAATTCTGCCTTGTGACCCAGCTAAAAGCAAAGTTTAAATTTATCCATGCAAATTAACAGCAACCAATGATGAAACTGAAGAAATGCCTAATTGCAACTGCTCATCAGCTGAGAAGCTGAGAAGAAACACAGAGAGAAGCGCTCCTACGGGCACTTCTTCACTTGAGCACTGAATAAACAACCTGAAAGCAGGGCCCCGCTTAAGTGCAGCTGAAATGGAAAATATTTTCTAAATGTACACTATCATTTTAACATCCGAATGTGCAAATACTCCAGGGCTGAGTTATCAGAAGAAAATCAACTTAGGTGTTAGGCCAAGTCTGCCTCTGTTGCCCAGGCAGCAGCTGGTGGTCAGGTGTTCACTCCAGGTGTGACTCATGCACCCACTGGGGTTTTCACTCACTGCCAGGGGCTGGCAGCAGTCTTCACTGTTCCTTTCCGGGGGCTGTGCCTTCCGTAAGAAGAAGCTGGCCCTGGATCCTTCCTCAGTGACATCTTCACCTCCCACAGCTATGGAGAATGTACAAATTTAACTTTCTTCCATTTATAGTCCTCAAAGGGTCAATGTGTTCTTCCCACCTTGTGCCGTTTGGTTACCCCAACACAACCAAGACACCTAGCTTCCGGTAGCTGACAGCGGGTAAGAGAGTCTTGCCATCTGAATACCCTGAGCAGTTTGCAAAGAGCCTCTTCCCTAAAGCCTCCTCCTGGGGCTGCCCCAGTGCTGCCCAGCCCCATAATGCAACCCAGGGGGACGTGACACGGTACAACTAAAGTGTGACTGGAAGCCAAAACAAAAAAACCAGGATTGGAAAAACAGGCTGTGTGACAGTGGAGCCCTATGCACTGTGGGCAGCTTAATGAAACCAGCAGGAAAACAGCGAAGAAAAGCAAAGCTGTGAGGAAAAACAGCGGGCATAAAGCACTGGACTGAGGGACTCCGACTGCAGACACACAGCTCCTCCGGGCGCTCTTCCCTACACACTGGCTGGCCTGGGACTGCACTGGCAGGGGGGCCCCATGCCGTCTGTGCCTGTACCCACTGCTGTACACTCGCACACACATCTCGCGTCGGCCTGGATTACAGTATTGCCCCGAAATACGAAGACCTCCAGGGCACCAAATGAGAGGAGGGGAGAATACAGTTCTGCGTCAGACAGCATCTCCTGCTCAAGGCGTCCCGACTCACCCTGACCAATACCAGGGCTCCGCAGCTCTCCCAGTTTGGCCAAGGGAAAGATCCAACGCTGGAGTGCTCTTCTGGCCAGGGCTCCTGGGTCGGGGCATTCTATGGCAGACCAAGGTGGAGTGAGGCAGTGGAGATGCCTCGCTTTTTCCATCCTGTTTCTGAAGTCAGTATTTATAACACAGCAGATTTGGCAAAGCGTCGGATCTTAACCAGCTCTGCATCTACCTAGCATTTGAATCCAAGAACAGGACACATGTCATACCGACATACACCAACGTGCTTATCTAAAAACTGCAGTGGGCCTGGGGCTGGGGAGGGCTCGCCCTCCTGAGGAAGCCAAGACCTGGAGAGGCAGCAAGACCTCTCACGAGCCGGGGTGGCCAGACACTTTAAAAACTAACAACGGAGGAAGCCCCACGGAGTAGTCAGCTTATGGACTGTAAAATTTATTTTTGATAATATCTGATTTTTGGCATATAGTTGGGGGGGTCAAAGAACTGAATGACTCTGCTAGATATTTAAAAACCCACGAACCTCCTACTCCCATCTGCCTATTAATGTGAGCAAGGTTTCTCGATCCCTGTGTCTGTTAAAAAGAACATAACTGTCACTGAAAATCTTCTCATTCTAGCATTAAGTGATAAGCATCTCAACTTAATTTTTAAAAATTCTCTTCACTAATATACAAATAACATTTTACTTCTTATACCAATATTTTCATAATTTTATAATTTTGATCACTCATAATGTTTATAAGAATAATGATGCAAAAAACCTTTTAGTACTAAAGTCTGTGATCATAAGAAATAAATTTATATATGTAATTTTGTAATAGTGAAATATGCTATCTTCAGAGATAAAAAATTAGAATAGTATCTTCTAGGAAAGAAAAAAATTTCTGAGTTAAAGGGGTAAATGGAGCCATAAGTTTTTCATCTATTAAAAACCAGCTTGCTCATGCATTTATTCAACAGAATGTTGGCGGCAATCAAACCTCTGTGGTATGTGGATTCCGCTGGACACTTTCAAAGAATGTGATAGCACTTTTGATTTTAAATGGTCAGTATTCATCTTTTACCAGAGACCACTGTCATCTCTTACAGTAAATAATTCAGCACTAAGCATCTATTACTCCAAGACATCTGGACACGCGCGGGATTGGCTGGCATGGCCCGGAGGGTGAGCAGCTGCTGGAATTTTGTGCCTAGGTCCCCACAAAGAGTAAGCAGGAACACCTGTGACCTAACCCCTGCAAGAGCCCAGCTAAGAAAACCTGAGAGCAAAGGATGGGGAGAAAAGGAGGAAGAAGCAGGCAACACAGGAGAATGGGGCTGTGGATTAAGGAGTCCCCAACAAAGGACAATGGCAGTAAGGAAACGTGGAACAAAGGCTTCAAACAAGTAGCCAGGATCACTCCTAGCTCTGAGGAGCTGGGAATCTGTTTTGTAAAAGCTTCAGTCATGAGGAGGCTTAGGATTCAATTCTAGTTATGTAAAGTATTTACTCCCTCAAGTATAATCCAACACTTTGGTAACACAAACCTGGCCAAAACAGGATGACATACATGAAAGTGGAAGAGATGGCGGGCCTCGACCGAGAGGGAGCCGTAGGCACTGAGTCTGGGGTAAGAAATTCCAGAGAAGAAAACAAGATGTTCCTTCCTGATCGGGACAAAATCAGGCCTACATCACACTTGCAAGATGGACACCGACTGTGTATCAGGTCCCTGCACCAACTCCCTGCGATGAATGTGCGCATTATGCATCAGAAATGTAATAATAGAAATATTTTAAAAATTATTTTAAAATGTCCTACTTTGAATGATATGTCACCATGAAACTGCATCCTTCCACAAACTGGGGCACTGTTTCAGAAACGTCCATGCTGAACCAGGAGGCTCTCCTCTGGGGCCTGCTCACAGTCCCCACTCTGACCCAGTCTGCTTCCCGGGCTGGCAGGGACGCGCACACACGGGACTCAAAATCGTATTTCTCCCACCATGTTTAAAGCTTTTTATTACCAAATTAAGAAACTGGGTGGACAGAGCTTGGGGAGGACACAGACAGCTGAAAGGTGTGTATGTGGCTTCTGTAACTGAGACTGAACAAAGTATTTTCATTATTAATTGCAACAGAATCATGAATATCCCTTTTTTAATGCCTTCACTTTGAGTTAAATGCATTAAAACCTATAGAGTCTACTATTTTCTAAGCTTTGATCCATTCTCTTTTAGGGACGGTTGAAACAGGCATATATTAGAAGAGGCTGATACTAAAAAATTACTTTTGAGAATTTACTCTGGTGAGAACAGTTGCATTTCTTGGTCGTGAATACCTTGGTCTTCATCTCTACTGTTGCCCAACATTTACACATTTTGACTGGGTGCCTAAGACAGGGGCCTACGGCAGGCAGCACCAAAGATACTTCCAAATGCTGGGGGATTTCCTTTCAATCCACATGAAGAAATCTCCTAGAATGCTGGTCTCTCACAAACCTCAGCAGATAGCTATTTCCAAAGATATGATTTCCCCTGCAGCTTTCTCTCCACACTTTGAACTAGTAAGTTCTAAATAGACAGAAGTTTGAAAGCGTTCTGTGGGGCCCTTTAACCCAAGTTGTTCTGTTTCCATTTGCTTTATCCTATTTATTATTCAGCATAGTGTTTATTTGCCCAAGTAGTTCTGTACCTAAAAATAAAAGTAAACCCACGTTCTAGAGAAATAAAGTACTTTCAAAGAATGACAGGTACATCCAATAAAACACTACTTCTTAACTTTTAAAAAACAGTCTTCAATAGAATGTTTGCTAAAGACATAAACAAGACAGACTGCTGGTCACCTGCAGGAATAAACTGCAAACAGGAACTGGGCTCAGGAAATAAATACAGAAAACTGTGTTTTCCATAATGGCCAAAAAGACGAACCCATATCTGACTTTTTCATACAAACTCCTTTGACCATACAGCCAGGGGCAGAGGTGGTACCAATTCTACAGTCACTTAGAATGGTGTTTTCCAAACTCTGGGTTTTGGTTCATCAACAAGTTGTAAAGTCCATTTAATGAGTTGGATCATTACCTTAATGTTACAGAAAACACCATTTGAGGTAACGAGCAAGATTTTGTGAAAACTACACACACACACACACACACACACACACACACATACATACATAACACAAACTATATGCTGGATCACAAAGGGAAACATGTTTACCAAGAGTTTGAAGAATACTGACACTGCAGAACACAAATATTAATTTTTTGGTCTTGAAATTTTCTTTTTTCTATTTTAAATGGTCTTGAAATTTTAAAAGATACTAATACATAGAATTATCATCTAATTAAGTATACACTTGTCCCTATACATTTGCTTTGTGCTACTGAATTCTAATATAACTGAAGTAGATTCAGAGCCCAAGTCTTGTGACTCAGCCCTAACTAACTGCTGATAATTAGACCCACCTGCTATCAGCAGTTAACTTATTATCAGCATTTAACTTATTGAGCAGTATGTTAAGCCAGGCACCGCCCTTGACATTTTATATAAGTTACGCATCTCTCAGGAGACCTGTAAGGTACAAACTGCTATCCTGAGTTTATACAGGAAGCACTGTCCCTCAGCGGGGTACAGCAATCTGCCGCAGGGTCTCAAGGCCAGAAGCAGGGCTGGGATTAAATTTCATGTTGCCAATGTATGAATTTTGGCTGAATGCAGCATTCAGAAAACATGTTTAGGTGAAAGTTTCCTTGGAAATGACACTTCAGAAGTCTAAGATGCACAGACATTGGAAAAATGCTAAACCTGGCACATGAGCAGGTGAAAGGATTTGAGGCATCAGAAGGACACCATGGGACGGTGACTCTACTTCTTGGTGCAGGGAGCATTCTGGGAGTGCTTCCAGGCAGCACTCAAGACTGCAACATTTAGGGCTGGGGATTTAGCTCAGCGGCAAAAGCGCCTGCCTGGCAAGTGCAAGGTCGTGAGTTCGGTTCCCAGTACCGGAGAAAAACCAAAGAAAAACCAAAAAAAAAGAAAAACCAAGACTGCAACATTTACCAAGGTGATGGCCAGACCCGTTCCCTGACATCTCAGGACTCATGGTTTTACAGTTTCATCCTTCCTGATTGTCAAAGACCATGCTGAGAAGAGTTATGAGAACTTTACTCAGAACTGTAGCCTAACAGCAGGTGGTAGAGCTGCACACCACCTTAAAGGAGCCAGGGAGTTACACAACAGGAAATGCCGCCATCTCCCCGCTCCCGCCAACCTCAGATCCACCTGCACAGACAGTGAAGCAGAGACATATTTCAAATAGTTAACACAGCACACTTACAAATCCAAAGTATAAAAGTCTGCCTGGTGCAGCAAATGTAACTGAAATCATATTCTACACTTTCAGTTTTTACTTCTTTGAATTTTTAAGTAAGATTATGAAGAAATATAAATGCGGTGTGATAATAGAAAATGTGCACTTTTAAATTTTTACAATGAAAAGTCACATTGGAGCCATATTAAATGGCAAAAGAGAGGTCCAAATTTTATTAGGAAAATCTAAGACTTTTCAAAAATTTTTGACTTTTACAGGTTTCTATGAACATAGTTGTCCATTATTTTCCTGCAAACTTTTAAAGATTCCTTTCCAAAGGCTATGCAATTAAACATATATGTGCCTAATACCATATGTCAAAACAGCTAATTTACCATTCCAATACATTTTCTGAGGATGCTCCAGATACTGAAGTCGTTTCTGGAAAACATAGGCGAGGGCAAGCTTGTTCTGAAAAAAAGGAAAACAGAGTTGATTTTAATGGCGGTGACAATGGAGAAGAAAAACTTGTTGTCAATCGTATTTAAGGGCAGGCACACGCTAGAGAAACACTTAGAAAATGTGCACTGTCACAGAGCAAAACAAGGCCCAGCTGGGTTGTACCTGTTCCTTGCTCTTTTGTTACAGAAGTTTGGTGAAGTTCTGTAACAAATCAATGGGCCTCTGTCTTCAGCACTGTGGTGATCTGAACTTCACTCGTTTTTCCCAGTCTGTGGGGTCCAGCTATGTGGACCACCTTTAAAGGACACTATCCTTTCACATGCTGGCACATCCAAGCCTCTTGTCTCATTCAGCACACACCTGCCATATTCTGACCTTCAACGAATTAATGTACTCTCACTCCTAAATACTGTACACAGAATGCAATCACAGACCCTGAAGTTTTTTAGAGAATTAAATGAAAAAATTCAAATCAACTATGAAGGTCAAAGTAAAACGTAGGCCCTGCATTGCACATTGGTTCTTCCCCAAGGGCACTGCCTCTGAGCAAATCAGGATATACTAGGAAACCCTTTATGAACTAACACGTTCCGCTAGCTTGAACCATCGGTGGTACATGCATAACTGTCCCACTGGCCAGCGCGAACCACAGCAGTTTAGTATTTAACATCAGACAATGGAATTCAAATCAAAGCGGTTGGTAATGAGACACAAATTAAGGCCCCATCATGCACGTGATAAACCTTGACAAAAAGAGGGTTTTCAAAGCCTCTATAGAGGTTTGGAAGTTTCCAGAAGGATGGCAGCTATAAGCGGCAGAGTGTCTGTGGCTTGGATAAGCAGCACATCAGAGCCCAGGTGTCCCAATGCCTGGACTGCTGGGCAGGAGCTGAACCCGTTTCCACAGATCAGATTGGGAGGACCCACCTCCAAAATACCATGCTGGTGATAACCTGCTCCTACTCCGGGTATCTGAGGTTATGGTAAGAGATGCCAGCTTTCCAGCTGCCCATGAACATACCCGTGTAACTAAAATACTAAATATTAAACATTTATCTTTTACAGAACCTCAAAACTGTAACTGATTTAAGTTACACAAGTTAATAAAATTTGAAGATTTTAAATAAGTATTATTTAAAATCCCTCACAGTAAAATTCTTCTGGCTGCTTCTTTGTCAGGAATACACATTGCTCATTTGGCAAATCTGCTATCTAACCAATCTGCTGGATAAGTGGCCCCAGATGGTATTTAAATCACATTTTCCACTCTCTAAGACCATCAATCTCTGTGACATGAACAATGGATACCAGGGATACAAATGCTGCCATCATCTACCACATGCAAGTATAATGCAGTTTTAGGATGTATGGAAGCTACATTCCCCATCTCCTATGAAAACACCAGAATGTAGAAATGTAACATAGCTAGGAAGTTGTGAACATGAAATAAACTTCGTCAGTTTGGAAACTGTCACAGGATTGCCACTAAGAGTACCTGAATTTCATTCTTGTACACATTAACTTTTCATGGTATTTTATGAAAATGTAATGATTATTCATTTATAAGAAAGCCTGACTGTGCTATTATCTACTCTAAGCCAACCACAAAAGGGAGACAAAGGGGTTTGGAAAGGTAAATGGCCGCCATAAAATCTACCTTATTTTCTCGTGTGGGGCACTGAGAGCCAGACAAAAAACCCATATTCGAACCCCACAATGTGCAGTGACCCAGTGAGAGGCAAAAGGAGGAACATGGGCCTAGGGGACGCATATACCTCGCAGAAGTCGTGCTTTAGCAAATAACCTTCGGTTGTTGATCACAGTCTAAGGGCCTGACGAGGCTGCCAGAGAGACAGGTGCAGCCGCAGACTGCCAGCACTTGAAGCCAGGGTCCAGATCCAGGTGCCACTGGAAATGGGACCACAACCCACTCAAGAGGATGCTTTGAAGGCGATGCAAAAGTGTCTGAAAAACATTTCTTCTAAGCAACAGTAAAGAAAATGTGGCCCCCAGAAGAAATGCAAGAAATTGGAGGTCTAGGGAACATAGGCACCATGCAGGCTCTGAGTATTAGGGGCAGGGCCTGGGGCAGCAGGAGGAACAGCATCCCTGCTACCCCCCACACCGCACCCGCATACTACTCTGTCCACTGCTCAGGTGACACAGATCATCTCCTTTTCTGTTGACGGCGTCTCCTCAACAGCAGGTAAACTCGGGGGAACTCGGGTTTTATCTACTGCTATGTCCTGGCTGCAGAGGACAATGTCTAACAGAGTCAGGCTGTGTTTGCTGAATAACACTAGAATTTATAAGATCTCTTGGCAGATCTTCCCTCATAAAGAGCTGGTTTACTCCCTACTCACGAGAGTGGGTGCAATACTCCTGGTGAAAGCTGAGGGTGGAAGGCCAGTCTTACAATAACCCCAGCAATGGGAACCAAGAGATTCTGTTTGAGGAATGGTTTCAGGCATAAGCTGGAGGCTGGGACAGCAGGACACAGAAAGGTACCCCTTATGGGGAAGGATGCTTGACTGGAGCAGTCAGGACAGGGGTGCCATGCTGTTCAGACCCTCGAGGAACAAGATAGCAGCTCCCTCAACAATCGCACTATCCAGCCCCAGTGTCAGCGTGCTGGGGGTGGGGGGAAGCCTGTCAGAGAAATACGACTGTGCCACACATAATCTCAACTGTCGTGGTGGCCACATTTAAAAAGTAAAAGCGAATATGATAGATTAATTTTAGAAATATATTTTAACCCAATTATTAACCTTTCAACATGTAATCAACATAAAATTATTAATAAAATATTTATACTTTTTCCATACTGCCTTCAAAATCCAGTACATAACTGACACATACAGAAGAGCACATCTCTATTTAGCTACTATTCTCAACAGTTAAAGTGCAGTCTCGTCTTCACAGTACAAAGATGAGTTTAATGGAAGAATATTTTATGCTGCTGCTTATTAAACCTAAACTTGATTAGAATGTAATCAAGTGAAACTTCAGTTCTTCAGGCACAGCACCACATCTCAAGTACTCAGAAGCCACACATGGCTAGTGGCTGCTCTCCTGCATAGCTCCCATCTTGTAATTACTCCCCAAAGCAAAAGGACTGTCTTGTCTGAAGACCACGGGAGAAGAGCAAACGGCCGCTCAATTATGGGAGCCGAAAAAGACAGAAAACAGCACAGCCTAATCATCAACAGTGTTAAGAAGCAGAAAGAAGACAGTAATGTAAAAAATAGATTAATTTATTCTTTTTTTTTTTTTTTGGTACCAGGAATCGAACTTGGGACCTTGCATTTGCCAGGCAGGTGCTGTGCTGCGCTGAGCTATATCCTCAGCCCAAGATAGATTAATTTAGAAAATAATGTGCATTGACAAGGATATATTCCTAAGGATACTGGCTGGCGGTGCTACTCCAGGCAGGAGGAGGAACACATGAGACAGCAAAGCAACCAGGCCCCTCAGGCTGAAAGCCCTGATTCTCTTCCCCTGAGCTGCTCTGAGCGTCATTATCCTGCATTCTATGCTTCCTTTTCTTCTTCACACAGAGAGAAAACACCCTGTACCAGGGACGGACAGTGCTAGGCCTGGTTCTATTTTGGACCACACAGATGACATTATGACTGTCCGCACAAAACTCCAGCAACTGGTCTTTAAATGAAAGACTCTCTCTGCCGTGGCAATGATTCCACTTGATGTCCCATCATTCTTCCCCCGCTTCATACCATAGAAGATGGACTCTAAACTTAACCAAATCAGCTTAGGAAATCTGACTAACAGATGCTGGGCTTAAACCCTCTCTATTGTGAAAAACGCTGGGCAAGGGCAGGGGATCACTACACTGCCCTCCATGACACCTGAAGGCAGAAACCACACAAAGGCTCTGCTGGGCAGAGCTCTGCAAGTTCCTAAGAACTGCACAGACCCACACGCGTGACCCACTGGACACGGTTCCTGATCCAGGGGCAGGCAACCCTGCTTGCTCACAGAGACCCTTGGAAAAGATAACGAACAGAGAGGCGAAATTAAGTTTCAGGTGGAACCTGATGCCAGCACACATGAGCTATTCTGTGTACTGAGTACGGGCACGTATATATCATTATACTTGCGGGTTCTTCTTGTGGAATATATTAAAAAAGGTGGAAATTAAGCAAATCTTCCAAGTCAAGGCTGCATATCTAGATAATCTGCCTGTTGGGACAGCCAGATAATGTTCTTTTTTTTCATTATTTTATTAGTCCATGTCTGTAGTACATAATGTTTACATTTCTCGTGAAGAACTGATACATATGCATAATACATCATAATTCCCTCCTTCATCCCCTTTCCTGTCCCCTCTCCCCCATCCATCTCTTGATTCCTTCCCCTTTGATAAAGATCAGTCTTGCTACTTCCTATCATCTTTTATTTTGCTCTTTCTTTACACTTGGATTTCTCATAAAAGAAAAACCATCAGATATTTAAGCTTGAGTGCTTATATTTCATTTAATGTTACAGTCGCAAAATGCATCCATTTTCCTACAAATGACTTGTTTGTCCTTCTTTATGGCAGAGTAATACTCTATTGTGTAGAAATACCACATTTTCTTTATCCATTCATCTGCTGGTAGGCCACTTCCAAGATTTAGCTATTATGAACTGTTCTACAAACATGAATGTGCATGTATCACTGTAATATGATGTCCTTAACTCTTTTAGAGGAAGATACCTACTAGGGGAACAGCTGGGTCAAATGGAATTTCTATTTTCAGTTTTCTGAGGAATCTCCATACTGATTTCCAAAGTGGGTGTACTAGTTTACACTCCCACCAGTGGTGTACAGGAGTTCCTTCCCCCCAGCCTCTTCAGCATCTGTTATTATTTGATTTCTTGATGATGGCCATTGTTTTTGGGGGTAAGATAGTATGTCAGAGTTGTTTTAATTTGTATTTCTCCGATGCCAGCATTACTGAGCACTTTTTCAGGTTTTCACCGACCATTTGTACTTCTTCTGTGAAGTGTCTCTGTCAGTTGCCCATTTTTTTTATTTGGTCTTTTATTTGGGGGGGCTAATTTTTTTTGAGTTCTTCATACATTCTAAATATTAGTCCTCTGCCCAAGGGATGGCACCTAGATATGCTATAAGAAAAATACCCAAGATAAGTACAGTCTCTTGGAAATGCTTTCCAATCTACATATATGTTTTAATGAATTTTCTAAATACTTTGCTATTTTTATAAAGTATAAACATAACAGGATGACTGTCACAGTCAAAAGTGGTATCATCTGCTCAATAAATCGTTTTTTTTTCAATTCATAAGAGCTCTTTGTACGATGTAAATATTTTGTTCACCACTTACATCATAAGTCTGTTACTGACTGTGATTCCACCTGCAGTATGATTTACCAAGCCAAATTTACCTACCTGGAAGACTACACCTGTTATCATCAGAGTCTAGGCGGGAAACATAAAAAGCTGTCTTCCAGTATTTTCCTTAGGGATGAGATAAAACAATTCATCATTTTTACTAATATTTGCTCCAGACAAAAGCTAAATGTCTTAAGTCGTAAGGTTTGGCAACCAAGACACACAACAAAAACAATCTTCTCAAGCGTGCTTACCACTTTCAAATAGCAGTAAACAGAACACAACCAAAGTGGGTATGGTTATTTTTCAAACTGCAAAATAACACGTTGTAACAAAAGAATCCACAGACGAAGAACAAGCCAATCATCGGATGCCCCCCTCCAATACCAAACAGCAACACCCTGGGGCTCCTTCCCAAACCTTCTCTTTGCACCAACAGGCATGTGCAAGTGTGTCTGTGTACACGCTCATATCTCTGAAATATTACCTGCAGCTTACACTGCTCTTTCTTTAAACATATCAAGGACATGCCTTCAAGTTGACAGCTACCAAAGCCCCTATCTTTTCTCCCCCTAATATCTTTAGGGACTGGCACAAGTAAGTATACCCATGTAACTGTGAAAACACATCACCCATGCTGTGGCAGGGGATGGAACTCGGGGCCTCACACATGTTAGGAAAGTGCTCTATGGAGCTGCATCCCCAATCCCTGGTTCCATTTTTAATGCAGTCTTTCTCTCCTTTGATGCTTGTTGTTTGCCATCCTGTAAGGATGTTGTTTAAAAGCTATAATTTTTCTACACTTTTCTACACACAAAGGAGCTTGCTGAATTTATAACCCAAAACAATGTTTTAACTATATACCCTTCTCTATGGTTTGCTTTCCCCATTCAATACTTTTGTTCAAGTCAAAGAGTAAACATTATCTCAAACATTATCAAGTCAAATTTGTTCAAGTCAAAGAGTAAACATTATCTCCATTAATGCCTAACTGTCCATAAATCAAAGTACATAAGTCCATATATCAAAGTACAATCTGCCTGCTCTTCATCAAAGGTATGCTCTGCTTTTGTTCTTTTGCCAAAATAACACAACAAAAACATTTCAATAGTTTATACTCTTATTTAAATCTGATGCTTTCATTTCTATGGGTGAGAGTACCAGGGTAAGACTGCCGATCAAAAACCATCTCTAGCCGGGGGTAGTGGCACACGCCTGTAACCCCAGCACTTGTGAGGTTGAGGCAGGAGGATCATTGCAAGTTCGAGACCAGCCTGGGCTACAAAGTGAGCTCCAGGCCAGCTTGAACTGCATAGCCAGACCCTGTCTCAAAAAGACAAAAAAGAAAAACCCAAAAAACAAAAAACAAACCATCTCTATTTCACATTTCCCCTCATGCTATGAGATTGCTTTCTGAGAAAGTTTTAATCATGTCACATTTCACCAACAGCCTAAGAGGCCATTGTTCTGTCCATGACTTCATCTGCAGCAAGTGGTGTCAACAGGCTTCTAAGTTTCGTCAGTCTGGCTTATAGAAAGGACATGCTATTTTACTTTCTCTTTCCTCAGCTAATACTGAATTAGAACTTTTTTTTCAAATGCTTAATGATATCTGAATGTAAATACCGTAAACTGCCTACTGACATCACTAGATTCTTTTCTCTGTAAATTTTAAGAATTTTATGTGTAAGTCAGACAAAAAGATGAATACCTGTTGTCACATTTGCAGGTTTAAAACAAAACTTTTACAGGCAAATGTCCTCCTTTAAAAATAGCTTTTGTGTTTTTATATCTTGGTCAAGGGCTCTCCCACCCTAGATTTTTGATTATGTTGTTCCCATTCTCCAGTGTTCAAAGTGAATACAGGCATTGCAAGCCCACACCTCTACCTCAAACAGTGAGGTCCCTTTAAGTGCTTTGCCCTTGCTCCCTGTGCTGGACTCCGTAACTCTCAGATTCTCCGTGCCCTTCCTGTTCCCTTTCTTATATGACACAAGAGTTCTCCCTCCAAAATTTCTCTTACCCACACTTCAGGAATCTTAATACTTTACACGTTTACTTAGTGTCTAGCTCATTTTTAAAAAATTGATCACTGATTCCTTGCCTCAGGGAAGACAGGAAAAGTTCCAGAGTTTTTAAAAAGCAATACTTTCACAATGGCGGTGACATGGAACTACCCCTGAGCTAACTTTAAATGAGCTCCACCAGGATGAGGTGTTTGAATACTAATGGCTCATGTTCAGTGAGCTCTCCCGGCACTGAAACCCTGCATTTGGCACTTAATGTGCACCAGCTCACTTTATCTCCAAAACAGTCCTATAAATTCAATGCTCTATTAAATAAGCTGTGCATGGTCACAAGGACTGGCAGAATGGGGATTCTTTAATTTTGGAGCTTCCCCTCCCAGCTGAGCTCTGACTGCTACTCACTGACTGTAAACTTGAACAACAGCCCCCTCAACTACAAGTTTAGTGTTTGTACTTAGAAAATGACACCAGTATTTCATAAGGCCATCGCAAGTGTCCAGTGAAGCAATGCATATAGAGAAGTGATTTTTAAGTTTTGGATCTCACTCACTGTGGTCTGTAAACAATTTAACAATTAATATAACCAGTATTTTAAGAAATGAAATAGAATATATCTAGCAAATGTAGGAACTGTTAATAAAATTTTGTTAAAGCCTTAATACTACTACTTTCTGGATGGGTAATTTACTCATTACCATTAAGAGACAGCTAGAAAAGCAGCTATTTATTCAATAATCTTTGCGGCTCTATGAAGGTTTTCACAAGGAGGTAGATATGAAGTTACTTCTATTACCCCAGGAAAAAGCAGATCACAGAAAGATTTTCCCCACCTAGACTCTGAATCTTGCAAGGCTTTGCTTCAGGACAATGAAGGCTACAGCGAAAGGCTCTCACTTAGGGACTGAGATCAGTAAATCCCAGCAAGATTCTGCAAACTACTACACTACTCCCTCTTGAGAGTGTCTGTCTGGAGCTTGGGAGACATTAAATAAAGTTTCTTTACACAAAGGCTAGGGTTACAGCGCAGTGAAGCAATTTGGGAGTGATTCCAAATTGGTAAAGTCCCTTTCTTTGCTGTCACTTAGTAGTTTACTGGTCTTCTCTGTTTTAATGTCACAGGGCCTGGGTGAAAGTGCTAGGGCAATCCCAAATAACATCTTTTATTTAACTGAAATGATAGAAGAGCATATACTAATAAACCCCACATGTAATTTTACTATGCCTTAAACTTTCCATCCCATTATTAAGTGACAGTAAACCTAAGTCCTGTCTTTGGACCTCAGGGCACCTTCACCAAACACATCCTTGAACATTTCAGGCATGGTTTCATGCCTCTTCTGTGCCTAGATCTGCGGAAGGATATTAACTCAACTATGTTGTCAGCAGTTGGATTTTAAAAGTAACTGAATGTTATAATTTAGAAAAATGAGGTTGTCTAGTTCCATGATCTACTTAAATTTCACAATTATTTTCTCTAACTTCATCAATGAAGTTACTTTTGTGTACATATGCCCCTCACTAGATTGCAACCCTTTAGAGGTTAGATAGTATGGTTTATTCTCCTCTTAATCATTAATGCATACAGAATTTGATCTGACAGGTACTCAATATACCTGTTTTTAAATTAATGATTTTAGCTAGTGTCACCACTAAAATGGAGCCAAAGAAAGAAAAATAGTGAAAAACTGAGAGCTATAAACTGCAACTGAGGTAAGAAAAACACAATAATCATTTTCTGTCTCAAAGCTACTTCTTGAAAAATATTTTCCAAATCAGCTACTTCACATATTTTATTTGAACTTAGCAAATAAACATTTGTTCATGTCATTAAACATTCTGCAGTAATCAGAAGTACTGCACATTCATTTGAATATTCATTTGGACATTTAGAAAAGCAAAAAAGAACAATTCTTTTCTCTGCTTCAGTTATCAAAAGGATGAACCAAAATCTAAGAAAGTAACTTCAGACAAGCAGACTTCAATAATGATAATTTATTTGCATGTCTTTATGTGTATATCCCTATATGCAGCTATTAGATCTATATTACTTTTCTTTTTTTTTTTTTTT
>NW_004955402.1:12565725-12581610 GCF_000276665.1 Chinchilla lanigera
AAAAAAAAAGAAAGTATCAAATTCGATTGCTGAAAATTAACATTCTGCTTTCTCTTCCTTGTTTGTCCTGGTTAGGATATGAAGAACCATACAGAATGCAACTCCTCTCTCCATCTGAAAGGATGCGTGCTTCTGCAAACACTCTTACGTACCACTCATTTCTTTAAAATGTGCAAGGTTGTTCCAGATTTAAACTCGGATTGCCACTACATTCCAAGCTCTGATGGGCTATGGTACAATAAATAGCAGGAATATAGCAGGTACTCAGTACATGTTGCCGTTATAAACTTTATGCCAGCTGTTTTTCTATTAATTGGGGCCCTAGGGTGAGTAAACCCTCCCACAGTGTATTTACAATATAAAAGAATTCTTCCATAATCAGCAACAAAAGGCTGTTTGTATGCTTTGAGAAACTCAAATGTCTCATCACAGAAACTTGATGTACTTTAAATGCCTTTCATCTTTCTGTCACTTTTATCAAAAGACACTGATGAAGTTGAGGAGAGCAACACGCCAACCATCAATGCTACTAAAGAACAGAAGGATAGTGGTTAAAGTTTGGGGTAGGCAACGATTTCTTAGAGAGACCCGCAAAAGTGCCAATTTAAGAGAAAGAAATAGACTCAATCAAAAGTAAAAATTCCTGCACAAAGAGGAAATTTAAGACTCTCCTCATTATTAAGGTAATGAAATGCAAGTAACGCAGGGAGAGAAAATATTCATGATACATATACTCATCAGAGGGTTGGTGTGCCCGTTTTCTTGATGGTTAACTTGACTGAAGAAGAGGCTCCTGGAGGGGTGACTGGACTGCGAGAGCACTAAGCCAAACCACTAATGAGTTCACAGTTGAACAAGCCATCAGGAGGTGAGGCCTCCCTGGAGGAAGTGGGCCATGGAGGTGTGACCCTGGGGACTGCATCTGGTCTTCCAAACAAGCTCTCCTTCCTGGCTGCTGTGAGTCGAGCCATTTTTTTTTGCCGTAACCTTCTGCCAAGATACTTCTGCTTGAAACCAGCTGGCCACAGACTGAAATCTCTGAAACCAGGAGCCAAAATAAACCTCTCTCATCCTTTCAGTTATATGTCTCATGTATTTTGTCCCAGCAACAGGAAAGCTGACCAACACAACTGGTATTCAGAATACACAGAGAATGCCTACAAGTCAATAATACAGAAACATATAAACCAAATTAAGTAAAAACTCAAGATACTTCACAAAGAAAGATGCAGTAATGGTTAGTAAACACATGGATGAGTGTTCAAAATCATTATAGAGAAAGTAAATTAAAACCACAGTGAGAAACCACGTCAAACCCAGAAAACACCAGATGCTGGGGAGGATGTGGAGCAAATGGAATTCTCCCATGCTGCTGATGAAAGGATAAAATGGCTCAACTTTGGAAAATAGTATCATAACATAAAGCCAAATATGCAGCTTCCCAGGACCTGACAATTCTATTTCTACATAATGAGAATAAAAACATGACCATGAAAAGATGTCTGTAAGAATACTTATCGTTGCTTTATTTGTAACTGCACATTGGAAAGAATGCACATGTCCATCAATGGGATTGCAGGTAAGCAAACTGTGGCCTACCCAACCAATTCACCAGTAAACAAGAATAAGCCCTGGTATACAAGACAGGGACGACTCTGAAAGGTAGTATGCTTAACAAGTAAAGTCATACTCAGAAAGAGTCCGCATGATTCCTCTTGTAATGTACTTCAAGGGTAGACAAGACTAACCTACAGTGACAGAAATTCAAAGGTTGTCACAGAGGCAGTGGTCAAAGGAAAGGGAGTGAAAAGGAACTTTCTGGGTGATATAAATGTTCTGTATCTTCTTTCGGATTATAATTACATGGAGAATATACATTTTCCAAAATTAACAGATTATATATTTAAGAACTATGAATTTCACTGTACATATACATTTTACTTCAACAAAAAAGAAATTAACATAATTTGTTGATATTAATCAGCATTTCTTAAACTTTCTGGTCTGACGATCAATCTAATTCTTAAATATTACTGATGACCTTAGAGCTGATTTTCTTTTGGGTTATATCTTCCATTATTTACCAAATTTAAAAAAAAAATTTTAACTTATTGATTCACTTAATAGTAATAAAACCAGTATTGTTAATGTAAGTATTTTTATGAAAAACCTTCTCCCAAACAAAAATAACGTAGAAGAATTCTATCATTTCACGTTTGCCATCTCTTTACTATATGGATTAAGAGAAGAGGATGGCTAGGGCCTCGTCACTGCTTCTCCATTGAATCTAGGATCTCCTCCATCACACAGTCTCAGAAATTCCACTATAAATTTATGAGTGAATGATATAAATAGGAAGATATCTTAGTAATATTATGAAAGTTGGGGTCCCATGAAATAACTTTGAAACAATAGTATGTCATCATATTTAAGGGTCTAAACAGCCCACTTTCTAAAACCACTAGCATAGTCGGTACACAGGTACACCCTCTCGCCGGCATGTCTTTAAAAAACTTTGGAAGAAAATAGGAAAAAATCCATTCATTCAACAAATATTGATTACATTTTAACCACCATGACTGGTTTTGAGGATATTAGGTAGGAGGAGCAACAAGATATCTGTTTCAACAAATGTATTACGTTGAGATACTTGTTTCAGAAATGCTACTTCACTTTTAAATTCTGCTTTAAACTTTAAAAGTCTAGAACTTCATTAGCTAAGCAGGTTTAAAGATATCTAAAACCAACAGTCTTATTTTAATAAAATAAAATGTAAAACTTGTAACCAAAATTCAAGTTTAGCAATTTACTTATTTAAAAGATAGATACAATATTTTATATAATCTTAACATTTAAACCTGCAGGTAAAACCAGTTTCATTGGCCAAACAACTCAGAGAATTTCAGTTTAAATTGATGCAATTTGACTGAATCATTATGACAACAATGCCCTGACATAACGAGGGAAAATAAAGTTCGCTATCCAAAGTTGGTTAAGACTTTTTTCCAGTCCAAAAACCATTATTACTCCTCAATCCAGGTAACATTAATTAGAATTTTAGGCATAATAAATGGGGATATTTATGACATTCAAATACATCTTACATATGAAATATCAGGCAAATTTAATATACTGAAATCAATACCAAGTGCCTAAAACTCACCTATGTAATTAAATTCCTAAAGTTTACCTATTTCCCCACCAACAGAAGCAGAGTGGCTGATCTTAGAGAGACCATATCATGTGAAACTCTGTACCTTCTACCTAGTTCTGGGTCTGAATTTTGACAAATATAGAAAGCACAAACTTCTCTCCATATATGCAGTATGCCACGCTGGAGGCTGATGGACATGAGTGCCGTACGTAACCTACAGCTGAGTCAGGGCATGGGCTAGTCCAACAGCTGGGGGTTTAACTTACTCCCAGACATCTTCAACTAAAATTAGCATGGGGTCTCAGTAGCAAGTCAGTACAAGTCTAAAATGAGTGCCCTATGACTAATCATATCCCGTTTTTAGTTAGGCATCTTTAAAAAACCCAATGACTTGGTTTCCTATTTTCAGTTTAGTAATTTTATATAACTATCTGATATTATTCTTTGATTTTGCGATGTAATTTGATAATCAGATTTTTAAATTTTTGATCTCTTAAATTCTATATCTATTAGTCTGTGGTCATCATTTAGATCTGGCTCTGCAGAGAGAGGAAGTTAGGGTGACTTCGCACACTATAAAAGAGGCATTACTTGTTTTGATTTTAACAAGTGAAAACTGTATACACAAAATTATATACACTGATTTTTAGAGTGGATTTCTAAAATTCAGAATTTACTGTCAAACTTCAAGAACACTGTAAATTTATTTCCTACATTTGTCTGCTATACCTGGAATAACAAGAAAATTGTAGAAACAACATTTTAAAGCCAAAATGTGCAGGTGAGAAAACACCTCTGAACCAATGTTTTGATTTAGAAAGGGATGTCGCTGGAGGCCGAATTCCGTGTTCTGCACGGCTGGAAGAAGGATGCCATAGAAAGGCAGACTTTAACCTACGACTGGGGTGACTATTTGCTCATCCTTAACTCTAAAAATAACTAAGGTTTTAGCCAGGCACAGTGGCACATGCCTATAATCCCAGCACCCTGGGAGGCTGAGGTAGGAGGATCACAAGTGGCAGCCCACCCTGGGCAAATCACCAAGATCTTGTCTCAAAATAAAACATAAAAGGGGCCTGAGGATGTAGCTCAGTAGAAAGGTCCTGGGTTCAAACCCTAGTACCACCAAAACGAAAAGCAAGCAAGCAAACAAGCAAGCAGCAAAAAGAAACAAACTAGGATTTCACACAATGGGTGCTAAGCAGTGAGAAGGAGCCTGTAGACCGGGATCGTTTGGACCTAAAGGAAGCGGTTTGAATGACAGTGTTGATGCGACACATGCTGTGCGCTGCAGAGATGAGCGCTAACTCTGCCCTCCGGCTTCACACAAAGGCCACCCGAGCCTGAGGGTGTACCGCTAAGAGGCAGAAGCGTGGGGACAGAGTCTTCCACTACCAGCTGTCCATGCTCCACGGAGCAGCCGAGCCTTAGTGGTGACTTTGTTAGTGAAGAAGGGGTAAGAAACCCTTCCTAAATACACAGAAACTTCTTGGGTTCTACACACTGAGAAATATTCTGCCGCAGAACTCAAAATACGCTCTGGCTGTATCCGGAGTCTGGGTGCAGCAGCGAGATCCAGAGTTCTCCACAGAACCTAAGTCTAAGGGCTTGGTGGAAATGGCTGATCCTTGAATGCGAGCCAGATGGTTTCGAACAGGTTGTGTATTTCCCAGGGTACTGCAGACAGGGACTTCAGATCCCCAAATAAGGGTCTGAGAAACACCAGAAATTATGTAACAGGAAGAAAAGAAAGAAAGGGAAGCAGAGATGGACTGAATAATAGATTTATTCCTCTGTAACAGGACTGTGCCTCTTTGTGGTTCTGAGCCCTTCAGACCACTTCCCTTTCAACCGCACCTACTTTCTCAGAATGAGCAATTTGTGATTTGCTGTTTCAACATCCTAAATTAACTTCCTTTTTAAGTGATAAGAGATCCTTTCGACTGCCTGCCATTAAAGACAGGATTTCTAGGGACAGCTACATTTCTCATTCCTCCCCGCGCTGTGACCCTCAACACCTCCTAAGTGTTCTCTGATTTGTCCACCAGTTTCCCATCTGACTGCTCAAGAGCACAGTGAAATGCGTGTACTGCAAAGGATACATTCTTCCTCTTTCCTGAAGAAGTTTCTTCTACTGAGAAAGATTATGCTGTCCCACAGCACACCACGAGATCCAAGCAGTGTACCTGGCCTATTGAGACTTCCTCGTTATTTCCACTAAGACCCACTGTTCCAATCATGTCCTGAAGGAAAACAGCCAAAAAGCTTTTTTTTTTCTTAAAGGGAATGCTTTGTTATTAAGGAAAACATAGTCCATGAAAACATTGTAACTTTATTCCTTATAACTCTGTGCTTGCACCCTTTGAAGTATTCTGTTTCAGCTGAAAGAGGTGTAGAGCAGAGATTAGAGGAAGCCAATGGTTTCCTTTAGGACTTTTTATGAAGAATATATTTTCATCTTAGATCTATTTTAAATGTAACACAACTTTCATTATGTTCATGCGTTCTTCTGGTTTGCCCAAATTAATGCAACCAGACACTTATAAAAGGCCTAGATGACAAATTCCATTTCCACTTTAATTTGTAGTAGTACCCAACATGGAGCTAACAACAGACGGGTAGCTATTGTGGGACTATGATGTTAATCTCTAAATTATTAAACAAAAGAAACAAACAAAACCACAATAGTTAAAGGCTAGGATAAGTTACTTTATTTGTTTTTTTGTTTTTTTGTTTTTCTCCGGTACCGGGAATCGAACTCACGACCTTGCGCTTGCCAGGCAGGCACTTTGCCGCTGAGCTAAATCCCCAGCCCCTGGATAAGTTACTTTAAATTTCAGAATATGAACCTTTTTCCTAGGTGTGAGTATCTCCTTGAATGGGAACTGCACAGCACCCCAAAATTCCCCACAGAAGTTCTTTTTACATGAGTGCATCCCCCTGTCTTTGCATAGACTCCCTCTAGACAGTAAAACACCATTACCTATAAAATGTAGAATATAAGAGGGATCTTCAAAATCCCTCTATGTCCACATGAAAATCTGAAAAGAGAGAAGCTTTTTGATGACATGAAGGGTGCTAGTTCTCATGAACCAACACAAGCAACCACCAGGTCAGTCCATGGAGGACATGAATTTGTATCAGCTCCTCAGTGAAATGCCCGCAGATTTGCTGAAACGAAGTCTAATAACCACCAAGATGCATCCTCTAAAAACATCCAGTGGGGTACAGTTCCAAGAGCAGACCTAACAGCATAAAACGGATACAGTACTGTGATAGACACAAAGGACTGCCATCAGTCAAGATTAGGAGAAGGGACGGCAGACATGAACTGCGTGTTGAGCAGCTAAAGTTTGCTTTTAAACGTGAAGAAGCAGAGCAAAATGGAGAAAACAGTCCAAATAGAGAAAGAAAGAGGAATTGTAGCCTGGAAGACAGGCTGGATCAGACAACACGTGAAGAGTGTGAATCCTGTCTGGCAGACAGTTTCCCCCAGGCGGTAAATGAACTGGAGGAGTTACTGCTGCCGTAAGGGAACCCAGCGCACATGATCATACACAAGATAAAGCAGAAAGCATTTGAGGAGCCACATTCTAAAGACGAGAAAGAGACTGGCTCATGATATTTTCCCACGTTGGCATGGTTTGGGTACACAGGTAAAGAGTACAAAATCTATTACACAGATGTGCCAGCAGAACAAAGGGGAAAGACGCTGGCTTCCTGATCTCAATCTCTGTCCTCATCCAAGACAGCAGCAGCCTTACAACTAAACGTTTTCCCCAAAAGGCAAGGAGAAGACAGAGGCTGAAGCAGACACAGAAGATACAGAGGAGAAGATACAGAGGCTGAAGCAGACATAGAAGATACAGAGGAGAAGGTACAGAGGCTGAAGCAGAAATAGAAGGAGAGAGAAAAGTTGTTTCCCTTTTAGTTATATATGGTTAAAGTTGGTATTAAACACTGGTTTTTTTCTTTTGATACTCTGTAAATTGGCTCATAAACCAGTTTTTCTATTAAAAAATTTTTAAATGTTATTTATCTACCATACAGATGACTATTTCAAATGTGGATGTGTTTATACTTTCTTGCTATGGCCTTTAAAACAACAAGGTGCTTTGATTTTTTTTATTAATTAAATTTATTTGTACATTTTAGGTACACATAATGATCATATTCATCATGGGGAATTTGTACCTGTACATGATATACCTTTACTCTTTCTTTTTCCTTTTTTTCCTTTTCCCTACCCTCCTTTCTCTAACTTGTTTACTTTTTTTTGGTAATTATGACTTAAAAATTAAAAAAAGAAAAGAAAGAAAGAAAGAAAAAAAGAAAGAAAGAAAGAAAGAAAGAAAGAAAGAAAGAAAGAAAAGGAAAGAAAGAAAAAGAAAAAGAAAGAAAGAAAGAAAGAAAGATAGAAAGAAAGAAAGAAAGAAAGAAAGAAAGAAAAGAAAAGAAAAGAAAAGAAAAGAAAAGAAAAGAAAAGAAAAGAAGAACGAACAGTAACAACACTGTTTGAAACCAGACAGGCCTGGATTCCAGCCGTCTTGCTGCGGACTGCGCTGCGCACGCGGGGTCCTACTCAGCTCAGAGTAGCAGCGGCTGGGGTTTGGAGCAAGCAGGCAGGCAGCTGTCCCTAACCACACAGCCAGGGCCTAACTCAGAAGAGGGACCACACTAAGGCAGGGGTTCTCCACATCTCCTGATCACAGTACACATTCACCTCCGAGAAATTCTGGCCTTGTACTTAAGGCAATAAAAGCCTTAAAACATCAAAGTAAAACAGTATTTCAAAGAAGCCACAATTACATACTGCCATCCACAGAAGGCTATGCTGAGAGCGGTGAGCTGGCCCTGTGTTCGCCCACCACTGCTTCTGCACTGGGAGGACATCACATCCATCTCTCACCTCTTACTAAAAGCTGACTGTATCTGCTCTACTACAAATCACATCATCTGCTCAGACCAGGGTGCCCACAAACTGTAACAGTGTGTCCTTGGCTCTAGACATTTGTGGGTTCTGCATTCATCTGCCATAGCGGGATGGCTTCCCTGCTGAAAACCAGCTGGTGAGGTGACACTAGTACCTCACTGGGGAGCCACGTGGTGAACACTTAGTGTGGTAAGGCAGAGAGTCCACACCAAGTTTCAAATCCTAGCCCCACACTGCACGCTACATCAACACAATGCAAGCGATATCCCATCTGATGAGTGTGTCACACTTTATACAATCAGTGTGTTTTGAAAAGAATTGTGTATCAATGGAATTTTTAAGATTTTAAAGGTACAAGGCCAACAAAGTAACAAATCCTTAAAGGACCTCTGTGGTTTTTTAAAACAATCACTTCTCTAATTTATTTACCTTGCAAATCCTTATTATTAGACATGGTGTTTTCTTAAAGAGAAAAAAATTCCTCCTGAGGTAACAGGTGAAGAAAACAATACCGAAGAATTCTACGTCCCCCGAGACAGTTTTCTCCTAGAGGCAAAATTCAGGCTGGCATAGCTCCAAAAGGGAAAGACACTGTGATGTATTTGTAGAGACCAAAGCCTACATGTCATCAAAAGTCAAGGTGCCATATTCTATGGCTTATTATACAATGTAGACAGATAAACATGCTAAGGCAGACGAACCACCAAGACTGTCAGACTGAAAAATATTACCTAACGCTCAAAATCTTATGCTTGTGTATGAGTACAGAGGCAGGGAGGAAGTAACTTCAAAGACATGGAGCGAGATATTAAGGAAAGAGGCACATTTTGGTAAATATTTAACCACTCCTTTCATTTAACATTCTGAAGATTCAAAGTGTCTTTAAAGCAAACTTGAAATAGAAATTGGATATTTACCTAGGAGATTGAAAAGTCTAGGGATCAAAAGGAGAAAGTAATGAGACCTCTGCACTGCGAAGTAATGTCAAGGGATCAAGGAATGAGTAACAGCCTTTAAGCCTCTAGTCACCTCTTGTTTACACTTCTAAAAATGCAACGGTACAAGCAGCTGTGTGCAGCACAGCCACACCTACGCATAATCAGCAGAACACCATGCTACAATTTAATCGCACTATGAAACATCCTTATAAACTATAATGAAAATCAAGGGTACCTAATTTTAAATACAGAGACAGTTTTTATGTCCCATTCACCAAAAGAAAACAGTGTTCTTCTAAGATCAATACTTTTACTTTGGCTACCTCTTTCTCAAGATCAACTTTCAAAGAGCAATATAAAGTTCCAAAATCTATTTGAAGAACTTTTTATTGAAGTTTAAAAAAAAGAAGAAAGCAGGATCATTTATCTACGTAGGCTTCATCAGTTTCCATTTGTATAACAGCACCTGACATGTAATAAACTGAAATCACTGAATGCCTCGTGTAGATCAGGTATGTCCAATCTTGGCCTACCATTTTTTCCCTTGTTTTTTTGAGTGAAGAGGACCTGTTTTGGACCACATATAAAATATATATTATAGGAAATATAAGTAATACAATTTTTTGTTTAAAATAATTTACTTATAACGAAAACAGTAAAAGGTGGGCCACAGGTTGGATATGCCTGACATAGAGCTCATTTAATTATCATAATGAACCAACAAAGTAGGTCCTATTACTATACTTATTTTAGAGAAAAAGTTGAGCCTCAAAGAAAGTATAACCTGTCTAAAGTTACCAAATTTGTACACAATGGTATTTAAACCTATACTGCATCTCTTAATAAATACACTATTATAGCTACAATAATAAAAGTTTACACAGATATGTGAAAAACTCAAGAAATAAAACTAAATTTTTTAAATTTAATGGTGGTGTTTATTAAAGGTTTTTGGTATTTTATTTCCTACTATGTGGTAAGAATTAAAAATTCCAAGAATTATTTTTCCTTTAGACAAAACTGGAAAAATATTTTTACTTGATATCATACAGAATAAGTTTTCCTAATAATTATTATACCCGAAAATTGATATGCTCAATATTCCTACAGAAAAACAGGTAACAGATTTGAGAAATTCACAGAAAAAAATTCAGTTAGGGCATAAACATACAAAAAGATGTGCACCCTCTCTCATCCCAGAAAGGGACATCCAATACAAAAGTTTTTTTCATAACTGTGTTCAGCACCTCGGACAGAATCTGGTGTTAAGAGGGATTCAACAAATATTTGTTGAATTAATAATATGATACAGATCTTATACAAGTAAGTTCAAGATAGGTGAAAACACATACACAGTAATAATGATTGCAGGTTGCATTCAGAGGAGGAGAAGGAAGCTACTAGTTCAATCAGGGGAAATTTAAATTTGCAATTATGAAGTTGGGGCCCACACAGCTCAGTGGTACAGCACTCTCCTGGCATATATGAGACCCTGGGTTTAGTACCAAGCAGTACAAAATTAATTAATTATAAAAATAAAAAAATACTATTGCTTCTGAATTTTGAGCCACATAAATACATCACCAATTCAAAATTGTGAAGATTCATCTCTAAACACATACACTCTTGTATCCATTTTTGCAGAAGTACATAAGAATGCTCCAATTATAATCATTATCATTCAAAGAGCAAAGGCCTAAAGAACTGAAACTAGCCTATATTGTTAAGTGAAAGAAATCAAAGTTGTACAGTATCTTTTACCTGAGAGGAAAAAAAGGAATATATATCTTTATTTCTTTTAGTGAAACTAAAATAATTGGAAAGACCATAAAAATGGTTACCTGTGTAGCGAGAAAAATCACTGTTAAGAATTGAAAATAGACTTGTCTAAATATACCACATTTTTTAAAACTATTTTCTTTTCTTTTTTTTTGGTTCCAGGAATCAAACTCAGGGCCTCGTGCTTGCCAGGCAGGAACTGCACCACTGAGCTACATTCCTGGCCCAATACATTTTTAAAAACTTTGAGATCATGTAAATATATAACTATAATAATTAAGTTGAACTAGAAAAAAAGAACCCTTAAATCTTGAAAGTAAATGAAACAATGATCCTGTCTGTGACAAGTTTTTTTTTGGAGGGAGGGGGGTTTCGTACTGGGAACTGAATTCAGGACCTTGCACTTGCCAGGCAGGCGCTTGTGCCATTGAGTTAAATCCCCGGCCCTAGCGACAAGGTTTTAACCACACAGATAGCACAGAACAGAACCACTGCAAGTGACTGCATCAAACACAAAGTCTGACTACACATTCCAGAGAAAATATTTTTTTAAAAACTGAAAATATAAAACTTTTCAACAATCACATTTTAAGTAACAGTATTTACATATATATCTATATCTACATCTATATATATATATTTTGCATGTGGTCTAAACACATATTAGAATACAGCAAACACATAATTAAGAACACATCAATAGGAAGCATCAGTACGTGGAAATAACTAAAAATAGTGGCTAATCTGTTAGCATCCTTACAACTCAGATTGTTATTTCTAAATAATGCTTCCCACTAAAAAGAAACAGGCCTCCTTAGGAGGCAAGGACCTCTACATCAGAGGCAGGAAATAAGCCTGAAACATCTCCTCCTATTAGAAAGCAAGGTAGCTCTCAAAGACAATATGTATATGTCATACGCAAATTATACTTTAAAAATACAGAAAAAACAACTGGGGTCCTATCAAATGGACGCAGAAACTAATACATCCCTCTGACCAAAGTGGAGAAAATAACTGCAAGACTCAGACAAATCTAATCCACCTGTTCATACATCACTTTTTCAGAATGTTAGGGAACTGACATATGGATCATTCTTTAAAATCTTTATAGAAGAATTCCAGCTAATAAATGTAGAAGGAATGAAGAATTGAAAGATCTCTGTTTTGCAGCTCCTAAAGAAATAAGGTTGTAGAAAATGTTCAACAGCGGCTGCTGAAGTCACCAGGTCAAGGACTTCCAGGCAACTTTGTCACGAGAGTGTCATACTGAACTGTCTAAATCCAGACAGCACAAGTCCCCTGACTAATGTAGCAGGAGGGACCCTATGGTGTGTGTACCTAAGAAATATTTGAGCCAAACTTTTTAAATCTAAATCTGATCAAAACTGTGCATAACTAGTAGTTTCAGGAAACCGAGGGTAAAAGAGTGTGCTAAGTGACACCTCAGAGATGGAACCATTCACACACCCAGGTCATGGAATATTTTGCAGCAAAATGACCAGATTTCTTCAACAAATAAATGGCAAGAAAAAATGAGGGCAGCAAGAGGAAACCTAGAGATTAAAAAAAGTCTTAAGAGGGCCTGGGGATTTAGCTCAGCGGCAAAGCGCCTGCCTGGCAAGCGCAAGGTCGTGAGTTCGGTTCCCGGTACCAGAGAAAAACCAAAAAAAAAAAAAAAAAAAAAAGTCTTAAGAGATATACAAACCAAATGGAGTATGTGGAATTTCTGTATCCTTATTATTAAATGGCAATTTGGATCCACTTACTAAAAGACATTTATGAGACAAGTAGAAAAATTTGAATACTAAGTAAAATTTGATGACAATTAAGAAACTATTATTTACATACAGTAACGGTACTGTGGCTCAGGAGGAAAAAAGTCAGTGTTTCAGAGATATATATGGAGTTATTTAAAGATGAGGAGTGCTCACTTTGGTAGCACACAGACTAAAAATCGAAACAATACAAAGAAGATTTGCACAGTCCTCATCTGCAGATGGACGACATGCAAATTCATGAAGCATCTCGTATTTTTAGGAAGACTAAGCTGAAGAGACCTACTGTACACTTGATGACTACAGTTAATAGTGTATTGCATGCACAAAAATCATTACGAATGCAGAGCATCAGTGTCCTCACCACGAAAAATAAATACAGGAGGCAATGCAGGTTAGCTCTACTCAAATATTCTACAATGTATATATATTTCAAAACATCATACTGCACCCCATAAATATATACAATTTTTGTTAGTTAAAAAGCAATGTCTTGAAAAATGAAGTTGAAATGATGTATCTCAGATATGCTTTAAAATTATAGAAGATGGGAGGTGAAAAGGTCTGTAGATCAAATGAAGGTGGGTACATGACGCGTATGGAAACTGAAGGATGCGTATAAAAGGCTTCCCTTCTATTTATAGGCATATTTGAAATTTACCATTATAAAAAGGTTTTAAATGGTATTACATACGTGAAAAACTATCATTTTTCTTTATAATCTAGGTAAATAACAATTTATTAGCTACTTGCTATTGCATTCTTTCAAGCAGAGCTTTACAGATTACAGCGGCCCTGGAAAACTGCTCTCATTTGCCGATGATAAGCATCTGTCTGGAACAGATTAGAGCAAGCCCTTAGAGGTGACAGTGTGTCCTACCATCGTGTGTTTACAGAATGCCAGGACTAGAAAGAGACTGTGGTTTTCCGACTGTGAGTCTCAGGGCCCCAAAGAGGTATCTTTGGGACTGAAGCCAGAACAAGGAGAAGGGCCACTGGGACTCTGGGCCTATGCTGCTATTTTCAAAAAAGCAACTCCATTTGCTTTCTAAATTCAAATACAGCACCAAGAGGTGAACGGTCAGTGGAAAGACAGTGCAGTTCCCCCAGTATAATTCATGGCAATAACCTCAGCAACTCAACCAGGAAACATGAAGGGAAGCGTCAAGAGTCCAGGCTCTCCCTGCCTTCTGCATCTTCCTAATGTACTCCGTGACCCAGTCGACTGCCTGCTTGTCAGCCCTAGGTAAGGTTTTTAAATTTAAGCCCCCTTTGCTTGGATAACTGGCCCTAACTGCCAAGCCCCCAATGTCAATTCCTTATTTGTAGAGAGGTCTCCAAATGTGCTTTTGTAGGAGAGACGGACGCCCTGTAATCTGAGTGGCTGGCTGACTTCTCGTCCTCTGCTTCTACCACCCACTTTGCCCATCTCTTCCAAGTGTCCAATCCACACTGGCCTCGGACGCCTGCAGTTTCCTGAGTGTGGAGTCAGTCCTCACCTGCAGTACGGTGGTGCCTTCCCCCAACATGCATGCCTCTGAGAAGAGCGGCACCTTTCTCTGCTCCTCTCCTGGAGCTTCCTGCGGCCTGCTCCGTGGTGATCCTCGCTCTCTTATGCTGCTGAGACAGGCTTGGGCCAGCTTGTCACTGGCAGGCCCCACAGCCAGCTGCTTGACTTTTGAGCAACACTACTCTTTCTTCCCATTGCAGCCCTCTCCTTTGCGAGGGAGGTATGTTCCCCTTGGGTGGGAAGTGGGGCAGCACGAAAACAGCACAGAGTGAGGGTCTTTGGAACCACTGCTCCCTCCAGCCGACACGCCTCTCTAAAAATCTGGCTGACTCTGACCAAGACTCTTGCTATCTTCCTCATGACTCCTGAGTCCTCCGGAGTTGGAGATGTAGCTTAAGTGCCATGGTCACTGCATATGGAGTTGCCCAACTAAAGACCTTGCTGGAGAAGGCCCAGGGCTACAGAGGAGCCCTTAGTAACATAGAATGTTACTAAGTCGGGTTCCTGACCTAACCAAGTGTGAACCCAGGTCATCTGCTGCACATGGGTAGGGACTGAGAATTCAAGAGCAAAGTGGGTTTATTCCAGAGATTAAATATATTCAATGCTGCATAATTTGCATTTGCCACTGACAATGTTTTCTCAATATACTCTTACTTAGAGGATATTGTCTCATCTTCTAGTTTCAATCTTTCACTTGACTTCGACTTGTCAGTGAATTTCTCCTGCGAATTCTTTGTACATGGAAAACAATAGTTATTACGATCCTCTCCCCTTGGCTACCTAATAATTCACATCTACAGCAGTCATAAAGGTGAGAAAAGCTAAGCAGTCATGTGGAGCACCAATCTATTTCAGTACAATAAACCTTAGAGATTCTCAGCCACATTTACTATTGATTACTGATGACTTTACTCAAGTTAATATATCAAGTGCAAGTTAATCAGAATGAGAAGAAAAAACTATGATGTTTCTACTGTAAGAAATCTTTTTCTACCTCAAAACTATGAGGATATTTTTATTTTCTTCTGAAAGTGTGCAAGTGTTACCCTTTTACATTTAAGTGCTTGATTCATCTGTGCAGTTGTGCCTTGGTATCTTCAGAATACTGGTTCCAGGAATCCCCCGGATGCCCAAATCTGCAGTCTCAAGCCCCTTATACAAGACGGGACAGTATTTGTAGTATATGATCTACACAGTCCTCCTGTGTACTTTACATCATCTCTAGATTTCTTACAATACCTAAGGCAATGCAAATGTCATGCAAAGAGTTGTTTTAATGTATTAACAATGAAAAGAAAACAAGGGCCTACATATGTTCTCCCCCAACCCCGATTACTTTAAATCTGTAGTAGCTTGAATCTGGACACAGAACCTGAAGATATGGAGGAGCCACTATCTATCACACAGGGATCTATTTCCTTTTCCCACCCATATTAAGTGATTATCCAAGCATCCTTTACTAAGTCCTGTGTTCTTTCCCTCATTGATCTGCTGGCCTAGCTCTATGGTATGTACTAGGCTTCCTTGTGTATATGAGTCTTTGGGGCTTTTTCCCCACTTCTGTTCTATAGGTTGAACTATCTCCAGGACAATTCTGAAATATTTATCATCAACTCTGCTATTTGGTAGAGGAAATATCATTTTTTCCCTCTGATCTGGCTTTTGAGCAGTGTTTTATTTCTTCAAAGCCCTTTGTACTTAGTATAAATTTTAGAATCCACTTTGTACTTTCCATGGAAAACAGCATTGTGATTTTAATTAAAATTAAATTGAATCTACAGATGAATTTGTTT
>NW_004955402.1:12581818-12605935 GCF_000276665.1 Chinchilla lanigera
CTCTAAATATCTCTTTTCTCCCAATTTTAACTACAGTTTCTGTCTGTTGAGCCATAGAATGTAGTTTGTAGACAGCAACCTTGCCAACAAATACTGCTCACTCTAATAATTTTTCTATGCATACTACAGATTTTCTATGCAGAAAACTGCACCATCTGTGGATAATCACTTTTGTGTATATTTAAATTTTTTATGTGTTATGTCTCCGTGTATGGGCTCTAACTAATATTGAATAGAAAAGACCAGGCATCCTGTCTTATTTCTGATAGTATATTATACAACCATTTCAGTATGTCTTCATCAAGCAATTTGCTGTAATTTTTTCCAGATTAAAAAGGTTCCTTCTGTTTGTGGTTTGCTAATAAATCTATTCATCATGAATATTTAATTTTATTGAAAAGTTTTACTAGGAATGATCATATAGTTTTCTCCTTTAACTAATTTGTGCTATTAGTATAGTGAATGCCATTTATAGAACTGTAACATGAGTTCAACATTTCCAGATTCTAACTAATTTACTATTAGCATATCTTACACTGTACCCAATATTCAAATAAATATTGGTATCTTTACCAAATACACAATTTGGGCAAAAGTGCTAACAAGTTAGAAGATTAGTGCTCTCAGAATACATTCAATAAATCAGGTCCAAGTATAGATAATTGCTTCTATGGCACATGGCCAAGATGGCAATAAGCCACGTAAATATAGATGTTACTACGACATGGTGCAGGCTCATTTTCCACAAAGCAACTTGCTGTATGTTCTGGGGAAAGGTGCTATCAAAATGGAGGTTGTAAGATTATAATAGTTTTCACATTAAATTTCTGTTACAAAAATGGTTTTGTAGCTTAAAAAGAATAGTTGAAAACTCTTGTACTAATTAAGATCAGACTATCATTGTGAAGGCTTCCCTTTTTCCATTTAAAAATATGTATTCTCTCTTTTTAAAAATCTTATAATCCAGGGCCAGGGATATAAGTCAGTGACACAAGTGCCTGCCTGGCAAGCACAAGGTCCTGAGTTCAATGATTCCCGGTACCAAAAAAAAAAATCTTATAATCCATGTGTACTTTCATGTCTCCATTTCCTAAATTTAAGTGTATTTCCAGGGACTAACTGATGGTATGGTGTTCTCATAAATGTTCACAAGACTTTTGAGAACATTAAGTGTTAAATAAATAAGTTTTCAGTATCAGAGAAACAGAACTCTATGACAAGGGTACGGACAAATTTCACATGAATTTCTAACAAATTTTATCACTTTGGATGTAAGCAACACCTATATCTAACATAGCAACATATGTGTGCTCTTCTAAAATATCACCATAATTACTATCAATACAAACAATTCTTATTATCAATATAGTAACTGCCTACTATAAACACAGATTTCTTATAGCACTGTTTAGGGGTTTGATATTACTGAATACTTCAACTATTTTCCAGTTCTAAAGTTAAACCTCTTAATTATGCATGGCATATACTTTAACTACAGAGGAATTTTATGAGGGAAAAAAAAGGCTACTTTTAAAAAATAGAAAACTGTGTTCCCACGTATTAGATTACTGACAATTTCCTAAGTGCTCCTATTTTGATATGAGCAACTAAGGACCGTGGGTATTACATGGATTTAGTAAGTTTCAATTTTTTTTTAATCAGTTTAACTTCTCTGCTGAGGTCACTACCTAGTCTCTGTTGTGGTTCTTCCTTAGTGGCTTTGTCCTGACTTCATGTTTTGAACAACTGCAACTTTCACATCTGTACCATTCTGGGTATGACTGAAACAGAACACAGAATACCTGAACAGGATACAATTATGTCAAATGCAAAATAACTACTGCCACGATTATAGGACCCCTACAAAAGGGCCATCTAGTTCTGAGAGGGGAGTAGAGAAACCCCTTCAACCACAGTGCAAGGCAGCTGTTTGTTCTAAACATAGCACTCATTCTGATAATTTAATAATCAAACATTTGTATGCTTCTACGAGCTTCCCAAAGATTTCACCTGTGTTCTCACTGGATGGGCTGATGTACGTGTTAACAGCTCAATGCTCTCTTTTCTTTAGAAAATGGCAAACTTGCTGGGCTTACTGTTTAGTCTCAAACACTCCACAGGGACTGACAGACAGTACCTGCAGAGGGAGTGAGGGGAGACACTCACGCTCATTTGCAAGCGTAAACTCCATCGAAGGACAGTTATTAACAAACATGTGTAGGGGACAACTTCAAGTCCAGTAAAAAAAGACTGGTTTTATCTATTTCGTTCCTAAACTCACTGATCTTCTAAAAATAAATATGAACCAAGGCATTTTGTTAACAATGGAGAGGTACAAATAAATCAGAGAAGTGATGTATATATTTTTCCCAGAATAACATTTGAGACCAGTTGTGGTCAGAATCACGGTGTTATGCAATCAGAAATATGAACCAAACAAATGACTACTTTGTAGAAATCCACCATTAATACTCCTTACCCCCAAAACAACTTTCACAAAGCCAATGGGATGTGTCCTCTCCTGATGTTATACAATTTCTCACTATGTGAAAACCAGCACGCACATGTACCCTTGTGTCTATAAACTTGTGCTGAAACCAGAGAGCCGTGGTGTGTGTTACATCGCTCTCACAGAGACAATCTCTAAGACTCAGCCGTCAAGGGAACAGAAACACAGTGACATTATTAGACTGTATAAAATGCTCGTGTTCAGCAAACCCTGGGTCCCGTAATAGCCTTTGTTTAAATTTAACGAAATGTGTCAGTGGGCTGGCAATATTACCATTCACTCTTAATAAAACCAGCAAGAAGATCGAATGACTAGGAACTAAAACAGCACCGAAAGCAGAGTGATAAAAGATGTATAAGGAAAAGGGAGCAAGGCATCAAATTCATTGGGTAGTTCTCAATAGCCTTCTCAAGTGCCAGGGAAGGATTTGTATGTGCCCCAGCAAACATGGCTGCTACACCACATTTGGGGCTCTGTTCCTACACTAACAGATTGAGATTCCCTTAAGTGGACAAAGGAACAAGTACTTCAGTTCAATTCCTCTTTTGAGGTGATAAAGCAACACAAGTACCCAACACAGGAGGCACACGGCTGACAGCCCAAATTTACCGTACTGTCAGACAGCGATGACAGCTGTTAAAGGGCAACCTACCGGTGCTTTTTGATGCCATTGGAGAGAGCATCTCCCCCACCACAATCCTTCCCTTCGGACATTCTGTGCTTTCTACTGCTCCCGTGCTCTTCGCCTTCTTCTTCAAAGGACTGTGCTGTCACTGCTTCCAGTCGACTCAGGGACTTCTCTGACTCGGAATCTGTGGAACAGCAGGTTCACCATGAGTGAATTGAGCTTTGGCACAAGGCTCCCGTAACAATGGACATCTCCCCGAGTGCATCAGGCTTTGAAACTTAAGCAGCCTACTTTGTCCTTCAACGATTCATCCGTTAAACACCTCCTCAGGGATTTGAGAAAACCTGCATCCAGGAAGGCTCAAGTGGATTTATGAAACAGATGTACACTTACATAAACCGACAATTAAACCAATTTTGTATACTGAAAGAGATTTCCAAAGATTACCCAATTCTTTAAGAAGTTATACTTAGTTGTTCACCACCCCAAAATTTGTATTATCTTGCCTCTCAAAGCATCTTAAGCAAGGAGGGAAACAATCAAATTTAAAAACTCATGTATAAATGGAAAGCTATAGCAATTATGCTTGTGAGAGGTTTAAACCACACCAAAAACCATAGACACAAAAGTGAAGGTAATTTTAAAATGTTTAAAAATAATTTTTCCAGTATATTATTTAAGTCCTTAAGAGTTAAAGCTCCAAGTGTCCATATATTAATAATCAGAAAGGCATTCTTAGGATGGAAATGCCATGTTCCCAGCTGGCTAAGTATTCAGATTGGAGCCATCTGCCTGTTGGGGAATTATAAGATGACTAATTTTGTACAATCCATGGTGGTTTTCAGGCACTTTCACATTTTTCTCTGAGCATCTCAAGGATGCATTAGTGACTATGCGGCAAGACGATGTACTTAACAAATGTGGTACTGGTCTCATGGTTTCTAAGTGGGAAAGCCAGGATCCAAGCCATGTTCTGATGCCTTGTACAACACTATAGCGCAGCTCAAAACAGCAGTCACTCAATCTCCATAAAACTCTAAATGATATCTTTATCTTTACTGGAAATTTAAGAAAACCTATAACCTCCCCCTGTGCCTATCCACTTACCTATCCTCAGCTCTACAAAAGACTTGGACACACATTCAAGCAAACTTCCTAAGCACATTCATGCACAATCTGCTAAGCATGTATCAGGACCAAACTTTCAGGAAACAAAACGGCTTAGGGCTCTCTCCCCCGACCTGCTGCATTCTACAATTCAGCTCACATCGCGGAGCCTTTCTGTTCTCACATGTGGCTGGCTGAAAAGAACTGCCGGGCCACAGAGTCGCAGGATAGACAGAACAGCACGCCCTGAACTCACAATGCTGGGCCCTTTAAATGATGTGAGCTACTTGCAAACAGGCTTCACTGTTAAGAAAGATTTTCTTATTGTCTGTAAATATACATTTAATGGAATTTCTAAAATTGCAGATTTGTTCTGTCACATGCCTCAAAATAAAGTGACATACAGTAGAACCCCCTTTATCCAGGGCTTTGCTTTCCTGAGGTCCACCACAATCCAAAACACATTAAATAAAAATTTCAGAAATAAACAACTTATGAGCTTTAATTTGTATGTGTTCTGAGGAGCACGATGAGGTCTTGTGCCTCAGTCTGGCTCATGGTCGAGGCAGAGGGGTGTCAAGAAGGGCAGCCAAGAGACTGGGCGCTACAGTGAATGTTCAAGCATGAAAATGGCGCTCAGCAGAGGTGGGGAGGCTGCTCCGAGGAGCTCCAGAGGCAGAACTCGAATCAGGGATAGTAGAGGGCAGGGGGTGGAGGGGCAGGGGTAGGCTCATATCTGCACTTTACAATGTGTTTCACATGAAAAAAATTAAGAATTTAAAGTCAGAACCACTTGTCACCAGTTAGTACTGTCTAAGATGCATCCTTAGTTTATAATTCAGATGTCAAAAGAATCAAAAAATGTAAAAAAAAAAAAAAAAAATCCTCAAGCACATAAGAAACATTACTATGCCCAGGATATTGTGTTTTCAATTTAAGAGATACAAATCATAAGGCAGGGACTTCCCCACCTACAGCAGGTTTTTTTTTTTTTTTTTTAAGCAGAAAGCAGATACACTGAAAAGCCACTAAGAACTGCTATGAAGCAGAGACACTTTTCCCAAAACACAATTTCCGTGTAATGAGCACTAACAATGTCGGCCATGCACAGGCCACGGGACGGCTGTGCTCACCCCCAGGGGTGAACACTGGGTATTACCGCAGACCTGATCCAGTGGCTGGCAGCATGGGGCCGTTCCCTCCCTGCGACTCTTCTCTTGTCCACCTCCTTCCTGTTTCCTGTTCTTCCCCCTCTTCCCTCTCCCTCCAGCCTACTCCTCTTTACCTGCTCCCAAACCCTTTCTCCAATATAAGAGGACCCTCGCCCTTCCCTGAAGGCCATAGACAAAGGTCAATATTGCAAGGGCCAATGTCCATTTTTTAAGTTCTCTATATTGCAAGAGCCAATGTCTACATTGCAAGGGCCAATGTCCATTTTTAAGTTCTAATTGTGACTCATTTACTACATCTGACATTGCTTCGATCAGCCTGCTTCCCCCCCCCTCCACGTATCACGTGCAAGGCAGGCAGGATGCACACGGTCCAACAGAGACAGGCTGCCTGGGGCTTTCTAGGCACAAAAGTGCTCACAAAGCTGACTGTATGTGACAAATAAAGATCAGAGACAGACAGTGGGACAAAGTGGACATAAAATAAAACCAGGCATGAGGTAGTAAATTATGCCATTAGGTTCTGTATTTACTAGAGAGAAATTAAACTGCACTTTGCAGATTCAAAAGCAATGAAGGAGACACAATCAGTTATGTACTTCACTGGTGTGAGATAAAAACTAGTTGCTACAAAAACAGTTATTTCTAGTACTATGAACAGAGAGATGTCTGATATATGTAGAGTGAAACAGCTTGGAGATATCTCGTTGGTAATAAGTAAGGAACCATTTTCAAGTGAACATACTTACCACTAGTCACATCAATCTGCCTATTTCCAGAATGGCACTGTTTCATATGAAGACCCACAATTCTGGGATACCTGAATTTAAACATGTGTAGCCAAGTACCAAAGAGGCCATGAGGCCATGGCCAGCCACTGTGACAGTTTACTGATGGTCAAAACCTATCACCCACAGAAATAATTTTCAAGTCTTCTCATAAAGTAAATCAGTGATAGGCCTCAATGCCTTTGAGATAATTCAATCTGTTTTTTGGTTTTGTGTGTGTGTGTGTGTGTGTGTGTGTGTGTGTGTGTGTGTGTGTGTGGTTTTTTTTTTTTTTTTTGGTTCCAGGAATGGAACTCAGGACCTTGTGCTTTCCAGGCAGGTGCTATACTGCTGACCTATATCCCTGGCCAGAGATAATTCAATCTTTGGGTTTTTTTGGTACTGGGACTTGAACTCAGGACTTTGCACTGACCAGGCAGGCACTGTGCCACTGAACTATGCCCCCCAGCCCTGATAGTTCAATCTTAAAACTGTAGGTTTTGTAATTTTGTGCACACATGTAAGTATCAAACAGGCCAAGCATTATCTACTAGCAGTATCACTGAGGAACATATTAATACCTGAGTGGAAAGAATTACGTATCAGAAAAGAGGGCCAGGGATACAGCTCAGTGGCACAAGCACCTGCCTGGCAAGCATAAGGTCCTGAGTTCAATTCCTGGTACCCCCCCTGCAAAAAAGAAGTATCAGAAAAGAATGTGTTTCATGCCTCCTGTGTGCTGGTTACTGTGTGCTCTTACAGTACTCGAAGCCACAATGCTCATGCTTCAAAAACAAAACAGGAGGGAGCAATAGAGATTTAGTGATTAACAGTATGGAGTTTCAGTTTGGGGAGGATCAAACAGCTCCGGTGCTGGGTGTGGTATAGTTTGGATCTTAAATGTTCTCCCAAAACCCACGTGCCTTAGTCCCCAGCACGGCACTACTGAGAGTGCGAGAGAAACGTAAGCAGTGGCACCCAGTGGGAGGTCTCCTAGTTGCGGAGGGTACTGTGTGGCCCCAGCCACTTCACCTCATTTCCTAGATGGGAAGTGAGTGGTTTTGCTCCGCTACACGTTCCCGCCAGGATATGTGGCTTCACCATGGGTCTAAACAGTAACTGAGCCAACCTGCCACGACCGAAGCTTCCGAACCATGAGCCAGAGTAAATCTCTCCTCTTTATAAGGTGTCGTGGGTGTCTGTCACAATGAACACAGTCCGCGACAATGACTGCACACATGAATGTACTGAGTCCCACTGAACTGCGCACTTTAAAATGGATAAAATGGTAGATTGTGTGTTAAATATATTTTACCATAGTTAAAAACAAAACAACAACAAAAAACTTCCAAAAGGAGCAAACAAAAGCCTGTTGGTCCAAATCCAAAGATCTGTCACACTGGTGCATGATCTATATTCTAGTCCTATTGTGTCTCACTTTGGTGTCAATTATATAAAAGATAACCACATAGACACACAATTGGTTAGTTTTTTCTGTAGACTTTTTAAATGCAGCAACAGAAATTTATTCTCATAATATGAATTAAGATTTCAGAACTTAGCTTTTCATTATTCTTATCTACCACTGTATTTTTCCTTTGTGAACGTATTTTTTTTTTTTTCTTTCTCCGGTACCGGGAACTGAACTCACGATGTTGCGCTTGCCAGGCAGGCGCTTTTGCCGCTGAGCTAAATCCCCAGCCTAAATCCCCAAACGTATTTTTCATAACAGGCAAAGCCACTCGTAAATTTCAGGACACTTCACTGACCCTTGAAAAATGAGGTATAGATTTATGACATGTTCCTACATTATTTATTGAACTTTTGATGGGCAATTAGGAAAATCCCCATAGTGTGAGAAATGGAAGGCTTGGTATGCACTTACTTGCGGGTTTATTCCCATTTAGTTCAAAAAGGACTTTGACGACTTGTGGTAATTTCTTTATACTTTATGGACAGAGTATCAGAATAACACTTTGAAAAACTATTTTTTACAAGATAAATGTTGGAGTTTGCAATGAAGCATTTCAGATAGACAGAATCTCTGCCTGATTAACTCTTCATTTAAAACAGCAGTATTAATAAAACAGGCAACAAAAATCCAAGGTGGTTTTAATATGTCAAGTCTTTAACAACCCAGATTTTAAAAGTTCTGGTCATACTAAAAACAGAGAATTATTTTTACCACATTTCAGACTGAATGTGGTCTCCTTTCTTACCAAAATAACATGGAAGCCAATGACAGTGACTGGGTTATTAACTTTAGAATTAAGAGGATCCTTACTATCTTTTCCCAGTTAAGGAGCTTTTTAGATGCTAACTTATTAATTCTTCCTACCATTAAAGGGCTAAAAAAAAGATATAAGAAAGGTCACAACATAAACATTCCAATAACGTGTAGAAGTTATCCAGACAAGTGCTTTTTAAAACAACATCACCTTCGGAAAGTGGCCAAAAAAGGAACAGTACAAAGCAGCCAGATATGGAAGAACTCGGGATGTCCAAATCACTCTTCCTCCTTTTACTTAAGGTGACAGGAAAGGGACAGGAAACAGCTCAATTTAATACTGTTACTGTTTATGGTTTCCCATGCACCAGGCATTTCTGAAGAGTGACTGAAGGTACAGCTTAAAATATCGTTCCCAAATTTTTATTTAGCTGTAAGGTACAATAGTATGAACTCAAGGACACCAGTAAAATGAAGATCATAATGAAAACAAACAAGCCCTATTACATCTAACATAAATTATACAGTGGAAATCACGATGAGTCCAGAGGTGGCTGCTAAGAGACTGCTACAATTTTTTACCAAGGAAGCGACGAAAGTGTGAAAGAGAATCTTGCGAACACAAAACAAGCATCAGAGATGTCCTCTCCGAATGATGTCCAAGGTCAAACTTAGTCAAGTGGCAGTGTTGCTTGTGACAACATTCTTAAATGTATCTGCATGTCCTCAAATTTGCAACTGTCTTCTACAACCTGCAAAATCTGCACACACAGTTGAACTTTATAAACAACAGTATGTGAGCTACTGTAATTTTTTTTCTGCAGCACTGGGGATGGACCCCAAGGTCTTACACTTGCTGCACAAGTGCCTTACTACTGAGCTACATCCCGGACCATGAAATCCAGAGCTTCCAGTTTGTCTTGTCAACATCCTTCCCCAAATTTAATCATAGGAAGGTCACCTATGCATTCTCTCTATATGTAGGACTGAAAACTGGTTACACAATAACCCATAGTCAGAAAACAAAATATTCTCGTGTAACTTCAATTTAACAAATCAACATCTTCCAAGTACAGTACTGACTACACAAAATGCAAAGGACTAACTGCTGAGACCGCTTGCCAAGATGGCATGGCTGGTGTCCTCCAAGTACTTGATGTCTGTGCTAGTGTTGTGTATATGTGTATGTTTACACACGAATGTATATGTTTAAACAAGTGTTTTGGGGAGCAAGGCAAGTAGCCACCTTTGGGGAACCAGAGAATTTCTGAGGAGAATCAACCTGTGAGCAAAAGTTGAAGGCTGAAGATGACGTTAAAGCAGGAAGCCCAAACACTGGGTACTGGGTGGAAGAGTGGACAGCTCCCAGGCCTAAAAAATCCAGGGTTACAGCTAGGGCAAGCCGACACGGCACAGCTAGAGGGGATGTCACCACAGAACAGACACGGTCCTCAGAGGCTGGGGTTAAACGAGGTCATATCAGATTCCAGGCTTTAACCTGTAGGTGATGTGGAGTCAGTGGGCAGTTGGTCTGTTTTGAGAAAGTGGTTAAGATCTGTTTTAGACTGTACACATGGCCCTGATTTACCATTTACCATGACCACTGTGATGATTACCACAAATTAGGTGGCTTAAAACGACAGAAATTTAGTATTTAATAAATCTCGAGACCAGAATCCCACCATCAGTTCTCCTGGGTCAAAATCAAAGCCCTGACAGCACCACACTCACTCTGAGGGCTCTCAGTGACCCTCCCATGCTGCTTCTACCTCTGGTGGCTGCCAGTGTTGCTGGACCCGGGCTACATCGTTCCAGTTCTGTGACGGGACTTAGATCTGCGTAGACAATCCATGATGATCTCATCGTCTTGAAATCCTTAAGGTAGTATTTACAAATTCCAGAGATCAGGGCATCACTGTAAGTCTGGCAGACCGTTTTTCAACCTTCCACACCAGGATATGCAATGTGGAAGAGGGATGGGGACAAAGGCTCGGAAGAGGGAGACCTGTCAGGCAGACACTGTCAAGGTCTGTAGGGTCAAAAGGACAGGGAGCAGGGCTGGGGCAGTGGCGTGAGAATGGAGGAGGAAATGGAGAACAGGAGCAATTAGGCATTGAGAGTAGGTGAGGGGGTACAAGAAAAGGGAGTAAAAAATCACTTCCTCTCCCGTAGGTTTTGCAGTGTAGATAATGTCACCAACCAAGATGGGGACTAGAGGAGGAGACGGGACAGGAGGACATGTCCTGTTTCTATCACAGAGTTTAAGATGATTTAGGCCATGTGGAAATCTTCAATTAGCAGAGAGGAACAGGAAAGGACTGGGAATATGAAATCCAAAGGACATCACATCCTCCACAACCATCCTCAATTTCACTTGAGAATGCACATCAACGTTTTATTTACATAAACACTTGTACCCCAAATGTATGTCAGTTGCTGGAGATACACAGGGCCTCACCTAACTGACGGTGTGGCTGAAGGGTAGCTGACAAACAGCAATCACACAGACGAGTAGAAAATTTCAAGTATGGGCACTGTTAGGGTATGACAGTGCACAGAACTGTAAGAGGACAGCTGATGAGGTCAAGAAAGTAAATCAGTAGTAGACTGAGCCTAAAAAGTGGCCAGAAAGTCAACCAGAAGCCTCTGACCCTGAAAAGATGGGGGAGGAGAGAAACTTCCATTCTCACTACACTGCTTTTATTCAAATTTCTGCCATCTCTCACCTAGGTCACTAGGGCCTCAAATCCACCTTCATTCCTAAAACAGGAGAACTACACTGGAATGTGAAGTATCTTGTAAGGCCTGTGCCTTCTTTTCTTTGAAATCCCCATGTTCAGTATAATGCAAACACATTGTAAGATTTCACAATGTTTAGTAAAAGCATGAAACTTCCTGAAACACTAAATGACATTACTCTATATTCCTAATTATCTGTTAGTTCCCCACCACTTGTTGCTAAAATTCAAATTGGTAGAATCTTGTAGGTAGACTTCTCACAAGCTACTCCTCAGCACTACCTGGGCTTTCTCCCCTGCCACTACCCCTCAGCACCCAGCAGTCACTCTTGCTTCAACCAGAACACCTTGCATGATGGCTGTGGGAACTAATGTTTCTTTATGTTTGCATGGGCTTCATTCCTCAGCAAGGAATATTCTCCTTCTTTCTAGAGGACTTTTAGTGAGCCTTTATGTATTGCTTATTTTGTATTCTTTTCCAGTTAGCTACCTCTCCCCTGATATGCTTTTAGTGGTACTTATTAGAAAAGAAAAGAAAAAAGAAAAAAGAGAGAAGAGAAAAGAAGAGAAAAGAAAAGAGAAGAGAAAAAAAGAAAAGAAAAGAAAAGAAAAAGAAAAAGAGAGGGGGAGGGAGAGGGAGAGTCACTGACCATCTCTTTGTCTAATACTATTATTCTACATGCATCCAGGAACTAGATGAGTAGATACACCCCTTTTCCTTTATTGAATAGTTTATATTCTAGTTGCGGGAGACCAACAAATGCACACTTTATGGAAGGTGCTATTTGAGGACAGGAAAGGGTAAGAAAAAGGGATCCAGAAGGACAGGGTAAAGGTCTTTCTGAGCAGAAAAATAAAGGAAGTGGGATGGGGTACTGAGCACTGTGGATATCTGGGAAAAGAAAATTCCAGGCAGGCCAGTGTTGTGGCACACACCTGTAATCCCAGCACTCCGGAGGCTGGGGCAGGAAGATTGTCACAAGTTTGAGGCCAGCCTGGGATACATTTAAGGCCGGCCTGAGCTACATAGTAAGACCCTGTTTCAAAAAAAAAAAGAAAGTTCCAGGCTGAGGAAATAGAAAGGGCTAGGGAAGGGTGTCTCGGCAAGCTGGAGAACTACCGCAGAGGTCTGTGTGATGGGAAGAGAAGGAAGCAGGTCTCGGGAAGGCAGCAAGAGGCCAGGGCACCTGGGACTCTGGCTCTTGCTCAGGCTGAGAAGCAAGTCACTGGTGAGCTCTGTGGGAGAATCAGTGTGAACTGACTGTGCTTGGAGGGGTCCCTGTGACCTCAGGGTTCAACATAGTGTGGGAAATAAGAGAAGCAGAGAGACCAGTCGGAGAGCTAATGTAACAGTTCCAGTGAGCAATGACGGGGTGCGAGCCTGCACAACAGGGATGAACCGAGATGTGGCCAGATTCTCCTATCTTTCGAGGACACAGCTGTTGGGATCTGCTGATGGACTGAGTATGAGAGGGGGAAAAGTGTATGGTGGTTAATTCAAAGGTTCTGGCCTAAGGATGAGGAAAGACAAATCTCCCACTTGCCAAAATAATGAAAAGTATGGAAGTGGCAGGTTTTGAGGAGAAATAAGGGTTGTCTTGCAGATATTTAAAGGCATTTAGGGTGAGAGCGCAGGAGGCAGTTAAGCGAATATGTCAGGTAGATATTTAGATATGAGTCTGAAGCTCAGGGAAGAATGAGACTGAATATACAAAAGTGACAGATTATCAGAGCACAGGCAAGCGTTTAAAGGCATGGGCTAGATGAGGTCACGGCAGGCAGTGCTGCTCGCGTTTTGATGTGCGTATGAATCACCTGGGATTTATTTCAGTGCAGATTCATATTCATTCACTAGGGCTGAGGTGGGGTCTTACATTCTGCATTTCCAACAAGCTGCTGGGCAGTGCTCATGCTACTGCCCCAGCAGCCACACTCTCGCACGAAAGACCCAGCAAGGAAGTGTGGACAGAAGAGCGCAGTGTCAGGGACTTAAGAAGAGTCCTGGGAAAGGCCACTCCACAAGGTGACCGCTGTCACAATGATGGCCTTGCTGAGCGTAACTGTAGTGCCATAGCAGGGAAAGTCATAGAAAGAGGGGATGTTTACAAACAGGACAGGAAAGGAAGTGGGGGGTCCAGGGGCTTCTTTTAAAGATACACTGATGGGGACAAGGAATGAACGGTTACAGGGGAGAGGACAGTGCAAGGAGCTGGGATCCCAGGAGCAGCGGAGGGCTTGGCTTTAGTTAGGGACAGAACATACACAAGAACATGGGAGTGCACACGCATGTGTCGTGGCTGCTTTCAGGGGAAAACAACAGATGCTTCTCAGTGACATAAACATGTCCTTAGATGGAGAAGGGACCGGAAACAGTGAGATCACAACTATGAAATAAGCAGAGAAAGAACCGACTGGAAAGATGTGGAGGGTTCCTTGGCAGCAGCAAAGTTACAGCAGTAAGGTAAGAGGCACAGATTTAAAGCAAGACCACAACATGGTCTTATCCTTGTCTCCAGCCTCCTCTAGCTGTTTGGGGAACGGGAAGTAAAGAGTAGCTGGAGTTGTACCAGGTGAGAATGATGCAGGACGACACAAGGAAGGTGGTGACAACACGGCACCCCGTCCCATGTGAGCCTGGCAGGGAAGGAAGTGAAGACACAGGTGGGGTATTACAGAGATAGAGTAGATGTCTAAGTGTGGTGAAAGAAACATCAGATCGGAGTTTTAGAAAGGAGGGGTGGAAAGATAGGAGACAGTGTCAGGTTGTGGGCTGTATCACACTGACTAAAGAGAAGACAGTGTAACTGAGAAAGGCACACTCCAGGCTCTGATCTTGGGAGTGAGTGTGGCAGTATGCTGGAGGACCAGCTGTTTTATCATGTGACATCTAATGACCTTCCAGGCACTGGTCTCTCCTCCTAGCTTGCCCACACCCCAACTTACTTATCCAAAAAAAGTACCTGGCACACCATGTGCACTCAGTAAGTATGTGCGGTCAATAAAATCTTCTGTTGTTAGGACGGTATGAAATGCACATGACTTTACAAGTATTAATGGAAACAATAACTTAGCCAGTAAAAACATTTTTATAAATGAAAATGTGCCAGAAAGTCACCCCAAAACTTTAAGAAGAAATTACATTCATCAGTGTGTGCCTGTGACATACACACAAAATAAATAGTCTGCTGTATCAGTTTTCAGTGCTATGAACTTCGGACTAGATCAAGAGTCCCACTGACTATTTTTGACACCAAACGTTGTTCTAGTATTTACATTATTACAAGGTGTTGTAACAGTCATATTCTCTGATACTGAACTTGGTCTATATTTATCAACTAATTAGCCTGTTTTGTGCTCCTAACTAGTAAGGGAAATACGAAAGTTAATTCAAAGTCTCTGCACTTAAGAAACAGTGTCACTGTTTCTTACTATGGAGGAGTCAAGGAAGAAACACACAAAAAAGGTGGAATAGGATAAAAGGCAAGAACAAGGCAGCATTAAGCTAATTATCAAATAAAAGGGTTAACAGAGAAGTGCTACAAATACAGTGCTATGTGAGATCACCAAATACTAGACAGGTACACAGTACAGAAAAGACACAGATAAAGTATATATACATATAGATGTAGATACAGATATAGATACAGATATCTTTTAAAAATAAACTGCATAGGAAGAGGACACTGGACATGTGAATAGAATACAAAGAACAGTGCGGATCGCCTCTTACTGAATGGTCATGATGTACTTCTGAGTTCCTACCGGCAATACCGCCAACCCCCGTCGAACCCTATAACTGCTCTGTACAAAATGTCAGTATAGATGTTGCTACTTTTTACCAACTATTGTACTTGTTGGATTAAACTTTGACACAGGTCACACCAGTTTCCATGCTACTGTTCTCCACACAAAACCAAAGTTGTAACAGAAGCACCTTCCACTCTGAGAGGTTTGATTTGAAAAGCTCTGCCCTGATTGCTGAAAAATGCTAAAGCGGGCTTCGGTTTCATGACATAACATCTACTGGTTTTGCCAGTCTACACTATTGGATTTTATGCATTATTCATGACATTTCAACCAAAATAGCATTAAAAGAAAAAGCTAGCAAGAAAGCTTTTCTTGAGCAACTGTTCTCAGAATGTTTCTAAAAGGGAATATGAACACAGTACGAAAATCATTTTGAATGATTATAACATTCAGGGGGCAAGAATTTTCCATGAAGCTGCTATCTCAGACAACTACTCATACTAAGGAAGAACAGCTATGGAATTATTTAATCAGTAATAAATGCTTCCAAAGTAATCCTTAAAAGATTACTAGAGATTCATAAAGTAGTGCACTTTAGTTTCCTCCCCCTTAACCTGTTTCTGCTCATCCTTCTCTGTGAGAAGTCTCAGGCTCCACCCTGCTGACGAGTTCTGTGAGCACTGTTTTATATCTCTCGATGCCATACCTCAACCCTCTTCCTCCTTTGCCTCACTCCCCCCTCCATAGTGGTAAACACATACACAAAATCAGCAAGCAGTACTGGTAATCTTGGGCTCTTTACTGAATACCAATATATTTTAAGAAGGATAGAAATATCACTGACATTTATTCAACAACCTGCAGTCTAGCTGGGTGTGGTGGTGTAATCCCAGCACTTGAAAGGCTGACACAAGAGGATGACCAAGAGTTTGAGGCCAGCCTGGGCTACAAAGTGAGTTCTTTTAAGTCCAGCCTGAACTGCATGGTGAAATCCTGTCTCAAAAAAAAGACAAACAACAACAACAACAAAAAACAATCTGCACTCATTCAACAAGCCTTCAGAGAGGTGACAAAGATCCTGTGCAAGGTACCTCATGAATGTAAATAGATATGGTCCCTCCCATCCTGTTATGGTTTCTATCTAGATGTCTCTCTCAAGCCTCATGTGCTCATACATGGGGCTTTCCGCAGGTGACTGGATCATGGGGAGGTGATACTCATCAGTGAATCTATCCACTGAAGAGTCACAAGGTGAGTGAGGAAGATGATTGCAGCCAGAGAGTCAGCTAAATGTGATGTTGGGCGGTGAAGCCTGTTGGAGGAGGTGGTCGCTGGGGGCATGGTCTGGAAAGTCTATCTCCCTCCCTCCTTCGAACTCTGCTTCCGGTCTGTCCTCCCAAGAGCTCTTTCTCCTCTGCCACCCTGCCTTGCTGCCAGCCTTGGAACCAGTGGACTATGGACTGAAACCTCTCCAAACTGTGAGCCCAGATAAACTTTTCTTCCTTTAAGGTGTGGGTGTCACAGATTTTGTCCCAGCAACGAGAAAGTAACTAAGACACATTCCAAAGAGACATATGTAACCCTGTGAAAGGCTGTCAAAGAGGTTTAATAGGAACAAGGAAAAAAGAGACTAACTTTGCCTGGAGTGAGGAAAAATTACCTAAGACAGGAGATACTGAAAGGTATTTGAGTGTTTTGGTAGAGAAGAGAGAACCATACAGTAAAAAATGAATATAATAGAGTAGACATATGCAAAATCACTTTCTTTTTCCATAAAGTATTTTTTTAATTTGATTTGCTGGCAGAATAAAATTTTTCCACACAATTGGTTAATATTTAGTATCCCAATGATTTCTGCCATGGATGCAGGTTTAGCCCTTTTCCAGAAAGAGTTCACCTGTATTTGAAACTTTACTTGACCTAAGCATTTCACTCCTCACCCCACATGAAGAGGTGATGCATCCTTAGATGCATTCCATCAAATTATAAGAAAGAAATCTGCCTCACATATGGAATTTTGTGAAATCTTTAGGTACTGAATATAGGGGGAAACTAATTTTCTCAAGAGACCCACAGGGCTGGAAAAATCACACTGCACTGTTGGATCTTCACAGGGCTCACCTTACCCACCAGATCAGCAGAGTTCCTTGATCCTGCTTACCCAAAAGAAGCTGAAAGGGACACAAGACAGAAAAACAGGATATCACATGGACTTTCAAGCCAAGCAAATAAAATCTCCCTTTCACTTTAAAAGAAGTGACACAAATTAGTAACTTTTTTAAAAAAGATTAAACATTTAGTGGAAATAACTTTTAAATATTTTAAGAGAGGTATATTGAAAATGTTTTCACATCTTTTCAGTATTAGGGTAGGTTTGATCTAATCACTGTGATCCAGGAATGAGACAGAGGCTGGTACACGCTCATTTAACTGCATATCCAACTGCCTGATGTGGTACACAGCCGAGGCCAGAGGAAGATGAGTGCGGCCCGAGAGCAGCAAGAGCAGGAAGAGCAACAAAACAGGTGTGAAGAGACAACAGGGTCTGGAGCAGTAGTGAGCGCTGGAGATGGCCCGCTAAGGTAGTAAGGATTTTATTCGCGGGCAACGACAAGCCACCGGAAGACTGTGGCTGGGGAAGCAAGGAGGTATCATCGTCCACAGACCCCTGGGAATGGAGTGCACAGAATGCGCTTCAACAGGTCAAGGCTGGAGGCGCAGAGACCAGTAAAGGGGCCAGTGCAGTGGCCACAGCACAGGGTAATGAGCGCACACCTGCGCTGGTCCCCCTGCAAGGTGCTTTTTTAAGTACAATACAAATATTAATTAGTGCCTCAAATAATCCTCTGGCCCATTTGTTGAAAAAAATAATGCCCAGAAATGTAAAACCACTTTCCGAAGGGTATAATGATTGGTATAACTTTGATTTATCAACAGCCTTCAACTTCAGCAGCTATGCTTTTAACTATTTCCCTACATTAACAAAAAATAAAGTCAGAGTATAATCTGGAGGGGTGTGGACAGGCCACGGTCTGTCTCACGGATGTGGCACATGAATGTCAAGCTTCTGTCTTTTAGAGACGAAAGAGGAGCCTTTTATATAAATGAGGCCAACTCCAAGAGGAACCAGATCTGGGAAGATCAAAAAATCCTTTCTTATAGATCAAGATGGACAGCTGAGTGAGTGTACAAGGTCAGGCTGGAGATTCAGATTTGGGGACTCTGGAGGTTGGAATAATGACTTCGCCAAGATGCCATGTTCTTGTCTCTGGAACTTATGAATGCTTCACCTTATACATGGCAAGAGGGACTTTGCAGATTTGATTAAGTTAAAAATCTTAAGATGAGGAGATTATCCTGGATTATTTGCTTAGCCCCCTCAAGTCACAGAGTCCTTTTAAAAGGGAGGGAACAGGGTCAGACTCAGAGACTCACAGAACACACACCTCTGGCTTTGAATTCATCGAATACACTTTGAGCCAACGAACGCAGGGAGGTGCCTAGGAGCTAAAAAAGGCAGAAAGGGACTCTCTCCTGGAGTCTTGAAAAGGAACAAAATCCTTGACTTTAGGACCTCTGACACCTGAAAATGTGAAAGAATCAATCTTTTATGTGTGTCTGTGTGTGTGCGCGCGTGCGTGCGTGCTACTGGGGATTGAACTCAGGGCCTTCTGCATACTAAGCAAGCACCTTACCACTGAGCTACATCCCCAGCCCAAATTCTCATTCTTTAATTTCAAGTTAGTATTTAAAATGTTTAAAGGTCATATGTCATTGAGAGTATAAATGAAAGAAGCAATAACTAAACACAAGTCTTGGAAGGCACAAGGAGATAGGTATTAAAACAAATGCAGAAAGAATGGCTTTCATGAAGGGGGGCACTTCTTTATAGAGAGATGAAGGAGGAAGTGGGAATAGAGGCTGAGGTGCAGAGACAGTGATGGGAAGGCGATGCCATTCCACAATGACAGCTGTTAGGATCTTAGTGAATTATGTGGCTAGGTCAACAGCTGGTCAGGACTTGAACTGAGGGCATCTGACTCTAATGGTCTTTCTACATTGTTCCAAATTATTCCAAAGATTTGCAATAGGAAATAGTAGAAGTGGCCACAGGAGAGCTACTATATTTAGACTGATGAAACAAAACTTGGGCAGGCCATTCAAGGCTTGGCTGCTGTCCTTCCCCACGTTTCCTGGAGCTGTGAAGATCTTTAATGAGTCTGTTCGTAAGAACCTCTGAAGGACCGTACAGGATTCATTAGGATAAGGGGTGAAAGGCTCTGTATTGGCTTCTATGAAGATATTAAAGAATTTTTTTTAAAGAAGACAGAAGACAAGCAGCAGAAGTACCCAAACTCTTTTTTCATATTCAGACCTCCATGTACCTTGTTCTAGAATTCTGGCACTGATTTCCTTCTTGGAAGTCCCTCACAGAGGAACACGAGATAACCCCAGTGGAAGTGGCAGAGGTGGGACACGAGACAGCAGTCTTAAATGTCACTCACCCTACTTCCCACCTCCTCCAGTCATGTGAAATACTGTCTTTACCATGTCACTCATTCTAGTTTTCAAATTCTACCTTTTCCCCCTTCCCGGTATGAGTCACTCTTCTTATACATCCCATAATTGACATCATCACCATAATTTTCTTTCTCTTAATTATTAGCCTATCTGGCTATTAAAGTTATTTCCCCTTATTTTAATGATGAACATGTTCTTATTTGGTTCTGTTGACCTTATGTAATGACTCTCTGTAAATCAAACAACATCACCCTCTTTCTTGTCCTATGTTGTTACCTCGTTTTTAGCCTCATTAACCTAATCTTTAGTTCTACTATCGCTCAACATGCTGCCTCTCTTTCATTTCTTATCATGAATTTGATTCTTCATTTCATCTACAGGTTCCCTACACACATGGTTAGGTTTTGTGAAATCCACTAATAATGCATGGTCACCTCTTATATAAGCATTTAATTTCCTTCCATAAGTAATTTTTCTCAATCTCACTGATCTCCAACCACTTCCCTGTAACTGTCCCTTCCCCCACCCACGTCTGTTTCAAAACTTCTAAATTTAATCCTTGAAAGTTTAAACTCCCCCGTAGTAGCACCTTCTCTCCAAGCCATCCTCGGCACTCCACCCACATCTCCCGTTTTTTAGTGCTGAGCATCACCAGGCAGTAGTCTAAGCACTATTTAAGCGTATGAACACATTGAACCCTGAAGAAATCTCCGGAAATAGATACTATAACTGCCCCACTAAGAACAGTGAGGTCTTGGAGCCAGCTCCAGGCCACATGGCTGGTTAGTGTCAGAGGTCCTACATTTAGTAATGAATCTTATCCCAGGCTCCTGCCTTAATAAGGTGACACCAAAAAACAGGCAACTGGAGGAGCAAAACTACTCTGTTTATACCAGTCTGCTTATTCCAGGAGCCTGCCGGTGGCATCCACTCTAAGCAGTCACTTAGGTGGGGCACACTCCAAATCCTCAAGACACACAGATGGAAGGAGTCCATACCTGACAGCGCATCATAGAACTCGTCCTCACTGAGGACGCCGGGAGGTGGGGATCCTTCGACCAGAGACTGTTCTAATTCATGATGCTCAGTGGCTAGCGCCTCCAGTGCTTCTGACAAGATTTTGTTTTTCTCTTGCTCCTGTTCCAACTTTAAATTCCTCACCTAGAAGAAAACAGATGTACAAAAAAGGCTTCAGAGTGACAGGAGACAGACTCGAGGAAGCAAAAACTATCTGCTTTTGATTCAGTTCTACTGCAACATCAGAAATGAAAACAGTCATGTTATATACACACAGATGAAAAAGCAAGGTTACTCAGCTAATGCTGCTCTTCCTATGGGGGCTTTTCTCACCACGGCTTAGCTAACGAAAACAGATTAAGACCTACCAAATAATTTCAGCTCAAAACGATCAGGGTCCCAGTACAAGAAGGGTGTTAGACAATTCAGAAACCATACAAGTTTCTTTTAAAAAAAAGATTATTTCTCTCAACATTAATTAGAAAATTAAGAAGCCAGTTTTGGCAAGATTTAACCAAATCAAGAACTGAAAGCCATCCTGAATGATCAAATGCATACCACATCAAAGTGTAAGTGTACTTCTAAAACAATCAGCATATCAAACGAAGAGAAACAAGCCAGCAATAATGGGACACTTTTTTTTTGTAGGTCTCACTCTACAGTTCAGGCTGGCCTTGAACTCACTATGTAGCCCAAGCTGGTCTGGAACTCACAGTGATCCTCCTGTCTCAGCCTCCTGAGTGCTGGGATTACAGGCATGCGCCACCATGCCCGGCAAGCCTGCAGTAATAATTGTAAACATTTTAACTTCCATTTTTAACTCCATATTTTGATTTCAATTCTATATTTCACTTATAATTTAGTACACTAAAAAAATATAGAAAATATAAAGCCTGATTTGATTTTTCACTCTTTCAAGTCATGTGACTCAAGAGTGTCTCAACATTTTGCAGTTGACTCATACCTTCAGAATTCAACTAATCTAATCTTTACAAGACAACCTGTTCTGGATTTGGTAGGGACAGTTCACCTACTTTTCTATCAGAACTCCATAAATCACTACCAGTCTTTAATCCTTCTTGATTAAGGGCCAGCACAGCACCAGATACAGGAGCCAGGAAAGCTGAGATCCATGTTGGCAACTGTGTATTCTCAGCTGTCTCCTCTTTCTTGTTTCCTGCCTCTAGGAGAGTTCTACTATTATTATAGTCAGCTAAGTTAGGTGGAAATATTAGAAGCAGTCAGAGAGGGCTAGGCCTTCAAAGAAGTAAATGCAGAAGATAAAAACATACAACAACTGAGGCTAGAGGCAGTCTCCTTGAAGGCCAGGCCTTAAGATAAAAATAAAGTGACTACACCTACATCTCTCTTCAAGGGACAAACAATAATGATGGATATTCTAAATAGTCATCAGTCACCTGGGTGGGGGACCAACACCTCCTGACCCATCCCTTCCAGGAAAGGTCCTTGTTCTTTCCAAGTACACTTGCTACGTGACTTGCTCCCCCACTGGATCAATATTACCTAGGCAACCATACTTGTAATCTTCTTGGTTGATCATAGTTTTGTCCTACCTTATAGCCACCTCGGAGTTTGCTCTGTAAAGCTTCCCCTGTAAGTGGAGTCTGTGGCACCCACTTTCTAGGTCCCCTCCCGTCTCCCTCTTGAGCAGGAGCTGTCCTCCTTCCCTCAATAAATATTTCCTACTTGCAACAACCATTGTTCTTCAAAATTCATTTTTTGATTTGGGGAAATATAAACTCAGCGTATAAGACATCTAGAAGGTTAAGAGTTGTAATATTTCCCTTATATCACTTCCAGGTCCTGTATCATTCCTATGTCATAATCAGGCTGGGTGTGGTGGGCATGGCAGTAATTACTGGGCATGCAAGTAATCCCAGCACCCAGGAGGCTGAGGCAAGAGGATCACTGAGAGTTCAAGGCCAGCCTGGGCTACACAGTGCGTTCAAAGCCGGCTTGGACTACATAGTAAGATCCTGTCTTAAAAAACAAAAAAAAAAATCTTAAAAAAAAAAAAGAAGTTTCTATTGTCATCTAATAGTTAATTTAGTAGCATTCAACACTGGGGTCTTTGAATTTGTTTTTTCAATTTAGTCACAGAATCTACTTCTAAAACATAAGCCCCAAATACAAAATGGATGTTTCAGAAAGTGGAACCACTTCATGATGTTGGCCCCCGCTTCTCTGACTTCCTCGTCCGTCCCTACAGATTCCTGAGTCCAAACCCAGAGGCCTTTCCAACAGTTTGAAAAACACTGGACAGGGTTCCACAACTCCTCCAACTCAAACCTCCCATCTCTGGCTGTGGGGCAACTGAGCTCTCTCCCAGTGGCTCTCCTGCTTTCCTCACTCTGCTGAATCTACGCCTGTCAACTTCTGACTTTCTTTCTCTCATTCTTCTCCCCATCCTGCCTGAGAGTAAGGCATCTCTTCCTCCTTTCTGACTCAGGGCTCTGTACAGTCCTGAGGACCCAACAGCTGCGTATTAGGTAGAACACTCCCGGGGCCCCAGATATAATTTCACGTATAGTTTTCCTGAAATGCTCAGCTCATAGCATAAACAGGGTTAAATCTTCATCAACTTGAAAATAGTCCACTTTAGTATTTATCATTACAGCAAGAAGGGTATAATTACTAGAGCTGTGATAATGAAATAAAAATAGCAATGAATGGTAAGCAACAATGTGCAGAAACGACACACAAAACTGAAAATATCAAATATGTATACAATTACAATATTTAGAAAACTAAAATATACTTGCAAATATTCCTATAATCTGTGTGGTATCTCCAGAGGAGACACTATGGCTGGAGTCAACTTTAAAAAATAAAAATACAAGGCCATTCTTCCTCCATCTAATGGGCTAAACAGCTCCCTTATCTATAAATAAAGATGACATAATTGAGCACAGAGTGCAAAATGAAACTGTCTTGGAACGGAAAAGATCAGCACTGTTGTATCTGTAGATTCCAAAAACAGCCCTGCAGGAAGATCCGCATTCTTTCATCAGTGCCCTCCCTTTCTCCCTACTTTATCTCCCCTTCCCTCCCTCTTTTGCTTCACCTTTGTAGCTTTTCAAATATCAAAAGGTAAATGTAAATTAAAGTCAAAATGGATCAAAGATCTATATATTAAATAGAAACACTAAATTTATTGGAAGAAAAAGTACGTAAAAATCTTGACAACATTGGGGTAGGCAGAGAGTTCATGAACAAAAACCAAACTGCATGGGAAACACTTCAAAGAATCAACAACTGGGATCTCATCTTATTCAAAAGTTTTTGCACATCTAGAGAAATCACCAATGAAGTGAAAAGAAAACCCACGAAGTGGGAAAGAATTTTAGCCACCTGCCCCTCAGACAAGGGACTTCTATCTAGGACATATAAAGAATTCAAAAAAGCAGGCCTTCCAAATTCAAAGACCCAATCCAGGGGCTGGGGATTTAGCTCAGTGGCACAGCACCTGCCTGGCAAGCACAACGTTGTGAGTTTGATTCCTGGTACCAGGAAAAAAAAGAAAAAAAAAGAAGAACCAATCCAAAAATGGGCATCTGAGATGAATACACACTTCTCTAATGAAGAGATACTATTGGTGAATAAATACATAAAAAATATTCAACATCATTAGTCATTCGAGAAATGCAAATTAAAACAACACTGAGA
>NW_004955402.1:12606270-12626254 GCF_000276665.1 Chinchilla lanigera
GCTATTAAAAAATAAGCTCGAGGCTTTTGTAGGTAAATGGATGTAACTAGAGAGCATACTCATAAGTGAAATAAATTGGGCCCACATATGTAAACATCATATTGTCTCCTTGGTGTAGGAAACTGAAAGACTAGGTAAAACTCAAAACGTACAATAGATGACAGGAAAGGGAAAGAAATTGCTCAAAGGAAGGAACGACTGGGATGAGGGAAAGAAGAAAAGAGAAAGAAGGAAGGCAAAACATAAATATATATATATATATATATATATATGAATAGCTGCGATGACTGTATTGCTGTTGTCTGATGGTGTATCGAAATGAACAGTTAATGCTCACAATTTTTTATGTTCTGATCGACTTTGCATGTTTGTGTCTGGTGGTCTGAGCAACTGATTTGAAGGCAACAATATGCAGTGGAATTACAATGGTGAACTCCTACCATCTTGTGTATTGAAACTCTCTAATATCTCTAATGTTTCATTGAAGAATTATTTTCTTAATCTCTTTAATGGTTTGATCAATCTTTCATTCTTACATATGATAATCTGAACAATGCAGCTGAGGATAGCAGTATGCAACATAACAACCACTGTTGATTTGTATTAATTTGTCTTGAGATCCTGTATCACTTTGAATGTTTTTGCTTTGATTTATGTTCGTGATACTGGTATGCTGCTACTGTTCTTTGTTTGTTTGTTTCTCATGTACTACTCTCTTTAAAATAAAAAAAAATAAAATGGGTTTTCAAAAAAAAGGGTAATTATGCTGTTGACACTGTACCTTTAAGTGTAGGAATTAACCGAATCACTCCCTCTACACAAATAGATTTTAATACTTCAATTTATCTAGCAGATTTTAGACAAATGGTAAGTAAAGGGAAAAGATCTCAAAATATCCAGTCCCTTCAATAAAACCTTACTTAGTGTATCCTTTATCCATCTAAAATAGGCGTCATTTCATTTCTGCCACAGCTAAATCTGTTTTCTCTTGTTCTGAAGAGAGCATGAACAGGGTAGCAGACAGAGGAGGAAGAGGCACCAACCTCCTGCATTTCTGACCTTGTTTTTATCTTTCAATTGATCGGAGCATACTTTCATCAGTATCAAGCCTAACAGGATTCACTGCGTTGAAGGAACCTTACTATAAAAATAACTACGAAGGGCAGTCCTTCCCATTGGGCCTCCGAGACACATGTCTATGAGAAAGTAGCTATGGCAGCACAGAAACCGCACGAGCAATAACTCTCTCCTTGCGTGAGAATCACTTTAGCTGGTGCTAACACTGTGTAGTCAATGAAGGAGATCACCAAGATGATGCAATTTCAAACCTTCCGAAATCCCCAAGTCTCAGAAACACCTAGGGGAAATCTTCCATCTAAAATTAGTATAGAACTGCTAATAAAGATATTGTAGAGTGCAACTTCATAAAATATTCATCTTACTTTTAAATTGTTTCCAAATCTTCCCTTGCTAACTTAGATACCATGGTGTAACACAGAAACAGTACCTTCTGTGAAACAGCTTCTTCCAATTCCTGGTGTGTGGCTGTTCGTTTGTATTATGTATTGATACATGTATATTGATCACTAGGTTTTAAATTTGCAAACTATAATAATTCTACTTCTTAAGGAAATAAAGAATTTCACAGAACCCGCAAACCCCAACCTGTGTTTCTAATTGCATTAGTCCTTTTGCATTAAGGTTCATAATAAGAGCCAACATACAATCAAGTGAACATAAATGTTAAACTTATTAGACAAAAATTAACAGAAACACAATAGAGTTAAAGTAAACATACACTCTGCTTTGTGTCTGTAGCCATTTAAAACATGAACATAAATTGAAGCCTTTCTAATTGTCTCTCCTCAAACTACTTCAATATGGCAGTCTTTCATTTTATTTCACTTCACGATGGGAGGAATTCACAGTGAATACTTGTAAAGGGAACAGATGCCAGCAAAGGAATCCAGAGTTTAAAAACAGCCATCTGGGAGCCAGTTTATCCACATTTTATCTACTCTTCTCATCCTAGAAAGTGCCTTGTCATTTACCTGTGCTTCACAGGGGTTAAATAAGCTGGAGATAATAATCGTACATTTGGCAAAGGCACGCCAGTAAGGAGAGCAATGTGCTTAGTACACACAAAAAAGGGTGTGCAATTATCTCACTATAAAATAGGTAAAACTGTGCTCTTGATTATCGACCTTGTGTAGCTCTTTCAACTGAACCCACTCTGGGCAGTTCAACAATACTAGCTTTTTCATTTCTTCTTTATTACACATAAACTATAGTAAAAAGAATTAAATTAAGCTGAAATACTAGATCTCGAGTTTTAAAATTATCTTTAAGTGAAGGAATAACACTGATACCTCTTCCTGTGGCTATAGGACCAGCAGGACTCTCACTCCAAACATCTTCCAGACATTTTTTGACTCCCTGTACCATCAGCTGTGACAACGGACAGGTCTCGTAAGGCACAGCTGATAAGAACTTTTCTACTCTCAAATTCGACTACCACCTTGTTTAGGTGAAGGGGAATGCTAGCTTCAAGATGCCCCCCACGTTTCATGTATTTGAGACTTGATCCCCAAGTCAGGTTAATGGGATTAGCAGGTGGAATGATTTGCAGGGGAGGTGATGAGGGTCAGAGAAGGGCCCGCGAATGGGCCTCCACCAGGGCATTAGCAGGTTTATAAAAAGGGGACGAGACTTAAGGCAGCAAGCTGGCTGTTTTGCAATGTGATACCTTCCACCATGCTATGATCCAAAAATCACACTAAGATCCTCCCAAGATGCCCAGCAGATGCCAGCACTGTGGCAGACTTTCCAGCCTGCCAAACCACAAGAGCAAACTTTTATTCTTTATAAACTACCCAGTCTGCGGCACTCAGCTACAGCATCAGAAAATGAAACTCAGACAAGGATGGAGTGTCCATGTGAAACACAAGTGGTCAGCCAGGCGGAATCACACTGACCTCTAGGGCCCAGAGGTATTATGCTAGGTACCCACAGCTAAGGTACCATCAAGTAGGAAAAACAGCCTTATGATAGTATAATAGATGCTAGTTTTGTTTTATAGATTTGCAGTCCTTTGTGCACATTAAATGCAGAGTTTTCATTAACTCTCTTCTTCCACGCAACCTATCACTGCTTTTTGAAATGCAATGAAATTTCTTGTGCTCAATTAAGAAGCTAACTTGGGAGAGGTCATGAGTAGAATAAAATAAAAGGATCCCTTGAGAGGCTACTGTAACAACAGGAATAAGAGATGGGTACTAGCAAGAGAAATTATGAGAAATGGTGAGATTCTAGGTAAATTCTGAAGGAAGTCCTCAAAGATTTGCTAACAGAAGGAGAACTCTGTACTTTGAGGACAGAGCCAGTTACCTAGCATGAGAAACACTGCAGGAAGAACAGGGACAAATGGAAACTTTTTCATTTATACTAAGTGTGAGATGGCTATCAGACATCAAGTGTAGATGTCAAGGGACAATCAGATACCAAACCAGGGGCTCCGGAAAGGACATGTTATATAAGTATTTTGAGCTGTAGAGGTAAACAGGGTCACTAGGCTGAAGGAGAGACACAATCGGAAGAAACCAAGGGACTGCATCCCAGCAGGGAAGAGAAGGACATAGCAAAGGAAATGAACAACAAAAAAGATGGGGTGAGGTGGACAGAGACTTAAGAGGAAAACCAGGAATGTGGTGTCCTGGAAGCCTAAGAGAAGAATTTGAAGGAGGAAAAGGTCATTGTGTCCAACACTGATGACAGATCAAATAATATGAGAACTAAAGAAGGACCATCAGATTCTGAGATACGGAAATCAATAATGAACTTGATGAGGGCAGCTGCAGTGACTACTGAGGAGAGGGAAGGGGAGGGAAGAGGAGGGGAAGGAAAGGAAAGAAAACTGGGCAGGGGGTAAAAAACAAGGTGGGGATGACATTTGGGGGGGAGGTCAATAAAAATCCGGAAAGTTTTATTCTTATTTTTGTCAGAATGATTTAAAAGTAACTTTTTATAATATTAATGGGAGACCAGTTTTATCTACAAATACCAATGCAGCACGAGAGCCTACTCTTTACATATCTTTTAAGAAAACAGAAAAGAGAATCAAGTTTCTAAAAGAAAAGTAGTGTTCACTTCCACAGTATGCTGCCAATGCCGGGTTCTATGCATTCACTCCAGTGCTCTGTTAATGGCTCTGGCATTTACAGCAATTTGGTGCAAATAAGATCTCAATAATTTGCTGTTCAACTAAAAAGTTGAACCATTTGACACCAATTTGTAATACAGAAAGAACTTCTATAATAACTTTAAATTTCACTATGTACACTGTACAACCCAAAAGTAGCACTTACAGGATTATATTTCTGAAAGAACTATGTACTTTAATATGTAATTTTCAAATTATTCCAGATTATAATGTGTGTTAAAAGATTACAAAAAATTTTTATGCATCACCATGCAACTTATGGAACTGAATGTTAAACCACCACATAATGGTAGATATGAAGCACGCCACAAACATATTTCAATGTAACTTACTCAATCAGTGTTGGCTATATTAAAATGGTAAAATTCTAAATCAACCTATTCAATAAAGATTCTTGAATTTTTAAAAGTATTTTTCAGGGCTGGGGATTTAGCTCAGTGGCAAAAGCGCCTGCCTGGCAAGCGCAAGGTCGTGAGTTCGGTTCCCGGTACCGGAGAAAAACCAAAAAAAAAAAAAAAAAAAAATTAAAGTATTTTTCAATCACATCTTCTAATCCTCTATATTTGTTCACAAATTATATCCTTGGTTCTGAAATGTGCTCAAAGGTATTGGGAGATTATTTTTAATGGATAAATAGAAGGTAAGAGGTAACAGTAGATAGTAAAAGCAGGAATGTGGCAACACCAGATAGCTTTTCTTAACAAGATCCCTTTAGCCAGTATTAATATGTATTCAAGTGACCAAGAAAGATAGAATTTAGGTACAGGGCTTTAGGTAAAAATGTCACCAAAAGTCTCATTATTCCTAACTTCACAATGAGATTTTATCCAGCCAAATAAAAATTAACTTTAATTTCATGAGCACTACATGAAACATGGCTCTATATAGACAAAATCCTATCTCTACTACTAATGTAGACACATACCATTTTATTACTTAGAAAAAACTTTTATATACTGTTAGGTTATTAAGCATTTGTAACTATGAAAAACAGATGTATATTGATGTAAAAACAGAAGATCAGAAGGTTGCCAAAAGTCACCAAGATACCTTATCACCAAATCCCACCAGCTTTCCTAATCCATGGGGTGGCCAGTAACTACACAGCCCAATAGCAACGTTGAAAAGACATAATCATGAGTCCTCTTTAAAAGTCGAAGGTCTCTGGTACTTTCTTTGTGGTCAGCAGTTACTACACCAGCAAAATGTGAGAGAGGGACAGAGTTACCTGGACGATAACACACTTGCCAAAACCATCCTTTAGATCTCTGTCCTCCAGGAACACTGACCCGTTCCAGGAACTGGTGGATGCCTCCTGCTCAAAACTGGTTTAGAGGTGAGTTTCCCAATCACCAAAAGCCTAACAGGATCAGCTATAGATTTATTTTGTGGTTTTTTTTTTTGTACGGTACAAAGCCCAGTACCAGACCTACTCAATCAGGATTTCCCGAAATGAACACAGCCTGTGCGTTGTGTCAGACTGCTAATTTCTCCCAGTACCTGCCTCCCCTTTCCCCAGTAACAGCCCAAGTGACCGCCAGGCTATATTACCCTCCAGCTGGAGGAGTAACGTTCTCAGTCTCTTTGGCAGCTATGGCTACATTAACAAGTTTCAGACAAGAAGAATATAAGTATTGAGCAGAATTTACCAGACTGACTCCAAGAGGAAGACATACCCCTTTTCCTGGCCCTTCCTCCTTTCTGCTGACTGGAACTTAATACTTGGAGGAACAACTCCCAACACTTGGAGCTGCCATGCTAGCTCCAATTGCCCACCTCCTGTCTCCTTTAAAGTCAAAGAAAAGCATTATTTCTAAGCTAATGTTCTTTGGGGTTTTTTTGCTTGTTAAATACTAATACGTGTAATTTTTATAAAGCACCAGATTATTTTGATGTGACTATAGGATACATATTGATTTAGAAGAATTTTAGTTTAGTTAAAAACTATACACCAAAGGGTACAATTAGATAGGAGAAATAACTCCTAATGTTCTACTGTACAGTAGGGTAACTATGGTTAACATTAATTCTAGAGTTCAAAATAACTTAGGAAGGAGGATGGACTTGGGACAATAAGTATTCGGGAGATGGATATGCCAATTAACCTGCACTGATCACTGCACGCTGTACACATATATGGAACTAACATGCTACAACCATAAAAATGAACATTTATTATGAGTTACAAATACAAACAGAAAGTGCACCAAAGCATAAGCAACATAAATTTTAAAACTTTGGTGCATCAAAGAACATGATCAAACAAATAAAGACAATATACAGAATGGAAGAAAATACTTGTAAATCATATATCTGACGAGAGTCTACTATCTAGTATATGTGTAAGTATATAAAGAATTCTTACAACTCAGTAAGAAAAACTCAATTAAACAACAGAAAAGGACATGAATAGATATTTCTCCAAAGAGGATATGCAAATAGCCAACAAGTATGTGAAAAGATCAACATATTTAGTCATTAGGTGAAAGCCAATCATAACCGTAATGATAAACACTACTTCATAACCCCTAGAGTAGCTACAACTGGGAGTGGGGTAACTGTGAAGGATGTGAAGAAATATGAATTTTTCTCTATTGCTAATGAGAATGTAAAATGTTATAGAAAACAAATTATATATATAATATATATATATACAGTACTACTCATCCATAAAAATAAAGTATTAAAAAAGAATAAAGTATTAATACATGCTACAATGCACATGAACTTCAAAAATACTATAAACAGAGGTCATATATTGTCTGATTCCATTCATATGAAATGTCTAAACAGTCTAATTCTTAGAGAGAGCAGGTTAGTGGCTTTTAGGGACTAGGAACAGAGTGAGGATGGGGTGTAACTGCTTCATGAGCAAGGTTTCCCTTTGGGGTAGCTGCACATTGTAAATGTACTAAATGTCACTGAATACTAAATGTCACTGAATACTATGTTCAAAAAACATAATTTCATGTTGAGAATCCCACCTCAATGGCTAAAAATGCTTTTCTAAAATTTAATTCCTAAAAAAACAAACAAGCACTTCTCGTACAACCAGATGACTCTAAGGAAGAACGATTATGTCCATACATACTTGCATACAAACACTGACATTCTGTTTGAAATAGCCCAGAACTGGAAATAACCTGAATGTCCCCCAACAGTGAATAGTGATGTGGTACAGGCATAAAAAGCAATATTCTGCAACTAAAAAGAATGAAGCACTGATACAGGTAACAACACAGATGAATCTAAACATTAACTGTTATGAGTTGAAGAACCCAGAGCTCTTCCTTCCAAAAGTAGATACTGCTGGTTCCATTTCTACATGATTCTGCAAATTTTCTACTATTCCCTAATGATAGAAAGCTGCCTATGGACAGAGGCAGGAGAAGGAACAGGAGGCATCACAAAGAGGAAGTAGTCCTTATCTTGCTGTGGTGCTGGCTTAAACAATGTAAGCACAGATCAGAACTCATTACACTTTAATCATGTGCAGCTCACCATATACCAATAATTACCTTAACAAAGCTGTAAGAAATAATAACAATTAGCAATAGGAAAGGCAGTGAAGCAAGACTGCTCATGTACTGACAGTGGAAATTAAAACGATACATTTCTTATATGGTCTTAATGTTTCTGAATAGCTACGACAAAGAAAAACATTCCCTCTGACAGCAAACAACATGTAGGATACTAAACAGCAATGGATAATGTGTGTGTTTGCAAACCAGTGAATGAACTGAGACACAACAAAATTTTACCGGTTGTTCCTGGACTCTGGTTTTATATTCTTCTCCATACAGAAAATATTTTTCTGTAAACTTCTGTGTGTCTTCCATATATACTGTATAACTTCATAATTATCAAAATACTTTTAAACATGTCTGTTTGCACCATCTCATTTTTGCATTAAATCTGCAATGCATCAAATGTCAAATGATGTCTTAAACAGAACACCTGGCTTTCTCAGACATCATCTAGCAGAGCAGCCCAACCTGAGAACTTGCTAAGCACACTGTCTCCTCAGGGTCACAAAGCTTCTACATAAGAATAGATGATGCATCTCTAACCACTGCCCACAGGCCTATACCTTCTATGCCTTTTTATGATAAAGGTTTTTGGAATACAGCAGAGCAAATTATCATTTTTAAAGGCAGAGAAATTTAAGCACGATTTAAACAAATCTTATTTTCAGAGGTCATTCATGGGCTCTGTAGGTGACAGTCCCACAATGAAAACGACTGTTATTTATAGAAGAAATAACACTATAGCAACTCTAATTTTGTTGTTGTTGTTGTTGTTACTGCAGTACTGGCAACTGAACCCAGTTCTCCCACTGAGCTACATCCCCAGCCTTTTTTATTTGGAGACAGAGTGACAAATTATTTTATTTTGGGACTAAGTTGCCTGGGCTGGCTTTACATTTGAGATTATCCAGCCTCAGTCTCCCAAGTAGCTGGGATTATAAAATGTGAGCCACCACGCCCAACTCTAACCTTAATTTTTTCAATGAACTTTACTGAGGTTACAGGTAACACATTCATTTTAAGCACACAGGTCAGTGAATTTTACTAATATATATATATCACACAACAAGCACCACTAGCAAGATACATTTCTAGTTCTGCTTCCTCCACTCTCTCATGGGACCCTTCACCAACCTGCTCCCCAGACCAGCCGACCACTCTTGATCACTCTTGATCACTCCAGATTACATCTGCCTTTTTTAAATAAATGTACTTTTCTGTGTCTGGCTTCCTTCATCTAGGGAAAGACTGTCAGATTCAACTATGTTATTGCAAGAATAAGTAGTTCTTTCCTTTTTACACTATGGAGAACTAGTCTTCTGTGCCACTATAACATGATTTTCTTTTAGCTCCATCTCCAAAAATAGATTTATGTATATGACAAAAACTATTAAGCCCATAAAGACAGTAGGTTTCCACATATAAAATGCTGATGCTTTATTCTGCTTTAGGAAGTGTTTTCATGGCTCTCAAACTGGGGTGGAGGAATTAAAATACGCTAGAGCCACAAGTAAGTTCAACTTCAGTTGAAGGAACTATTTTAAATATCTTTAAATGGTGGTCCTCATTTTGCTGGTCATGACACATGAAGAAACTGGTTATTTCCACAGCACACTGGAGACAGAGCAGCTGGTCTGGGGCTCTGGTCACTTGAAAATGGCCAGAAATGATCAAGAAGATCATTTATCTTAAGACCACAACTTGGACAGCTCTAATATGAAATTTAAAAGAGCAAATATTCCTGTTTCAGTAAGCTATAATTTTATTTAAAAATGGTATGAGCAAATAAAAGTTTATATAAAATATTGAAAATAAAATATTTACCAAGCAACTAAAATGATTTTGAAATTCTTGAAGTCCTAAAACAGTGAATACGGTTTATCTTCTGTTCTTCAGGTAGGTTTAATTTTTTTTCTGACCCCTTCTCAAGAAATATCATGTGGTCTATGGCCATACCACCCTGAACGCTCCTGATCGCGTCTCAAGTATCATGTGACCAACAGCTCTGAATTGGTACTCAAGCGCCCTTCTCGGCCTCAGTGTTATACAAAGTGATTCACTCCACTGTACTCTTCACCCAATGAATATTCATCTACCATCCAATACATCATCATTCCAGGCCTCAGGAATCACCACTTAGTAGACAAAACAATAAGCCTGCACTCACTGAAATGATAGCCTATACCTGGGGAAGAAACAGGTAAATTAGTGGAATAGTGAGTATGTTGGACGGTGGGAAATATCACACACAAAAACAGATCTTCGAAGACAGGGATGTCACCCAGGAGTCCCAGGGGACCCACTGAAGAGGGACCACTGGGTGAAAGGCTGGCAAGGGGTGGCAGAGCACAGGCCAGCACTGAGGAGGAGAATGGGCTGGGTGGAGAGGAGCAAAGGTCTGAGGAGGGATGGGCTCACCCGTCTATGGAGCAAGAAGCCGCTGTCCTCAGAATGAAGCAAGGAGGGCGAGTGCAAAGCAGAACAGGCCCAGGAGAGAGCAGGCCCACCCACAGGGCCTCGCAGCCCTGCTGCACCGGAGGCTCCCCACGGGAAAACCAAGGAGCCACTCGCTCTGCGCTCACCTCCATGTGGAGCACCACACTACAGTTTCTGGAGTACGCGCTCGAAGAAAAAGCCTGCGAAGGACCAGTCAGGAGAAAAGAGGAAGGGATGACCTGGAAATCTCGACACAGTAGTAACATTGATGGAACTTGAAGACGTTTGGCTTGAGGAAAACAACTCATTAACTGCTCCAAATAAATACCTGAGAAATTGTCACCAGACAGGAAATACGCTTTCACTTGATGCTGCACAGCACAGAGGATTTGTGAATTTAAAGGGGGAGGGAGGGATAAAATCTTCCTTAATGTAAAGTAACCTTCTAGTACTTATAGTTCTCCTGCAGTACAATGGGAACATCAGTGTTGCTTATGCCAGGTATATGCTAAATACATACTGGCCTACACACTCCTCACACCCACAGCCCTGTAAAGTTATTACTACCAATGAGGAAACTCAAGCACAGAACAATTACATGACCCGCCTAAGGTCCCCATATCTAGTGGCAGCCTGTCTATATCAAACCCAGATTTGTATGACTCAAGCCTCAAGCTCTTAACACAAGAGCATATGTTGCCTATATATTCACGGATGGAAGTGCTTACTTATAGTATAAAATGACTGGCTGGCAGAAGTTGTAGAGAAGATTCCTGCAGATGGAAGAAAATCAGATGATCTCTGAGATCCCTGTAATAATTTTGCAAATTAAATTTTTTTCCAAGTTTCAATCCTCAAGTTTTCCTTGGCTTCACAGTTTGTAGAAACTTTTGTTCTAAGCATGGCTAGAGATCAAACAAAAATCATCTAAATATAAAGTGGTAAATCTTCTATTCTGTTCCCATACTGATCATTTTTCTGGTTTTGAGAAATACATATTCTATTTTATTACTTCTCATGTACCCTCAAATACAGCAATTTCTTTTTTGGTAGTGGGGATGGAACCCAGGGACTTTACACTGAGCACCCCCAACCCTATGCCCACACACGTGCACCTGTGCTTTATGTTTTGTTTTGAGATAGGGATGCTAAGTTGCCCAGGTCTGGCTCAAATTTGCAATCCTCTGGTCTCAATATCTCAGAGTGTTGGATCAAATCCCTTAATTCATATTTTCTACCTTTGGTGATTCGAACACATATGGCCTTATTTTCCTATGCTAACTCTAAGTAAACCTTTTTTTCCCATACTTCACACCCTTTAGGATGGCTCCTATTAGAGGGGCAGGAGAGCTCGTGAGGACACAAAAGAAATCAGAATCCTTGGCTCTGCTGAGGGGAACATGAAATGGTGCAGCTGCTATGGAAAAAAACATGATGATTCTTTAAAAAAAATGGAAAGTAGAATTACCATATGATCCACCAATCCCACTGAAAAGAAAGCAGAGGAAGCAGAGGTATTTATACACCCATGTCCACAGAGGATTCTGTACAACAGCCAAAGGGAAGAGGCAACCCAAGTGTCCCTGGCCAGTGAATGGATGAACAAATACAGTACACGCATACAAGGGAGTTACAGTCAGCCTTACATAAAGGGTAATTCTACAGGAGAATATTGCAGTGCAGTGACTGCCAAGCTGTGAGGTTACAGAAAGAAAGGCCACTGTCTAACATGGTATGGGAGTAAGACCCCAGTGTTGGTTTCGGGGGTATTTTTCAAGGGAAAACAATGTCATACAGGACACTTTTTTATATGATTATTTATAAGAGTCACCCAAAGAATGATATACAAAAGAGTACAGGAAATCTGTCCACACACTATAGACCAGCAATCTAGCTGAGGGCCTGGATCCCACAGAAATGTCCTGCAAGAGTCTGGCTGAATACCCAGAGCTCATAACAATTCCTCCCAGGTGTCCACCTGGAGGCCCCGAGCCCATAACAATATCTCATGTAGGCCTGTTTCATGGATCTGCACTGCGAAAGCCCAAAGGTCAGTGGTAGAATCTAGGAAGTCTGTGCCAGAGGGATGAAGGATCTGTGCTAGCAGGGTGAGGGATCTGCACTGGGCCAGGAAGTGATGCTCAGAAGAACCAGAGCTCCCCTGAAAGGTACCACAGCCATCCTCGGCAACAGTGAGGTCCCGAGCTCCTCCGATGATCAGGATGGCTGAGTTCCCATCAGGGAAGCCAACGCAGCAAGCTTCTCTAGGAGACCGGCAGTGCACCAACTTCCCCTCCAGAGCCAGGAAGCAATGCTCCAAGTGAGGACCAGAGCTCCCCCAAGGTGAACCAAAGCCATTCTCTGCCAAAGAGGTCCCAAGTTCCTTGGAGGATGAAAACTGCCAAGTTCATCAGGAAAGCCAGCATGACGAGCTCCTCCAAAACAACCAACAGTTCCTTACAGCTTCTACCAGCTCCAACAGCCTTTCTACACTCCCAACAGCCAACTTTCTCCTTCTCCAGCTATGTCTCTTTTGCTGCGGGCAACAGTCCTCAGGTGGGCCTCCCACACCCAGCATCATGCTTACTCAGTTCAGCTGGAGATTGCAAGTTGACCACCAGTTATCAATCCACTACAACCCCTAAGTGATGGGGCCCACGTGAATACTGTGGACAAGCCACACATCTGCCTACGAATTCTCTTAAGGCCCAAATGAACAAATACAATCAATTATACCCTTTTAATTGTCCACAAGGAGAAAAAAAATACCAGTTCTTTAGGGAAAACAAAATTCCTTTCGGCCCTTTGCTCTAATTTCTCACGCAAGGTAATATATAGGGGAACAAAAATGTTAAGATGGCAAAATGATCATGTTATCAAAGCTAATTTATTTTTTAAAACTCATCAACAGGAGCTGGGGATTTAGCTCAGTGGCACAGTGCCTGCCGGGCAAGCACAAGGTCATGAGTTCAATTCCCAGTACCGGAAAAAAAAAAAAAAAAAAAAAAGACATTTAAAACTCAACAGAAACTGGGGGTCTAACTCAAACAACTCCAAGGATCATTTTCTGAAAATAAAAAAAAGTCTAGTCTAATCTTAGGATAAAATTTAAAATATTGGGAGAAATGGTCATATTCCAGCTTCTTCTAAAATGCAACTTCTACCAACAAAAATTTCCTAAATATATGGACAGCAATTTCCTATTTAAAAAAAATAAGACTATAGGTATTCTGTGCAAAATCTGAAGACATTTCAGTATTCTTGGCCATCTGGTTCTTATTTCTAAATTTGGTACCCTTTTGTCAAATTGAAAAATAGCTTGTATAGATGCCACATCAGCTTTGAAAAAAAGGTTGATTGGCTTATCTGATGGATGAATTTAGTTTAACTAATTCAAATCATGTTTACAGTGGGTTGTTCTTCAGTACTAAATCTAGATGCACAGCCCTGGATTTTGTTCTAAGTTTTGCATCCTGCTACTTACATAAGCTTGGGAACTACACTATTTTTTTCTCTAGGTCCTTATCTTCTGTGTAAACTAAAGCAGAACTGATCAATCATTTTGAAACTGTGTTTATGGAGGGCCTTAGTGGATCAGAGTACTTTTATCTGTCTTTTACCTGTGTTATGCACTGGCATCTGTATCTGCTTCCATTTCTCAAAACATTCTTTGAAAAGCAAGAGACTAGATTCCATACAAGATCAATTCTATGACTGAGATGCTAAAGGATGACTCCATAACACAAAGTGAAATAATAAGTGAAAATATTCAAAATTAAATCATTTCTTTCACATGCAAGAAGGTTAGAAAGAATTATACTCATAAAATATCATTTCTAATCTAGCTGTTTAGGACCCAGAGTATCAACAAAATCTCCCTTATTAAAAAAAAAGTTATTGTAAATGACAGCTGATTTCCCAGAAAGAGCTCAAAAAAGCCCAAGGTCCTGAATGTAGCAAGAACTGGGTAAAGGATCAGATGACATCACTAACGGCTAGAATCCAGCTCCTGTACATAACAACATGTTCACATCTGCAGCTTGGGAGGTTATGAGCTCCCTGCTCCCAGGGGACAAGCAACTCCCCTGAAACCCAACCACTGAGCACAACACCTCCGACTCTTGTCATTCCTGTCACCACCTACTGATTCCCATCAGGGTTTCTCTCATCCACAGGCTATGCCACAAACCACTCTACTCTGTCCCGGAAGTGTACAGAAATTCTTTGTAAGAGATCTTCCCGACTATCTGAAATAAGGGGCTTACTATTGTCTCATTTGAGACTCATAACAGCTTGTGAAGTACACAGAAAAGAACTGTGTTTAAAAACACTCTGTCACACAAGAGGAACACAGGCATTAGAATATAGCTCGTCCAGAGTCAAACAGCAAGAAAGAAGCCTGCTACTGAAGCGCACATCACGGATCGGCGGGACGACACCCCACTGCCTTCTTCCTAGGCATCCCCCAGGCTGGAAGTGACAAAGGTTGGGTGGTAAGTAATAGTAAGTATTCAGCATTAAAAGAACATCTGAGGCAGGCTCTTGCTCGTATCTTCCCCTTGGTGCTGGGTCCAAGGTTCTGGGGAGGAGAGAATATGACAGAGCCAAAAAAAAAGAAAAAAAATGCCAGGGATGTAGCTCAGTGGCACAGTGCCTGCCTGGCAAGTGCAAGGTCTTGAGTTCAATTCCCGGCCACCCCCCACAATAAAAGACAGCATTCAGTAGATGGAAAATTCCTCAAAGGACACAAAGGTAGGAAATAAAGAGGTGGGACCTGAAGAAAGGAGACAAGGAAATGATCATTCTTCCACCACTCAAAGCATCAAAGTACAGAAAAGGAAGCACGAAGCAAGGGGAAAAGAAGGTGGTGATCAGAGGTGGGAAAAGAGATGAATACAAATGCCAAGCTGTGGAAATAGAAGCAGTAAGAGAAAAAAACTGCGGAGCATCAAAATCTCCTGCAGGTTGTGGGTGTTTCACGTATCAGCAGGGCAGTACCTGCACTACACACACTGGCAGGCCTCAGTCTGGCAAATGGCGTTTACAAGAATACAAAAATATTAGGGTCTATAAAATAAAGCAACAGAGACAGCGAGCACTGGCACAGTCACCAAATCACAAAGCATCACAACTAAAAAATGTAAGACTTAAAATCTGGCAAAGGACATATTTTGAACAAATTATCTGCTTTCAGGGGGCAGAGAATAACAAATATAGGATCATAGGGAAAAATATAAGGATCCTATAAAAATATAGGATCATAGGGAAAAAACTAACTCCAAGAAAGTGACAGAGAAAATTAATTTAAAAGAAAAGATGCAAAGGATACCAAAGCTGAGGAGAATTATTTGAAAAAATCAAATGAAACGTTAATGAGACTTACTGAGAGGACAGTGGTGAAAGGAGAATTCATTTACAAGAGAAACATTTTTTTTTCAGCAATATTCAAATATGGTATTAGAGAAAAAAAACAGAAGTGTGAGGGCTGGGGATTTAGCTCAGCGGCAAAAGCGCCTGCCTGGCAAGCACAAGGTCGTGAGTTTGGTTCTGGTACCGGAGAAAAAGCAAAAAAAAAAAAAAAAGAAGTGTGGGAAAAGAACACATGATCACAGATCCAATGTGAGTGAAAAAGATGAAAGAGGATAAACACCTTTGTAACAATAAATTTCAAAGCTAACACAGAAAAGATAAATTCCTAGAAATACATAAAACATAAAACTGATCCATAAAGAACAGAAAGCTCAAAGTCTTATAGCATTAAAGATATTTAATTAACAGTTTTTTAAAACTCACAAAGGCTTTTTAAAACTCACATAGTTTTATGACAACGTTCCAAATTTTCAAGAAACAGATCATTTCAAGTTTAAATGAGCTCAGCCGGGCGTGGTGACACATGCCTGTAATCCCAGCACTTGGGAGGCTGAGGCAGGAGGATCGTTGTGAGTTCGAAACCAGCCTGGGCTACAAAGTGAGCTCAAGGCCAGCCTCAACTGCAGAGCGAGACCCTGTCTCAAAAAAGACCAAACAAACAAAAAAAAATTCCTACGAGCTCTTCCTGAAGTATCAAAAGAGGGTGCAGCCCAAAACTCATTTTAAGAGGTCAGATATTAAACCATGATGAGGACAAAATGAAAAGGAAATTACAAGCTGATCTCACGAACATCGAAAGAAACTAAACTGAAGAGACTGTTGAAGAAAATACATGTCCAAATTAGCCCTCATTCCAGAATCCTAAGGATGGTTTATCTTTAGAAGTATAAAAATATCATTTGCTAGCAAAAAAAAAAAAAAAAAACACAAACCTCTTAACAGATGCAGAACATGTGATAGAATTTAACATTTCTTCCTGATTAAAAATTTCAACAGGAATGAGAGAGAACATTCTTAATCTGATAAATGGTATTTATTAAATACCACCCTTCACAGTAAATTGTTACAAGTTTAAAATGTATGTTTTTCTAAAATCAGGGAAGAACACAGTGTCCCCCCACCTCAGCACCCATTCAACATTAACCTGAAGGCTCTGGTCGGCATATCAAGAACAAAACAAATAAATAAATGAATGGATGGAAAGCGTAAGAATTGGAAGGAACTAAACTGTCATTCATGGATTATCGATGTCCATGGATCTCAAGTCACAGTCTCTTCATCTCTACCCCACACAACCCCTACATTTACTACTCTGCTCTCTGTATCCTGCCTTATGCTTCTCAAATGTCCACAGTCAGATTCCAGTGACCACCTGGATCCCAAACCCCACGGACACAATTCGGTTCTTACCCGCACTTCTTGCAGTGTTCTTCTCCCCTGAGCTCCAGATCTTCTCCAGCCTCGCAGGCTATTTTTTTCTCAGTAGTCTCCACTGGCTCCCTTTCTGTCACTTGTCTTTTCAACAACAGATTCAAGCCTTTGATTTCAAACTTTTTCAAGTTATACACCTACAGGACATTATTCACTGCTTAGGTGTGATTACCATTTCATTCAGGTGACACCCAACAGGAATGGTTCCCAAATTTGTTCTGGACAAGGACAAGGATATGCGGACATGTCCAACAGGTATTTCGTCCGCCTACATTCCATTTATGCCAGCCTTAGTCACCTTCCGTTCAGTGACTTAGGGCACAAAGCTGGACATCAATCAGCTCTAACTCCACCTTCCCTTCATTCCTCACATTCAATCTACTATCAGTTCCTATTTATGCTCTGTATTTCTGAAGCATCTTTCGGTTCTATTATGTTCCTTTCCCCCCTTCAGTCACTAATTTGATTCGGGCCCTGATTATCTCTTCAATTTCTTGTACTTGGTGGTCTGCTTACAGCCTGCCCTCTAATCCTTCTCAAAAGGAGCAAATCTGATTAAATCTCTCCCCTGATTAAAATCTTTCAGTGATTCCAACCGCCTAAGGTAAGATTCAAAGTCCTTCAAAGAGAGCCTGCTTCTACTCATTGAGACTAGTTCTTCTATCCTAAGGAAGAATTTGCTAGAATTCATCCTTTTCTGTTATTTCTGGGGTGCACCCTTTGTAAGAATCTATTCAATTCCCTGGTTCCTGTAGTAAACTTTATGTTTTATGCAGATAGACCAGTCTGGCAGTCTCTGGCAGGGTAAACATTAATGAAGTAGTTAAGGAAGAAACTTTATTCAATCCCCAATCCTGCCAAATAAAAACCTTTTTTAAAAAAGAAAGAAACGTTACATAAAGTACTAAGTATCAAATTTACAATGGACCATCATAACAATGTTATATGTTGAACACTTTGAAGTTAAAATAAAAGAAAAATTATGTCTGCATATACAACTCATTCAAAATTCATCTGACTATAAGCCAGACAGTGCCTTCTATACCGGGAGTAGGGAGACAATGAGACAAACTACCACATCTAGGTGATAGTCTTGTACCACTAAGAGATACAAAAGCTTGTCAAGACAGATTACAGGCCATGTCAAGTACGACAAGCCTAGTATGCACATGCACACACACAAAGACCATGCTACCAGTTATTGTTCAAATCTTCCCATAAGTTATCAAAATGAAGTTCAGCTTCATTTTACATGAACTTTTTCTTTGTACTGGGAATCGAACTCAGAACCTCATGCTTGCCAGGCAGGCATTCTGTACATGAACTTTTCATTTGTGTATAATTTATTAGCTAAGTATTTCCCAAATTAATTTACAGTAGTATGGTATTGGGTTATGTATAAAAGATAAAAAATTTAAAATATGTTGAATAATGTGTACCATCTAAAACTTCTACATTTTTCCTTCTTAAAAGCATTAAATTTTTCTTAGAATCCCCAGGGATGACAAACAGTGATATAGTCCAATACCATAAATAGTATTAAATCTATCAAATCTTTTATAAGAATGAAAACAATACATGAGCTCAGGTTATGATACTGCATAACTATTTTGTTATTTTCAACACAGTATTTTAAATGTACCTGTACTGTTTTTATCAACTACCTTCACTTTGAGTACATTTGCTTTTCAATATGGAAAACCCAGCCAGTTTTTTAATGTTCCCCATTCTGCAGCGTGCACAACTGAGCACAAGGAGATTTACAGTACACTGATCACTTTTACTCCATCCCCAAAATTAACCTTTTAAAATGTTTCTAAAATGGGGAGACCAGAGCCCAGCACCTATGCTATATCCACAATGATAAGAATTTCTTTAAAATTCCAGTAAAAGTAATACTGAGCAGAGGCTCCACTAGCTCTCTGGTCTTCACGTCCAGATTCAAAATCTGCTACATTCGAACTGAGCTACCTTGCCAAGTCATCCACTTCAGGGCTAAAAACCAAACACTGGGAGGAGAGATTAACTTTGTTCCATCAAACTGAAAAGAAAGTTTACATTTAGATCCGCATATTCGAGCCTACACATTATTCCACCAACACGAATTTTAAGCATTTTTTTCCTTTGAAAAAGCTTCCTGCTAACCAATGCTATGCCTTCCACATGAAATGCCTTAATTTTGAAAATTAAGAAACTTTAATTTTAATAACTCATAAAAGCTATACAGTACTAAGCTCTTCCCTGGCACTTTTCTCTCCTACCTACCCTCTCTCAAAACCCAGAAAAATCCAGCGCAATTGCAAACACAAAACAACTCGCCACATGCTCTGAATGCTAGGGAACGTGATTCCCCACTGGCTCGGGCTACAAAGAAAGCCCATGAGTAATCAAAAACACTAAATCAAAACATTAAAGTTGAAACCACCTCCCCAACATTAATATAATTCCTTTTTCTCTCTTTAATCTCTTTAATGCATTTCCCCGCGTATTCTTGGAATTTGAGCGGCCTCAGAAGCCCGGGTGCTAAGTTCATCTCAATGTCAGCCAGAATAGAGACATGCAAAAAATCACTAACTTGGAAGGTTATTTAGGACAATAACGTCTTTCACTCTTACTCCTCCCACTCCAGCCCGATTTGACCTAATACTAATATTTAGCAGGGGGGAAAAAATACCAGTAATCGGGCTTGCCCCAGGGGCCCTTCCAGGCAGCGGCGGAGACTGCACACACCCAGCAGGAGACCCTCGCAGGGGAGCGTCCGCCCGCGCGCCCCTCCCCACGCACCCGCTGCACTCCGCTCAGCGCGCACACGCGTCCAACTGTTCTTGGATCTACTCACATCCCTCGCTCACATCTGGCTGCCCAGCCCCCTTCCTTTGCCGTCCTCCGTCGCCCCGCGGCGGACCCAGCAAAGCCACTCAGCACAGCGCCCGCCGCAGGCGCACCCACCCACTCACCTGGCCCGGATCCCCGACCCCGCGCCGGCGCGCTCCGCCCCGCG
>NW_004955402.1:12626600-12631045 GCF_000276665.1 Chinchilla lanigera
GAGCGGAGCCCTGGCGCGGCTCTGCGAGTGCGGAACCTGCCCAGGCTGTGCCGGGCGGGCGCGACGGCGCGAGGCTGCGGCGAGGTCACGGCGGGGCCTTGTGCTCGGCCCTCCCGCAGACCGGACGCGGCCCGGACAACTTTTAAACGGCCAGCCCGCCCCTCGGGAACTCGGGGGAGCGAGAAGCCCTCTCCTCCCTACACCCCGGCGCCTTTCTGCGGCAGGCTCGTTCCAAATGAGGCCTGGAGCGTCCTCCTAGGCATTGTTTACACCCTCCGGGCGCAGGATGTGAGCGGGGAGGCAGGCAGCGGTGATCGCTAATGTGAAACCTACTTAAGCGAGAGGAGGCTTCCCCTCAGCGAGGCTTAGGGATAAAGCACCACGGACAGGAACACCCCCCAGATAAATGCTACACTTAAGGGAGATGGTCAGTTGAATCAGATTCTGGGGAACAACAACCGGCTTAAGTTCCTGTGCGATCAGTGGTCGCTGTATTTGCACTACAGGTATAGAAAATGCCGAAGATCTACAAGACCTTGGTAAAAAAAAAAAAAATTTTTTTTTTTTTTGTTTTTTGGTTGTTTGTTTTTGATTTTGAGCCAGGGTCTCCCAGTGTAGCTCAGGCCGGCCTCAAACTCGCTGCAGTCCCCTGCCTCAGCCTCCCCAGTGTTGGGTTGACAACTGTGCGCCCCCACACCTGGCTCTTAGTTGGAAAATTTAGAGTTGAAGTTTGTGAAGTTTCATGGTGTCTTTGAAAAGTCACTTTCTCTCTTTCATTCTACATTTTAATTGCTAACTATTCTTCCATTTGGCAAAGTCCCATGTGGCACTACAGAACCTTTCTCTGTAGGCCCTGAAAATTAGAGAATGAATTTAGCTTACAAAAATAGTACTAGGCAGCACAACAATAAACAACAAAAGCTACTTTGTTTTAGAAGGTAATTTACTGGGCACCTGCAGTGTGCCCCACACTGCACTGAGGCACTTCACACAAAGATGGAAAGTGGAATTTCTACCATAAATAAATTTGCCTGAGGTTGAGGTAGCAGAGTTTAGATCCAGACTCGTCTGACCCAAAAGCTTCTATTATTTCCTTTGTACATTTATTATTCATTCACCCAGATATTTAATTAACCACCTACTCTACTGCATGCCAAGTGCTAGGCTACGAAAAGAAGACAGTGGCTTAAGGAGCTCCAGTTCAGTGATAATAAAGTAATACAGCTGTGCTAAGAAGGAACTCTTGGGATAGGAAGGACACCTAACCTAGTTTTGAAGGGTGGAGGCTGGGGTTAGGAAAGGGTGGCCCAGCCATCCAACAGAGCAATCCTGAGAACTAGACGACCTGTGGGGAATTTGTGTGTGCGTCTGGAGGTTGAGGATTAAAGGAAGTGACAGTTCAAACACTGGAAGTCAAACTGACAGGGCGTGATTAAAGGTAGGCATGAGGAAAAAGGATATACCAAAGGCAGTGTGAGCCTGGCTCAGAAGTACGGGATTCCAGTGGTACCTTCCATGAGTTGAATGGATAACTCAGTTTTAGACACACTGCCTTTGACAAATAAATACATGAGATAATGTTCAACATCATTAGTTATTTGAGAAATGCAAATTAAAACAACATTGAGATTCCACCTCACCCCAGTAATAAGGGCTAGTATTAAGAAATCAACCAATAACAAATGCTGCCGAGGCTGTGGAGAAATTAGAATTCTTCTCCACTGCTGGTGGGAATGCAGACTGGTGAAGCCACTGTGGAAATCGGTTTGGAGATTCCTCAGCAAACTAGGTCTAGAGGTCCCATTTAATCCAGCTATTCCCCTTCTGGGTATTTTCCCAGAAGATCTGAAAACATCATATTCACAGTGATATATGTGCACCTATGTTCATAGCAGCGCAACTTGTAAGTGGTAAATTGTGGAAGCAACCCAAATGTCCATCCACTGAGGATTGGATAAAAAAAATTGTGGTACTTTTATATAATAGAATATTACTCAGCTCTAAAAAAAAGATAAACTCCAGGCTTTTATAGGTGAATGGTCACAACTAGAGACCATACTCGTAAGTGAAATAAATCAGACCTGCATATGTAAGCATCATATTGTCTCACCAGTGTAAGACCTGAAAGAGTGAATAAAAACTAGGAGGTATGACAGACATTGTGAAACGAAAGGAAAATGCTCAAAAGTAAAGGGCAACTGGGGTGTGGGAAAAGAGAAGCGAAAGAAGGGGAAATTATGTAAGTATGTATATACAGGATAGCTAACAGTTGCACTACTGTCTTCTGTTGCTCTACAGAAAGGAGCAGTTAATGATTACTTGTTTGATCGATCTTGTATGTCTCATTTGTTTTCCTGAGAAAACACTTTGAAGATATCAGTAAGTAATACACAGTTAATTTCCTACAACTTTGTCTGTAACTCTGTTTTATTTGTATTGTTCTTCTGCTATTTTGTAAATGGATGTCTGTTAATATGTTTTCTTTTTATTTTTTAAAATAAAAAAATAGACACATTGCCTTTGAGATACTTTTGACATAACTATATGTAAATGCTTAAAAAGAAAACTGGATATACTGGTTAAGAGCTGGGGAACGGTCTAAGGTAGATATCTAAGTAATCATGGATTTCTCATTAAAGGAGGGAGGGAGATCATTCAGAGGAAATGCTAAGAAAAAGCTACCTACAAAAACCTAGGGAAGTCGTATGTTCAGGACCAAGAAGACACGCTTCAAGGTGACTGAGAAGCCATAAATGATAAAGAAGCCAAAACAGGTAGGCATCATGGAGGGCACCGAGGATTCCAAAAAGCAGGAAGTACGTAGTCAAATGCCAAGTCCTTCAAAGGACAAGCAAGACAATTTAAAAGCATCCTCTGCTTTAGCAAGAAGAAATAAGGGCAAGGGGACTAGCTGGGGAGGGAAGATGCTGAAGCAGCATCACACTGTCAAGAATGGAACTGGTAAGAAATGCACGGGGACAGATAAAAGCCATAAAGAAGGGAGCAGAGAATTCAAGACAGGAGCTATGTTTTGCGAGCAAGGTCTCCAAGAAAGAAGATAGAAACAAAGGGATGGGAACTGATGCTGATAAAAATAGGGATAGGGACCAGATGGAATTTACCGTAGTTACGAAGTTTTGCTCTCAGTAGAGGGAGATAAGGAAGCTGCAGGGATGAGAGGACCAGAGAGGGGTGAAGACTTGGAGTGGCTATGAAAACATTAGCAAAGGAGCTGGGCGACACAAAGTGACGGAGTGACTGATGGAAAACACGGGCAGCTAAACACACATCAGACACCGTGACTTGGCAGAGTTCTAAATCCACATGAAAGCACGATTTCTGTTCAGTGAAACCAGCATCTCGCCCAGAGAAGCTACGTAAGTTCTAACCTTCGGATGGTTTCAGCTTAGTCTGAATCTTTCCATTCCACCACACATGTGGCACCATTACCCTTCAGTCATATATCGGGGTCACCTCTCTTCAGCAGTCAGGATGTTTGATATGAAAGTATAAAACATTTTATAAGTGAGCTTATACCAGCTTCAAACAGCCAAGTTCCTAACTTGGAAAAACTGGTCTAAGATCAAGGGAACTCAATGATTCACAGAACGAGGACGGCACCAAGCATGGCCGCCATGTGACAGTTTAGCCACTTCCGAGGCCTTCCTCTGATGACGAAAACTACAGAAACAGAAAGTCAGGAAACCAGTTTCCAGCCTTCTGAATGGGACTTTCAGACAAGGCTGAAGGGGAAAAAAAGCATTAACGTTCTCTGATGTGACGTTTCCAAGTATTCTACCTTAAAAATATCCTGTAGGTTTCTTTTTACTAGATCAAACCACAAACTCCTCAACTTACCTTATATACTGCAAATTTTTGCAACCATGTAACTAGTCTCACTTACATATAAAATCTTCCTATAATTACACTTCATTTATGTACATAGTGAAAACCTGGACTCTACAGGTCACTTCAGAGCATCCACTAAAAAGCAAAAACCACCCACATATCACCAAAGTAGAAGGAACAAGGCTGGACGCAAAGGCCCAGACTCACAGAAACCCTCCTTCAGAGCCGGCTTGCTCTCCCTGTGGACACAGTTTTACCAAGTTTGGTTTCTCTGGCTTTCTTGTTATTAAACAGGAGATTACAAAGAGTAAATCTGAAGGGATCTGGATTCTACTAGAAACAAGCACATAATCTAAAAGTTTAGAAGTAATTTTTTAAAACCCATAAGAAACAAACAAGAATTCAAGAAGTATGCCAGGGGCTGGGGATTTAGCTCAGCAGCACAGCACCTGCCTGGCAAGCATGAGGTCGTGAGTTCGATTCTTGGTACCAGGAAAAAAAAAAAAAAAAAAGTACGTGAGGCCTGGTGGCACATGCCTGTAATCCCAGCACTTGGCAGGCTGAGGCAGGAGGATCGTTGGGAGTTCCAGACCAGC
>NW_004955402.1:12631145-12648016 GCF_000276665.1 Chinchilla lanigera
AATAACCTCCTCCCCAGTCATCTTCCTGTCCTCCACCCTAGACGTGACCACAAACAAGTGTAGTATTCTGTCCTTCCATGCTGTGCTGTACTGTGCTTTGTTTCATAGTCTGTTTAAAGTTTTTTTGGTAAGTACTGGGAATTGAACTCAGGACCTTGTGCTTGGCAGGCAGGCACTGTGCTGTTAAGCCCTGTCTCATATTTTTATGATTAAAAAATTTACGTGGTTCAGAATGGATTAAACTTTTTAAATTGACCCTTCTGGGGAAATTTGATTTGCTTTGTGACCAGTTCTGTTTGTAACCAGAGTTATGGAGGAATTAAGTTTGTGAACCCAGCTACCACTATATTACTTTGTTTCCATGTTAAACTCTAACTGGGAAGACCCTGGACATATTCCTTCCTACCTGGGTGTAAATGCCTGTTCCTTTTCTCTCACTTCCAACATCTCAGTTATTGGCCAGTGTCACCTACTCTACAACTAAGTTACTGTGTGCAACAGTTTGATTATTAGTCTATTTCACCCATTAGTTTAGGGCATATTTGCCATTAATTTAAACTACTATTTGGAAACATCTTTTTCAAAATGCTTTTAAGTCTAATTAGCTTTTACCTCTACTCTAAATATGGAGAGAGTACATAAATACGCACAAATAAAACTCCTTTCTTAATTTTATTCAATTTCCAGCCCATATAAACTGTGTGGACACCTCTAACACTTGTATTTATTTTTCCTTTCAATTTGAACCTTTGTAACTTCTCAATAATTTAGGAACTGACTACTGGATTTATTTAGTGAATTTTTGCTGTTGTGGTATTAAAAAATGTCTTTGTAAGTAAGAAAAACCAGGGGCTGGGGATTTAGCTCAGCGGCAAAAGCGCTTGCCTGGCAAGCGCAAGGTCGTGAGTTCGGTTCCCGGTACCGGAGAAACCCTGTCTCAAAAAAAAAAAAAAAAAAAAAAGAATTCAAGAAGTATTAGCAAGATTTAGACATTTAGCTAAAAAGCACATGGTTCTATAAAAAGCATCCTCTAAGATATCTTTGTATAAAGGCACAGGGTACTTATTAACAAACAAAAGCATAATCCTGAGAAAACTAGAAAACTTAAAATTGAGTTTTACAGTTTTAGGTAAGTATTAAATGTGTGGGCTGGGGATGTGACTCAGTAGTAGCACACTTGCCTAGCATGTGACAGGCCCTGGGTGCAATCCCCAGAACCGCCATACACAAAAAATACAAAGTAAATGTGTTACATTTTAAAAAAAAGATTAAAATAGAAGTAGGTCTGCTGCTATGGGGACTGAGGTCACTCATTCCTACCCATCCCTGTTTTGCAGCACACACAACACAAGTGTTTCGCTATTATAATCCCATTTATGGGTCAAAACAATCCACAGGTGTTTTAACGGGCCATCATTTTAAACAGGAGAGTGTATTTAAAAGCTGAGTTGAAACGAAATTATGTAGCAGAGCCAGGAAGTACACTCAAGTCTATGGGAGATCAAAGTCTGTAACTGTTCTGTTTAAAAAATTTCCAGATAATAGAAATGAATGCCAGATAAGGCAGTAAAGAATGTGATTATGCCACCCTGATCTCAATTAAGTTATTCTGATGTAATACTTAAGCATTTAAAAAACCACATTCAAGGATGCCACTTATTTCTCAAGTATTTTGGGAGACCTCTCTACAATTTTTCTTCTATGAATCCATAAATTTTACTGGAAGATGGTATTTCATAAAATTACTAAAAAGCTATCCTAAAGATCCTCTAAAAATCTGAAACATGAAATGCAAGTTATGAAATGAATGCTGCATTCCAAACATATTATTTAGCTGTGTACAGCTGTGGACCATATCCAGCTCTGAGATGTTTATATATTTTCGTTTTATAGAAACTTGTCCCGCAGTCAAAGATAGATTTAAAACTGATTCATTAGACATTCAGACCATTGTTCCTAATAACTTCCTACATGGTTTCCTTTAAAATGAAGACATAAAACAAAGACAAACATTAGTAGTCTATTGCTGTGTAATAAGTGATAAAGATAAAACAATAGAATCATTCCACAAGTAGTCAAATAAATCTTTAGATCACACGACCTCTTCCCAAAGCAAACGCAATTTTAAAGACACAAAAGCTCCAAGCCCATTATGAAAAGGGATTACTAGTGTAAATTACCTAGGATCCTACAACTGTAGGGGTTACTGCGCATCAGGCACTATGTGGAGGATTGTGCTTACATTATCATATTTAATCCTCATGACAAATTTAAGAAGCTAAAAGAAGTTACACAGTCTAAATGCAAAGCTAATACTCTTGCAAACCTACGTTTTTAACAAAGAGAGGTGTCTGGGGCTTAAGCAAACAGTGTGAAAATCAGAAAAGGTTGACTTCTCCAGAGATTGAAGACCATCAACACAACACATGACTTATCTGTTGTTCTGCCTTAAAATCGTGCATCCCTACACAGAAAAAAAAGATACCAACACATCCATCAGGTAATCACATAAAAAATGTTGAAAGGAATTTGGTTGTACAATGTGTTAAATACTACGTGAATCCTGACATCACAGTTTGTTAATTTCAAAGATGTTCTACAATGCTACCAATTTATTCAGATTTATACACACTGTTCATCACTTAAATAAACTAGCACATGAAATCTGCAAATGAACAAAAGCGGAAGTGCTGAGAAAGTATTTTAAAAACAATATTAGAAGAATCAACCATTTAAAATGCTTAATGACAATTATGTTTTCCTCTAATAGTAACAGAATTCTGTTGGAAGTCTTTCTGTAAGATTTTTTTCTTTTTGTTTTGACTTTTATTAGTACATGTTTGCAGTACATAATTATGTTCACTGTAGGAAATTGGTACATGTACATAACACATTTCAATTCCTTTTTTCCCCCTCAACCCCCTTTAATTTCCCAAGAACAAAATCAATTAATTAAAAAAACCTAAAAAAGTAAATAACAAAAATACAGTTTTAAAAGAATTCAGATTAATATTTTCCCATTTTCCGTACTTTTCAAACAGATATGTAGAATGTGTGGCACACACAACAAACATAGCATTTCAAAAACTATACATGAATTCACAAAGCTTCCATTTTAATCACGGGAAAATAAAATTTTAGATTTTTACATGTAAGAAAAACATATAAACAAGGTGTGGTGGCACACACTTGAAATCCTGGCACTCTCAGAGGCTGAGACAGAAGGAGCGCAAATTTGAGCCCAACCTGGGCAGCTTTAAATTTGATGAGACCCTGTATCAAAATAAAAAGTAAACAGTACAGAAATCCATTTTTCTGTCATTTTGCTAAAACCTAATCTTTAACCAAAAGAACAAATATACTAAGAAATTAAGTATCAACATAAAAAGTTAGTGATGATTAAACATAAAAAATGATGGTTAAACATATATGTAGAAGTTAACAAAATGGAAAAGAAAGCTTATTGACATGAGGGGCGGGGGTAAGACATGGTCTCATTATGTAGTTCAGGCTGGCCTCAAACTCATGGCAATCCTCCTGCCTCAGCCTCCCAAGTGCTGGGAGTACAGACATGTACCACATGCCTGGCCTGCCACTTGGTTTAAAATCATATGACAAAATAAATAAAAATACTAGTTTAGAAACCCAAAGGGAATATTTACAACTTTTTAGTCCTTAAAAAAAGAATTATTAACAAATTAGTGTATCCCTTTCACCCAAAAGCAAACGGCATATGGTTGAACAAGAAGAGACCAAGGGGAAACAAAACACAAAAAACTGTCATCTGCTGAGATCAATTTCCATAGGTAAGGATAACAATATTTCCTACATATAAGCATTATAGATTTTTCATATAAAGCTGTTTTGTTTCTAGAATATTTTCATATCCCTTCTACTGAAATGTCACAACAATCCTTGGCAGAGTGATGTTAATTATATTTGTTAAATATGTCTCCCTCAGGGCTGGGGTGTGACTCAATGGTAGAGTTCTTGCCTTGCATCCACAAAGACCTAGGTTTGAACCCCAGCTCCACACACAAATAATACACCAGCTCCATACACAAAACCCCAGCTCCATACACAAAAAATAAAATTAAAGTATTAAATTAAACTTAAAAATCTAAAAAAAGCAAAAGAATTTTTTTTAAAGTATGGCTACATCAATAAATTCAAACAAATTCTGAATTTTAGTTATTTTAGAATCACTGCTTAACCAAGAATACATTCCAAATTTTACTGAAAATGAAGCTTTCCTTTAATAATAATAATAATAATAATAATAAATATTGCTTTTCAACAATTTGAAAACAATGACTTACTGCATGATCAAGTATGTGATACCCCGACAATTATTTTAAAAATTAAATTCCAAACAACTTACCTCTTCTTGTTTAGTGAACAGATTAAGGCAGTCACTCAAAGCGACACAAGTTTCTCTAGAAGCTTCAGAGACAGCTTCAACTTTCTGAAGAAATGATGGAAGCATTTCTATAAATATAAAAAGAAATACAATGAGTGGAATTTTAAGTAACTTAAGGTAAACTAAGACCACAAAAACATTTTTATACTTACTTGCTTCATTTTTCCTCCCAAGTGTCTTAAGCAAAGTACACACAACACTGTGTTTCTTGGGCACTGTCATTCATCACCTACTATAACCAGGGTACATGAGCTGGTATAGAACAAAGATGAAGCCTTTCCCTAGAAAGGCCTCGGTGGGTGAAGGCACACCTTTGAGAGCTTTCAGTGATACAAACAAGGCTGCTGCACCACGTGTGCCACAGGTGTGCCACCACTGGCCTACATCCTATAAAAAGAAGTACTGACAGTAAAAGAAAACTGTGTAAAATAGGAAGTAGGCACAGTATATAATGTTTAAGAAAGCAGGTGACAGGACTGACAGCACTGCTTATAAGAGTAACACTTTCTTTCATGATGTCTATGCTAGATAAATAATTTTATTCCAAAGCAAAGTGCTAAAAAGGGACAAAAATAAGTCTGTAGCTGACATGGTAGCTAACATCTGAAGCAGCATGAACTCAACTTCCTCTAGTTCTTACTTGGACAAATGTGTGGCATTAAAAATGCATCCCTGTGGAGGCCAAATATCTTTTATTGTTTTATTTAAATTGGGAACAACAAAAGGTAGGATCACTATCTTTCTTGGTCCACTAAAGAAAATCTTAACACAGTTAACCCATTCATAATAAGCAAAAACAAGGGAAAAAGCTGCAAAATGGACATATATCACTTAAAAACAAGCAAAATGTTCTATCTTACCCAGACTGACACAAGAGAAATGTATTTTGGCTTTTGGTTAGCTACATATTAAGATCGTCTAAATCTACCCCTCCATCAAATAAAAATCCTACGACTTAAAAGAAGAAAATTAAATCTGTAACGTACTTGTATTCAAAATCATGTTAAAATAATGTTAATATAGTAAATGAAGTCATAAACACAATCAAGCAAATCCAAGTATCAACAGTTTGCAAATATTATATAGTAAGACATGGAACACTCATGAGTAAACCATGAGCAAACCAAACTTTTCAAATGGGAAATGCAGTGACTGTTGTAAGGGGAAGACAGTGTAAGACTGTCATTCAGTACCAAAATACCAAAGCTCATCTACTAGGAACCCATACCAAACAGCTGATGTTTCCGACTGACAAAATTGTGAATATTAACCTCTAGTCTTTCTTCAAATATTTCCAAATTTTCCCCATTAATGAGCCTTATATGAACCAAGAAAATCCTCTTCTTGGAAAAATTATTCCTCAAAACTCACAAAAGTGGGCAGTGAAAGGAAAAGGTCACCGTGAAGGAAGAAAGATACAAACAACCTTTCATTACTATCCAGATGTGAAGACCAAATGTTATTTCATGATATTTTCATCTTGTGGACTAAGAGTTTCCTATTACTAGCTATTCTTAACAAAACTCAAATAAGTGAAAATTACTATACCCAAATAAATCTGACCTTACATACTTTAGTTTTCACTTTGAATCTTTGATACACATTGTGATTTATTCTCTACTTAGCGGCTAAATAGCAACAGAAATTACCATATGCTAGATGCCATATGACTTAAACAGTACCTCAGCAGATGTCACAAAGAGCTGTGGATTGAGTACTGTGAGGATACGTACAAGAAAAAGCCGACACAGCCTCTGTCTTCCTAAATTTCTTGGGTAATCTAGTAATTTTCCATTTTCATAGTACAGATGACAGAAAGATGAAAGGGGAATTGTCATGGATCTATTTCTTTCGTTAAATACCATAACATGCTTCAATATTCCCAGTTGAGACATTTTAAGATAATCTATACTTTCAATACTCATTGTCCAAATACATTATTAGAAATACTTAAGTATGCTTAAAACTAATTCTATAAGCTTTCAAAAGGTATTTTATTTACTTATTCATTAATTCATACATACATACAAATTCTTTTGTCTAAAACAAAATCAAGGTTATCTAATATGGGGGTATATAGCTCAGTGGTAGATTGTGTGCTTAGCATGCATGAGGTCCTGGGTTAAACACTCAGCATCCCACACAAAAAAAGTAATCTAATTTCTCTGACAACCTAGTGTTAAAATAAGGTCTTAAAATAAGTATTAGCTTGCGCAGTGGCACGGTTTAAGAACTGAGGAACTTGGCATATGCTACACTGTGGTGCAGCACATCAGGGTTATTCAACTCACACTGGCATGCTTCTTATATAATGATGTTTCTGTACTGTTACGTAAAAAGAAATAAAAATGCTACCCTTCTAGGAAAGTGACCAACTGGGAATCAGTGTAAATACGTTTTAGCCAGTTAATATTTAGAGACCGTCCTGCCAAAAATAAATGCAACAAGACCAGTATATTACCTTATTTGGCCTACTATAAGAATCTGAATGTTAATTTTAAGGAAAAAAATTACTTTTGTGCTAAAAATATTTTGAAATCAGGAAAGCTGCTGTAAGAGCTATGGAAAAGCTTAACTTTAGAGACATAAAAAGCTCACAATCTGTCATTTTCCATGATTATACTATACAATTTTTAATTGAGTAAGTTTTAAAAGTAGTGGGAAACGGCCGGTGATATAGCTCAGTGGCACAGCACCTGCATGACAAGTGTAAGGTCCTGAGTTTGAATCCTGGTACCAAAAAAAAAGTAGTGGGAAAGGAATTTTCTTTTAATATGTTAACAAACTAAATATGAATACAGACAAGTCTACTGTCCTAATACAGAAAAAGTTCACACTCTCTAGCCCAACACCTAATTGCCTCATAAACTTGATCGCTTTCAGCCACAGTGTTTTCCTGGAAATACTCGTTTACCTAGAAATCATCTTCTACTTTAGTTCTTACAAACATTTGTTCAAGATTTTCCTTCTTTCCTGATACTGGAAATAATAATTCATATGCAGAAGTTTCTCCATTTAACAAAAAAATTATTTTCTTTCAAGCCTAGTTCAAATGCCATCTTCCCCTGCAAAGCCTTCCTGAAACATGACTGTGGGACACGGCCTCTCTCCCGGGCTCCAGCAGCAGCCAGTGCACTTCTAACACAGGACAGGAAGCACTGGGTGGGTACTGTATCTCTGTTACTCCTATAAATTCTAGACCTCTTTACCCCTTCAAACACCCTCCACTGAGCTCTGAACAATAATAAAGAAGACTCAAATGTATCCTAAATGAATGAGGAAATTATATCTATGCACAGAAATCCCAAATGCTTTTGGGTTATTTTATTTTACATGGAAAAAGAATTGTACTTTACTGAAAAAAATGGAAGATGGAAACATTTTCAGTTATATTACCATAACTGCCAATTAGGGCACATTGAGAAACTGGTAATTTGTAAATGACGTCTTGTTTTCTACTTGAGACACGAGAAGATACATTTTGTTGTTTTTCAACATGTCACTATCCAAATATTTCTATCATTTGGGACAAGATATTTAAAAGGAAAAAAAAAACCCAGAATGAATGGCATTTCATTGCTTTGCCTTCCTTGTCCTTCTAGTAATGCTGTTATCTCTCTATTTTTTTCTGTTCAAATACAAATACAACAGAATAGCCCCAAAACTAAGCTAGTGACAAAGCTAAAGATTATAATTTTAAAAATACTGACATGGATAATTTGGATGGGAAAAATGTAATGCATATGACTATGTACAGCAAGAATTGATCCATCCTGAATGAAGGAGGTATTTAATAAAACACTGGCAAAAAAAAAAAAAATAATAAAACACTGGCTTTCACACTAATTGGAATTATATGCACTCATCAGAAAATTAGTACTCCTCAAAAGGGAGAAAAGATATTTGAACATAAAAATAAATCAACCAAACTTTTACAAATGCAACATAAAACTGTAACTTGAAAAAAATCAAGAAACATGACAATATAAGATGCAAGAATATAAATTTAGCTTTTTTGTCTAAGTTCAGAGCTGATTTGAAAAACCATCTACTGCATAAGTCCTTCTGACTGCTCTATCTGTGTATCCGTATCTAGGGAATTTACACCAATGCACTGGAAGATAAAATACATGTTCAAACTAGAATGTATGAAATAAGCATGAGTAAAGAACAAAATGATGGTATCAGGGATGTCATAAAACATAAACAGTAAAGATGTGCATATTTTTAAAAATATTAAATATTTTGACAAGGGAACTGTAACAGACTGATCAGGTGAACTTTGTTAAAAAAAAAAAAAGTGGGACTTGAATTGGACCTTGAAGAACAATATTTCTATTGCTAAATTTAAGCCAAAAAATTAACTAAAATATATGTATTTTCAAGTAGTACTAAAAATATTAGTCCTGAGAGGAAAATAGTTTCAGAATTATGATCAATGAAAACCCTAGAACGTGAGATAATTTCATCTACCAGGTGGCGGGCTTCATATTAGGCACTAGTGATGAAGGTGTCGGAAGGAGACAACCACTTTTTGTCCTAACAGCTTGCTGTATAGCAAGGAAAATAGAAAACAAACAATTACCTTAGATAATTTAGACTAGTAGGAGAGAAGGCATAAGATTAGTTGGGGGAAAAATGAATTATTCCAAAAACTTTAGAAAAGTCAGTGCCAATGCACTGAGAGCTTCTGAAATCCAAGCAGAAAAGCGGCCGGCAGAACTGTACATGTTTTGCATCCTTCTGCAAATGAGAGTGAAGTGGGGCGGTGAGGAAGATTCATTGTAGTCAGGCTGTCACTAAATTGCACCACTCCTGAGTCAACTCTACCGTGGGCCCCTCACCTTATGATAATGATCATAGTGGAAACTACAATGAAGTAAACAGTAATTACTAAGGCAGAGATGCAGAGTATCAAGGCAGCTCCACCTGTGGAAAGGTCAGGTGAGGCACCTTGGGAAGGCCCCTGCCACAAAGCATAAGGTGAGGAGAGAAAGAATTTGATGCTGTCTTAGTAAATTAAATGAGTCTACATGCTTGAGAGCGCTGCAGGGGACCATATTTACCTGTCTTCTCAGACTTTGGCAGAAGTGAAAATGAGCAACAGAACACTTAGTTTCATACCCACATCTTGCTGACTAGACTCCGCAACCTCATTAAAAGAAAGCACGGACCAAAGGCAAAAGTTCCCACTCCAATACCCTGCTTGCTTTTGCTGTCCTTTCAACCAAGAAGGCTAGGCCTGCCCAGAGAGGGAACAGAAATACCCAGAGTGACACTAACAACTGCTGCTGCTGTGATAGGGAAAGTGCAGGGTGCTTCGGACACATAGTAAAAAACACTTTAATCCTAGAGAAGCCAAGAAGTTGTTTTAGCAAAGTGCATGTAACAGATGAAGAAAAGTAAGTATTTCTCCCCTTGGGAACAACATGTACGAAGGTCCTAAGGCACAAGGAAAGTTCCATGTTGCTGAACAGACAGTGCAAGGAGGGAAGGGGGAAGAAAGACTGGAGTGAGTAGACCTAGGTCATGAAGTCATCTTGGAGTCTAGATTATATGCAAAGGCACTGAAGCCTGCCAGTGAGGCTGGAACAAGGTCTGTTTTGTAAGAAGCATCTTTCTAGGTATACTCCAGAACATTCCATGAAGATAAGAGGGATTCTGCCACTACTAGAATTGTGGCAGAGACAGCTAATGGCCTATTTTAGAGTAACAGTAGGGGGATACAGAAAGGAGAACAAAGCATTAAGCTAACCAAGAAAGGTGTACAGAGAAAAACGTTAAAAGGACTCCATGATTTGGGCTGGAAAGCTGGGTGAATCGATGCATTTTTTTGAAATGAACAAAAGAAAGAATATGAAAATAGGTAAAGAGAAGGAAAAAGACTGACAAGAAAAAAAGGAAGGGGGTTCCTTATTGTAAGCTGGAAACTTCTGCTGTGTATCAATCCCATCCTCTCTTCAACTTTGAAATCAGAGATGAGCATCTGAGCACCTCAGTGACAGCAGACAGACTAATGTGACTGCCCTTAAAGTCCATCTTACCCCACAGATCTGGTGATACATCACCAACATTGCCAGGTTGTACATCAAATACATGTTTCAGGGGTAAACAGAATTCTTGATTTATACCAGATGACTAGATAAGAGCAGACTTTGAAGTAGGCTGCCTAGGGTCAAATGCTGACATTTTTTGAGGGGGGGGTTTATTAGCTCTTTGGCAAATTACCTAAACTCTCTCTGCCTTAGCTTATCTATAAAATGGAAATAACAACAAAATGCAGACCTAGAGACACAATAAAACTGCAGAATACCAAAGACAAAGTGAAAAATGCCTACAACAATCACTTTGAGAACATCAGAGGTCAAGACAATGTGGAATTATATTTTTATTTTTTTATTTTAAAGAGAAAAAAACTAACAAAACAACAATGAAGACAAAAACAAAACAACACAAAAGCAACAATAATGATACATGACCTCAAAACAAAATGACAGCCATTAGCAATGGTTGCCGCATTACATACTGTTATCTTCAACGAACTTGCCCAGCCCACCAGAGGTAGGAATGTAAGACTGAGCAAACAATCAAAGACAGTACAAGTAATACATTTTTAAATCATAACAGAAGATAACTATGATCCAGTGAAAGGGAAATAAGGTTAAAATAGAGATTTTACAACTCACAGACCCTGAATAAAAGAAATACTTTAAAGATTTGCCTCAGTCTGAAAGAACCGAGCCTAGAAGTGGGGAGGATATGAAAGTCAACGGCATTTCAAGGAACGCAGAATACTCCCCAGTTCTCCTAGTTTCTTCCATATTTCGTCTCTAGAAGGTCTTAGTGACTGGTCCAAGTTGTGCATTTACTATCCTGCCAGAACAAGTTAAGTACTTGTGAGTTTAAAAGGAATGTTATATACGTATAGGGCGGGTAAATAGGAAATTTATTACATTCACCCATGCATGGCGGGGACCTCCATCAGGGAGCATGTGCTATGGAGGGGCTGCGGGTAAACAGACAAAAATTCCTGCCCTTATGGAGTTCACAGTCTAGTAGGGGAGGCAGACAGTCATGTACAGGAAGTCTAAAAGGTGACAATCCCCCACTCCAAAAAAAAACAAAGCAAGGTAGAGGGACAGCCAGTGCTGAGGGGCACTGAAATTTTGGATGGGAGGGTGTAAGGGCCCAGCAGGATGAGCTGGTGTGCTCAAGCGATGATAAGTGTTTTAAAAGAAACCAGTCACAAAGGTGAAGCAGGCCGAGGGAGTTAACAGAAACCAGCTGGCAGGCCACAGTTACCACTAGGGGTGGGACAGGGAAAGGGGAGTGCACAGAATGGTGTTGCTAAACCCAGGAAGAAGAGTTGGAGTCAGACCACGGGCCCACCGGCCAGGTGCAAGAACCCAAAAGCACTTTAAACCACAGCCCCGCTGCAGGGCGTGGAGCTAACCCCTGACCTGCTTCTCCTCTGGCGCCCTGGATGGGCCTCCCCTGTACTAAGTCCATCAGAAGTCCTGGCCCAAGGAGGCCCTGGCAAAACAGGCTGCGGCACACACAGAGAGTGTGTGGACGAGCAAACCAACACAGGTGGCAGCAGCTGCAGTCCAGAGGGCCTTTTGAAGAAAGACCGAGGGAAGTAAGAGTGAGTACCCTGGAGAAAAGCTTCTGGGAAGAGGGGCCAGCACACTGAAGGCCCCAGGCAGGGACGTTCCTGGATGGGTGAAGGACAGCAAGAAGGCCACAGGGTTGTAGAGGAGCAGGCGAGGCAGTGGAAGGAACGAGGACCAACAAGTGAATGGGCTGCGAGGCTCTGCAGGGCTTTAGGCTTTCTCTTTCCTGCCAAGGGAGGCATCTTCAAGCCACTGGACGCCTCAAGCAAAGGTCATCAATCCATTGTTGTTTGAGAAAGATCCCGGGGCACAACTCTAGAGGCCAGGGTGGAATCTGAGATCCAATGTGCAGGTTGCTTTAATAGTCCACATGGGAGAGGATGGGGGCCTGAGTCCGGCAAGGTGGCAAAACTGTTTACCCAAAGCCCAGGATTTTAAGGAAACTTTTAAATTGGCTGAATCAAAGTGTTTTTCCTTTAAGATTTTTTCTTTTATCTAACTAAAACAACCCTGATTTCTTTAACCAGAGATCCACTATCCACTATCTACATTTAATAATGTGATAAAGGGGCCAGAGATATAGCTCAGTGGTACAAGCACCTGCCCGGCAAGCGTAAGGTCCTAAGTTCAATCCCTGGTAATAATGATAATCCCTGGTAATAATGATAATAATAAAAATAATGATAATTAATAATAATAATAATAATGTTATAAAGTATATTCATTAAAATTGGCAGATAAAGTAATTCTTTTTTTTTTGGTCTTTTTCAGACAGGGTCTCACTGTGCAGTGCAGGTGGTCTTGAACTCACTTTGCAGCCTAGGTTGACCTCGAACTCGCAACAGTCCTCCTGCCTCAGCCTCCCAAGTGCTGGGATTACAGGCGTGCGCCACCATGCCTGGCTCAATAACATCTTTAAAAGAAATCAACTTAGCTACATACATCAGCAGGCTCAAAAATACACTTTCATCCAGTAATCCCATTTCTAAAAGACTGTTACTACAGTGCTGAATCAAGTATATATGCACATTATTTATTATATTAAAAAAACCTCATTAAGGATAAATTTAGAGATATATTGACTAACCACCAGGCATTCAAGAAACCTTATCAAAGTTTCATTAGGGTTGGTGATTTTATTTTTGCAACCAGGCTTCTGATAAAGATAAAATAATAACAGATTTCAATACTGCATTTTCTAAGCCTTGAATTATGTGCTACCAATGCCTGATATAGAAACTTCAGCACGCATTCAACAGAAATTAGGTTTAAGGTCTGTTCATGAAAATGAAGTAGTTCAGTAGCAAACATTTCCAGCTTAAGACAGCAACCAAATCAGTTTTCTGGTCAAAGGTATTTTACAAGGTTAATGAGAAAAAATAATTGGAAATAAAGCTTAAAAACTGTTTACCTAATTTTAGCTGGCCAGACTATGAAGTCCTTAAAGGCCAGGGTGAAGATTTCACATTTTATTCCATAGTAGCAAGGATCTATAAAAAACTTGCAACAACATCAAAAAAATAATCATGAGCTCGGTTCAGCGCGATTCACGTACAGCCCAAGCTATACAGAAGGCTGAAGCAGGAGGACTGATTGAGCCCAGAAGTCTGGGACCAGCCTAGACAACACAGCAAGATCCCATGTAAAGGTGGGGTGGGAAGGACATACAGACATGGAGGCAGAGAGAAAAATTAAGATAAAAAGTACCTTTATAAAGTTAACCTGGCAGCAGCTGGGCATGGTGGCAAATGTCTATAATCCTGGCCCCTTGAAAGGCAAAGCAGAAGGTTCTCAAGTTTGAGCTTAGCCTAGCCAATTTAGCAAGACTCTACCTCAAGATATAAAGGGCAGACCACGTGTGGTGGCACATGCCTGTAATCCCAGCACTCAAGAGGCTGAGACAAGAGGATCGCTGTGAGCTTGAGGCCAGCCTGGGCTCCAAAATAAATTCAAGGCCAGCCTGAACTGCACAGCAAAACTCTAGTCTCAAACAGACTACTACTACTAATAATAGTAATAATAATAGAAAATAAAAAAGGGCTAGGGATGTAGCTCAGTGGTAAAGCACTTGCCCAGCATTTGTGAGACCCTGAGATCAATCCCCAGTACCAAAATGGGAGCAAAGGTTAATCTGGCAACAGCAATGTAATACCTCATGGGATATGAGTCGGTGTACTTCTTTCAAAGTCTTCTGATACAGCAACCTCAGGACAAGTGCACAGGGAGCCTCACGAGCCAGGAGGTTGGAAGGCGGGCTACCGCCATAACCTGGCTTGATTTGAGAAGGTAACGGGCAGAACCAGCGTGGTAGAAATCTGATTAAAAGAAAGGATTCTAGGCCCTAAAATTAACACCGTTTCACTAACAACTACAACCACATGATCTAAATTCTTTCCACAAACATTTTGGGTTTTCTTTTTTAAATTTATTTTTATGTAATACAGGTAGACATTAATAAGGAAAATTTTAGAAGCTCTCTTCTATGAAAAAATAAAAATTTCATAACAAAGTAATTAGAAAATAACAACAGCTAATATACTGTGCATGGTGATCCTAAAAGAACAGCCAAAATGTTACTCAGAGTACAAGTCACAGACAAAAAAGACTCTCTGTTACTAAGAAGAAACAAATGAAAGGACCAAACCTTTTTTTAATGAACAAAGAGAAACTCGTAGCATAAATCCTGAGAAGTTCCAGAGGTAGTTTGGAGCAGGACATGTATCTGTTTCCCACAAGGCCTTGGCATTAGAACAGTCATTGTTACCTTCAACTTTCCTATTCCATTCATGAAATTATTCTAACCTATTTATTTACTATTTATTTAAAATGTAATGGTATTTCTCTGCACTAATCTTTCAGAAAGTGTTCACAGTAATTTGTAATAAGCCCAGTGAATTACTTTTTCTTTCCGCATTCAGACATTTAACAAGCAGCGAAGGCCCATTAGGTTTTCCTGTAGATGTACAAAACAGGGGTGTCAGATAATAGACAAGGATCTTCAAGTCATCCAGATGGCACTTACCAAAAGGAAAATCTCTTTTGTGCTACCGAATGTTACGCATCTCTCTAAGCAAGTTCATGTGTTACCAGGTCCTCCAGAGTGGAAGGAATCATTGCTGGTACATCATTAAAAGTGATGTGCACATAGGTCACCTGAACCCAGATTTGTCTCAAGGTATAAAAACAACAACCACTTAGTTTTGTTGCAGCTCTGATATAATTTTTTTTGCTTTGGTCAGTGTTAAATGAGTAAATCACTGGATTTTTTTTAAAGAACACCTTTTAAATGTTAGTATCTCTTCTGACTCTTGATGATTCTTAGTGAAGACGCTGTTTCAAAGGCCCATTGACAGCCAGAGTTGCATAATTCTGTAAATATACTAAAAACCACTGAATTGTATACTGTACGTGGGTGAATTCTATGTTATATGAGTCATATCTAATGAAGCTGTTATTTTAAAAGTCCACTGTGGCTAGGGATATAGTTCAGTGGCACAGTGCCTGCCTGGCAAGCGTGAGCTGTGAGTTTGATTCCCAGTATCAAAAAAGATTTTAAAAAAAAATAAAAAATAAAAGTCCACTGTAATGAACAATGCTAAGTATTAAATAATCCAGTCTGTAATTAGTAATTAAGATGATTCCTTCCTGAAGCTATCACTACTGACCAAAATATGGAAAAATCAAAGTAATATCTATTGAACTTTAGTAAAGGGATGCTGGAGATACATGTGGATATAATCCTGTAACATATAAACTGAACCTGGGAGTCCACTGGGGGAAACTAGCTCACAATAAAAATCAGTCATCATAAACTCTTAGGTAACTAAATCACTTGTATTTTAATGGAGTCACTTTTACACATCATGACCATAGTGTAAGCAAATGTTAAGTGCTTAAACTCTAAGAAACATGGTGCATTTTTTTTCATTTACACAGGAATAAACAATGTTTTCTCAATAGTTAAATTGCATTTTTAGGCTATCTGTAGTCAGTCCTTCCTAATTTATAACTAATGCAGATTAAAGATATAAAAAGTTATAACTGAAAGATTAGTAATTAGATAAGCTTATATATACATTCATAGAATCATGAAAGTCCAAAACCAAGCAACAACAAGCCCCTTTAATGAACAGATAGGAGAACTGAGACACATAGGAGTTAAAAGTACAATTCAAAGAAACAACTAGTAACAGGGCAGAGTCAAGCCTAAGATGAGGCTTCTGGAGTACTCACAAGCACAATTCCTTAAAGCCTGTGAAATTTTAACTTTAAATTGGCTTTTCTTTTTCTTAAAAGAAATATTAAATGTGTTAAAAACAATATTACTCTATAAAACAAACATCTTCAGAGAATAAAAATTTTAAATAGCCATTTTTAAATTTCAAAATAGTTTCATAAAATATATTCTGAATTCAAAGCCACAAGTTGTCAAAAATGTACAAAACTCTAAAGGATCAATATGTCTGAAAATGGGTTGTGTTAAAGGGTGACTGATAATGTTTGTCTTTTTTACCTTTAGCCATGTCATACTCCTTCATCATTTTGAGAAAGGTGGAAATTTCGGTATCAAGCCTCTGTTGACATGCTTTTGCTTTCTGGAAAAAGAAAGAAAAAAAGTTAAATAAATAAAGAATTTCTACATTATTTATAGTTTACTGTTTCTGTCAAAACTTTCACTGACTCATTCCTTACAAAAAGAAAAGAGATGAAATAAAATTCCCTTAGAAACTGAGTATTTGCTGGGCATGGTGGCACATGCCTGTAATTCTAGCACTCGGGAGGCTGAGGCAGGAGGATCTTTGAAGTGCAAGACCAGCATAGGCTACAAAGCGAGCACA
>NW_004955402.1:12648116-12675379 GCF_000276665.1 Chinchilla lanigera
AAAATAAAACAAAAACCCCACAAGAAACTGAGTATGATATTTAATCAAATATAGATTAACAAAAATAAATATTTAATTCTAAACACATTCAACATCTCTCATGTGTATAATATAAAATGTTTAATTAACACTATCTTATCATGCCATGTATTTAGATTAGAATCTAATCTGGAATTAGATTTCCCTGATTAAATTTCATTAGGTCTTACTAAATTCATCAAGAAATTATACAGACTATATTTTAAAATCTATTTCTGTTTAAAAAAATCCAGATGGTCCTAACATTTGGAAACTACAAGCTGAATTTCATTCAGCAATCTAAGCATGCACCGCCCCCACAAAAATCAGACCAATAAGGATATTTTCTTAGTAAGTCAACACTTATGAAAAGAAGGTAAAATCAAGTCTAGAAAGCACTGCTGCTTGGAATTTCAAAGTTCTACATAGTTAGGTCCCTAAGAACAAAACAAATACAGAACCCCATGATGTAAGTGCATCCTTTCTTAGTGCAAATCTGGCAGTGCAAGATGAAAACCAATGTCATTTTAAATGTAGTTTTACATACGATTTCCCTTTTAAAAAGTGGCAAAAATAAGCTAGAAAATTATAATTGTAAATTTTTGTGGTTATGGCAACTAAAAACATTTACTCTGAGAACTTTGACCTTCTAAATATCAATATTACACTACTGTGAGTAATATATTTGGCCTCCTTTGTACTCTGAATCACAACTGGCCCATCATAAAACATTCTGCTAACCCCAAATTAACCTACTGTACATTATGTGCCAAGGTGACACAGGTAAGGTCCCTTTTCTCCAATTTCACCTTATAAATTTTTTAGTGCTTATGAAGCTCCATTCAACAACTACAGAATTATTCATACTACCACATTAGTGACAGTGAATGTTTTCCTATAAACTGGTATTATTCTTTCCGTTTTGAGGGCCCTAACAACTTTTAAATATAACTTGTTTATTTTTTAGAGAGGGGGTGTACCTGCACTATGCAATTTATAACATCGTAAAAAGAGTGCCGGTATGCATGGTAATTTTTTCAGACACATCCTGTGAATACAGGTTGAAGGCATGAAAAAGGCAGGGCTGGAAACATGCACTGCAACTAAATGCCCCATCCATGATTTATTAATAGAAAATCGTCATTCTCCATTTATATATATCTAATATTCTTGCTCATGTGAACGTCAACACCAGTTTTCTCCTTTCTTTGACAGGATAAAAGTTGGCTAAACTCATCACAGTAAGCACCAGCTTCATTTGCAGACTGTGAGTCTGTAATAAGTAGCACAACTCCTGAAATTGTAATCAAAGGCAGGAAACACCGTCCATAGCATCATTTTCAAATACTTGAATCATATTCATCTTCCCTTAGGTTGACAGTAAAAAAAAAAATACTTCCTAGAGCAATGATTTTCTTGTTAAAAAGGAACATAATAGGTAAACTGGAGAAGAGTCAATCTACACATACAGTATTATCCTGGCATATGTCTCTTCTGTTTAACAATTTAGTGTCATTTTACTAATATAAAACAGAGAGGGGTGATTAATACAATAAAACAACACATTTGCTAGTTTGTTATGACCTTCCTTGGTGGTTACTGGTCGTGTCATGAAAACCTGAACATCTATTTATGAATGTTAATGCTCCTGAAATCTTGCAGTCTGCCATGGTGTCTTGTTCTTGACTTCTCTGCCAGTTCACACTGTATCAGAGACTCTTTGTAAGTTTTACTTTTTTTTAAACTACCTACAGTACATGGGACTCCACTCTGAGCAACGGTCTAATGCTGAAGTCTGACAGAATCTAAACTTTCTCCAGGTTACCTGGGCAAAGCACACAGAACAAGGGTCCTATCCATGACAGAGGCTCAGAGGATGGGAAGGCCACACAGGTGAGCAGGAGAGAGCCACACAGCCACCCCAGTCTCCTGTTCCCACTTCTGTCCACACAGACTTTCGCTGCCAGTTTTGTCTGACTTAAGCTGATGTTAAACTCCCTTGTTCTGACCTACATGGCTGTTCAAAAGTGTGTATCAATGGAATGGGCAGCGTGCAAGGAGTGGACAGGGTTAGAGAAGACGAATTCTACCATCACCCATTGAAAGTTCCCAGGGCTCTGTCTGGAAATAGAACCAAGTGAATTTTCTGAGGTGATAAAAATGTTGTTTTTAAATCTTCAGATGCTGAGACTGGCGGTACACGCCTATAATCCCAGCACAAGGGAGGCTGAGTGGGGCTGAGGCAGGAGGATCACCACAAGTTTGAGGCCAGCCTGGGCCACTGAGCACCAGAAATGCCACTAGTTAAAATAAGGGACTGAATTTTTAGTTTAGTTAATTTACTCTGCAATATCCATGAGTGGTTAGGAGCATTTATATTGGGCAGTGTAGTTCTATACAAATACTATGCTTGACTTTTCCAGTTTTTTTTTGTTTGTTTGTTTTTTGTTTTCTGAAACATTTTCAAGATGCCATTAAGACAACACCATGAAGCTAGTGTTTCCATGACCTGCCTTGTATTTTTCTCCCTGGAGAATTAACCTGAAAACAGTGAGAGAGCTTAAAAAAATATTTTATGTTTTCAGAGGACCACAGTTTGTTGGAAGGTGAACTGAAACCAAAAATGTCATAAAACATGCTCACTTCTCAATTTCTTACAAGTCTGCTTACTAATCCAGAGGTATGCTGGGGAAATGAAATCAATTTTTTAGTTAATTCAGATGATTACAGAGTATACTAATTCTGCAATACCTGATTCCTTTAGAATCTCCACAAAAACCAAGAATAGACATGCTTCACAAACGGGGCCCTAAATGTCCTTGTAACTTAACTCAAGCATCAAAGACATCTGGAGCCAGTCTACCACAAACTACAATTTAACACACTTCAAAGCTTATTTCAGATTTTATCTACTTTGAGCCAGCCTGCAGATGCTGGGGTGGAATGAGGATTCACAGAGCTACCATTCAAACTCTCAGACACAGCTATCTACAGCTTGCAAAACCTGAAAGCACTTAACACTGGCTAAACACTCATTGGCTTCATACACTATACATGTTAGCAGGCCACAACTTCATGGTTTTAAAGTTAACATCTGAACAAAATATTCCAAGAAGGAATAAAGTACAAGGTATAGTTGAGGCTGGTGACCCACCTGCAAATTTGAAAATAATGCTAAAGGAGAAATCTTTCTTTAAGGAAGGTGAATAGTATGCAAGTCAGCATGAAAGACAACTGACGAGAACAGTGTACAGTGCTTAACATAAAAAGATAAACTGTCTATCAGAATAAACCCATAGCCTTATCTTACCTGTTGCTTTCATTCAAAAGGTCTTAAAATTACCACAAAATCCTGAAAAATGTACGGTATGCTCAAGCGTTTAACACAGTTTTATTTGTTTGAAATGATGTTAGCCATACCTATTTAAAGCTTTTCATTTCCTCAGTTTTAATACTATTCTAAATGCTCTAGTAGGTGTTACTTTTGCAAAGCTCAGATAGGAATCTCAAATCCATAAAACTCTCTACGCAGTAGAAAAGTTGATTTAGAACCATTTAAATCCCACAACCAATCCATACACTCTGACATAATTATTTACACTGAAATACACCATTTATAGTCCTACCTTCCAAACCCAATTCCCATTCTCTGATAAACAAGGTGCATTTCAAAGCTCTAGCCAGAAACCGACACTCTCCCACCCAGTGAAAAAGTACCTATTTCATGTCCATTACGTGTGCAAGTATTCTTCAGCGGATACCACATTGATGTCACCTCAGGCGGGGGCCTCTCCCTTCATCACTGACACTTTACCTCTAAGCAATAAAAGTACAGATTTTTACAGTGGTTTTAAACAAAACTACTGGCCAGGACATGTGTCACCATGGTTGCATTATTTAAATTCTGAAATGTGCGGTGAAGTCACAAAGGGCATCAAGTCAAGCTATGCCTGCTCCCCCTGCTGGCAGCAGTTTCCAAACTGACAACTGCTTCAGCAATGTCAAGTGTTTAACAGGAAACCATACACACAGGCACTGGTCCAGATCCTTAGAGCCGATCTACAGACACCTTTTACAGTACTGCTGAAAGAGAGACACCATAAATACTAAGAGAATATGAGGAAAGAAAGCGCAATGCTGGCGCTGGGGGTACACCTCAGTGGCACAGCACCTGCCTGCCAAGTGCAAGGTCCTGAGTTCGATTCTCAGTACAAAAAATAATTTCAAAAACTCATCTCTTAACAAAAAACAATGCTTGATTAAAAGTTGCATGACAGAGTTGGAGATAAAGACCAGATTATGTTCTACTAGCCTGTAAAGATTCCTTCAATTCTATAGCAGAAAGTCCATCTTCCTCTTCGTCATCAGTCACCTGCTCCTGGGAACAGTAGTGGGTACTATAGGCAGAATGTTCTTCGATTGCATCCAGCCAGTTCTGAGATAATCCAAGGATATGAATAAAAGTGAAAAGCACATTTACTCCAAAGCGACAACATGAAAATGATCCATAAAGCATAAAGTTTACATAGAGGAAATAAATATTACTCCCCACCCCTGCAAAGAAACAACCACAACTACAAGGCATGGCTGTATCACACCTGTAATCCCAGCACTTGGGAGACTGCAGGGGAAAAATCACTGTGAGTCCAAGGCCAGCCTGTGGCTACACAACAAGACCCTGTCTCAATTGAACCAAACCAAAAAACCAACAACTATAATGAAATAATCATACAGGTCTCTGGTTTGTGACATCTCTACCTAAAAAATTTTCCCAGTACGTTTTAAAGTATCATGTGTAAGTTTACATATTTGTTCATAGTCAAATGAATTACAGAAATTAAGGAATGAAAAATTTCACTTAAAATGATAGGATCTTGACATTGTTGAAAAAGCTATTACACAGTAATGAACTCAAACACAATTTTGCTATCCTGTGATTAAATTAGAAGCACAAGAAACTAAGACCACTTTTAAAACAGCCAACAACTGTTTAGTGCTTTAACTTTTCAAAAATTTATTTCACGAAGTGATTTTTTTTCCTAAAAAAACTCCTTTCTTACTTTTTCCCTTATTTTCTTATAACATTACTGAAGGTAAAATTTAAACATCTTATAAAATGTTAGGATACTCATAGATTGGACTGTTCAGGATTCTTTGCAGAGCCAAAGTTTACCACTTTGGAAAACAGATCATTTTTACCCTCACAGGATTTATAAGAAAGAAGTGATATGAGGAGAGGAGAAACTAAGACAGATAGACAGAGATAGATAGATAGATAGGAAGGAAAGAAAGACAGAAAGACAGACAGACAGACAGACAGACAGAAAGAAAGAAAGAAAGAAAAAGAAAGAAAGAAAGAAAGAAAGAAAGAAAGAAAGAAAGAAAGAGAAAGAAGGAAAGAAAGAGAAAGAAAGAAAGAAAAGAAAGAAAAAGAAAGGCAGGCAGAAAAGAAAGAGGAAGGAAGGTTGGCTGGTCTGTTGGTCAGCTGGTCTATGAATACTGCTTTGATTTAAGGGAATATAGATTCTCCATTAAATCACTGTTCCATGAATTTTGATCAAATGAATCCCTTTCTTACTTGCTACTCTATTTCCAACTGATCACAGAGGTAGGCTGAGACTACTGTACCATAAGTATCAGAACACCTGGATTATAGCCTAGGTTCTGTGACTTAGAAACTGTCTGGTCTTGGGAAAGTGCTTCCATCCTATAAAGTAGACTAAATTATCATTTAGCCATTTTTCCAAAGCCAACAGAGGCCCCTCATATTCAAAGAATCAACATGAAAAAAATTATGAACAGAAAATACCTACAAGAGCTTGTTGATAAAGAATTATAAACTAAATTTTAAATGTTTCATATAATTGTTCCTACTAAAATAGCACAATCAACAAGCTCTTAGAATAAATGTCCACACTAAGCCTATGTTATATTTTTCATGTCTTTAAATGTCCTTTATGTTTTCTGAAAGATAAATGAGTCCAGACAGTTACCTCTCGTGACTGTTGAAGGCTATTCTTAGGAACCCTGAAGCCATGAATGGTGTCGTCAAAACATTTAATAAAGAAGAGGCAGCTGTCACTGGATTTCACCTTAGACAAAGAAGTCAGCAAGACAACATTCACTTAGAAAATAAGACCCTAAAATTACCTGTTCATAAAATCTGAAGTATTAACATAACAATGATACTCAAATACAGTGGTGTCTTGGTTTACAAACTTAATGTTTTTACAAGTTTGGGGAAGATGGTCGCGTTTGTGTTTGTGTGGAGAGGATCACCACAGTTGTGTTTGTCACCAGATGTGGAGTTTGTGAACTGAAGCAAAATCATGTTGAATGCTTCTGTTTGAGAACTGAATTGTTTGAAAACAGAAGCATTCATGAACCAAGATATTACTGTAATTGAAAACACTGATAAAATCAGAGAAAAATGATTAGTGTTAGCATCAAATACACCATAGATTATCAATGTCAAATTTGCCTTTCCTATTCTTACTCAAAATAAATATTAATAGTTCACTTAGTATGTAGCTTTAGTTCTACACATTCTATTAAATATAACTCAGGGGGCTGGGGATTTAGCTCAGTGGCAAAGCGCCTGCTTGGCAAGCGCAAGGTCGTGAGTTCGGTTCCTGGGTATTGGAGAAAAACCAAAAATAAATAAATAAATAAATAAATAAATAAATAAATAAAACTCAGTATGCAGTTGGACCTTAAAACCCTTTTAAAAAGTGACAGCTCCAATACCTTCTTTGTACCACTCTTTTGTTACGTTTTGTTCGAGCTGACTGTGGAAAATGTTTTAGCTTAGCAAAAATGAATGAATAGTAGATAAGGTTAATAAAGACAGGAGGAAAAAGAACAAGAAATAATTTTTAAATGAAAATTGGAAAGACAGAGGATTTAAGAATGGAAAAGGGTAGACTTCCACTTTAAGTCCCTACCAGAGGACACTCCCTGCAGAAAACAAATACACAATTATTTTGTAAGCCCCCTCTACCTCCCCTGCTTAGAAGAAAAATCAGCACAGAAGGACAGGAAAGTGAGCAACATTTGGTAGGCTGTTGGGAAGCGCTGTTCTCTTGGACGAAACAGAAGGAGGAGCAGTGGAAGACCAAGGCCTGGGTGAGGGACTAAGAGTAGTGCACCCACTGACATGACCGGAACAAGAGCCCTCATGGAAAACCCAGCCTTCCTGCCTTTGGAATTAGCTGAGCAAAATTGGGGAGCTGCAAACACCAACGAGAGCAGAGGAATACCCCATGAAAGGGACAGAGAGATGGGAGAGCCCTGAAGTTGGTATACTCTCATCTCTACTGATCCATGAACCACACATGCTCAGGAAAAATGCAAAGGAGCTCACACCAATCACAATCAATCTCATCCCCTGCTTGAGACAGTGTTTACAGTCCAAACCAAGCCAACAAAATATCTTGCTAAAACAAAGGAAAACATTTAATAAAGAAACACAACAGAATCCAGGATCTCCAGAACTTAACACTGACAATAGTAAGGATACAAACTAGAATTACCTCACATATAAAGAAGCAAGAAAGCAGAACATATTCACAAAAGTGATTTACAAAATTGTGTATTCACGATGCAAGTCCTCAATAAAGTAGGAAATGAAAATAACTTCTTCAGTCAGATTAAGGGCACCTATGGAAAGCCTACAGCGAATAACTCAATGGTGAAAGGCTAAATGCCTTAATGTTTTATACTTAACATGACAAACAAAACAAAAAAATTGACTCATCAATAATATTGAAATTGTACTAGTGGTCATATCCAATAATAATAAAGCAGGGATGAGAAAGAAAGAACATACAGATTGGAAAGAAATACTGCAATCCTCATTTGCAGACAACAAATTGTACATTTTAGCTTCGCAAAAATGAACGAATTGTAGATAAGGACGAAAAAGAATAGGAAATAATTTTTAAATAAAAAATTGGAAAGAGAAGATTTAAGAAGTCTATAGAATAGCAAAAGTTGTAAGTGAATTTAGCAAGATAATAGGGCATTTACTAAATGCTGAAAATAATTATATGTACTGGCTGCAAAAAGTTAGAAGGTGAGATATTGGGCAATTTTAGTCTCTATAATAGCTTCAAAAATATATGCATAATAAATTTAACAAAATATAAAACATTAGGAAATTAAAGATTTCAATCAATGAAAAATATGCAGTATTTACAGGTTAGAGTTTTCAATTTCACTAAGACAAATTTGCCTTTCATATTCAAAGCACGGGCCCAAATTCAACACAATCTGAATCAAAATGAGCATTCCAGGACACTAAAAACTGATCAAAGACATGTTTAAAAAACTGAAGTGCTTATTTAAAAAAACAAAAAACCTACCTAACTTCAATAAAAACAGTAGATGTTGGTGGAGTTTTAGTGTGAAATTGCTCTATTCTCTTCTGCCTGACTTTATGGAAAGTTTTACAATATAGGGCAGGCCCTAAAGCTTAGGGCTAAGTTTATTTAGAGCAAAGCACTGAACATTTCATGCCGAGAGCACTGTCACAAACAACTGCAATCTCAGCAGCAAACAACCAGGAAAGGCCAATATCACAGCATACGCGGCCCAGATACTGTACTATTTGGAGCAAGCAAGAAACTGGCCAGAAAAGAGCCAGAAATTTTTAAGCTCTTGTAAATTTGTTTAAAACTAAAGGAAACCATGTTTAAAAATTTTTTAAAATATATTAAATCATCAAATACAAAGCACCAAGAGAGACAAGTTACAAAAAAGAACCAAATGGAAATACTAATGTTGAAAATTAGCAAAATTGAAATAATTCACCCAGTGGCACTCAAACAGGTTTGAGATGGCAGAAAAAAGAATGACAGAACTTGAAGATAGAGCAATCTGAAGGGAAGAAAGAAAAAGAAAAGGAATTTAAAAAGAAAACAGCCTCAGAAATCTGTAGGGCATTGAAAAGACGCTGAAAATGTATTTCATAATGGTTGAAAACACCCAAGTCTGGTAAAAACATTAACCTACATTTCCAAGAAACACAGTAAGTTCTAAGCATGATAAATCCAGAGAAATATATACCTAGAGAAATTGTAGTCGAAATACTGAAAGACAAAGAAGAAACCTTAAAAGCAACAACAGAAAAATACTCATTAAAGACGGGCATCTGAATCTGCATCAGAAACCAGGGAGACCAGAAGCAAGAGGATGACATGTTCCAAGCGCTGAAAGCAAGTTTCCATCTTCCAAGAATTACTGTTCTAAAATGAAGACAAAGATATTTCCTAACAAGCAAAGACAGAGAATTCACTGTAAGCAGGCACACATATTGCAAGAAAGTGTACAGGAAGTCTCTTAGGCTAAAAGAAAGTGACATCAGACAAGAAATAAAGAGCATGGGTATGGGCAATTGCACAGGTCACTATGGAGTATATTTTCATCTTTTTTCTCAACTGATTTAAAGTAACTGTGTAACAGTAGCTATAACACTGTAAGGCAGGGGTGACACATGGGCTGCAACCTCCAGGACAGTGAGAGTACAGGCCAAAGGGAGGAGCTGTGCATGGTGGCCATGCTTGTAATCCCAGTGGCTCCGGAAGACTGCAAGCTGGGACTCAGCCTGCACGAGCCAGTGAGACCCTGCCTCAAAATCCAAAATTTAAAACACGGAGCACATAGCTAATGTGAAGGCCCCACGTTCAATGCCTAGCACAGGGGCATGGGAGTATACGGGAAGGAACAGAGCCATACTGGAATGAGAAAATTACCCCAGGCAACAACAAATATCCCCTGGGGAAAAAATAAGAGCCAGGAAAGGTAAAAGTGTAAGCTACAATAAAAGAAGCCAGTCACCAAAAGCCTTGTCTGATTCTACTTATATGAGGTACCTAAAGTACTCCAGCTCACAGAAGCAAGAAAGTAGAATGGTGCTTCAGGGGCTAGAAGTAGAAAATGGAGTCCTGAGTATAGAGTTCCATTTTTGAAAGGTGAGAGAGTTCCAGATCATGTTTCACAACAAAGTAAATATAGTTAAAGTGACTGAATGATACACACAAAAATATAAGGTGGTAAATAATATGTTTTTGCCACAATTAAAATGTTTTAAATTCAAAAATTTAAAAAAAAAAAAAGTTCTGACATAAGCTATAAACTGGGTGAATCTTGAGGACATTATTCAAGGTGAAATAACCCTGTCAGAAAAGGTTAAATGTCTTATGACTCCACTTAAATGAGGTATCCAGAGTAGTAAACTTCAGAGAAACACAAAGTAGAACACCGGTTGTCAGGGTTGGGGGAGGGGGCTATAAAGAATTAGTGTTAATGGATATGATATCAGCTGGGCTAGTTGAAAAGCATTCCTTGGATCAGCTGGGCTAGTTGAAAAGCATTCCTTGGATGGATGATGTTAACAGAGCACAAGAATGAGAGAAGCAGCCAGCTGAGCAGACAAAGGAAAAGCGGGCAGACTTGAGCACGCAGGTTTGTGCAAACAGACGGGATGGAAGATCAGCTAGAAAAACAGAAAAACTTGTTTTTCCTCTTGGCTGGTAAACATAAAACAGCTGAAAGTGGACCTGGAGAACTTAGGTCTTCTGATTTTCACACAGGCTTTATATTTTATTTTAACCTCAGAAAAATGTCCACTGTCCAGATTTACCATGTACAGACACAAACACACACACACACCCCTAATGTTAAAAGCTTTGCATAGATATTTCTGGATGATCCATTTCTCACACCACAATATATAGAGATAAATGATTATATGTATTATATGTAATATATATGTTTCAAAACAGATTCCACAATTTGTTCTCAAATGTAAATATACACAAGCGCTTTCTATACCTTCTATAGAATCTCATGATTTTACAAATGATTTCAGGCAATCATTTGCAGAACTGATTTCATACTTTTGTCTCATCTTACCGTGCATACTGCTTGAGTCAGGTGTTTGCATCCCTGGCGATAAACATTATGGACTGCATCAGGCCTTCAAAACAAACATTAATTTACCAAGATGAAAGGAAAAAAGGTGAGTGAAAATTTTAGTTTTTCAAAATTTACATACTGCAATTTAATAAATCTAAGGCTACTTACTGTTTCCTATACCATGAAAGGACTCCATGTTCTAACACTACCCAGAACAGTCTCCAGCCAAAAAATCTTGAACTCTAAGAAAGAATGACAAAGATTTCTCATGCTTACACATCTGGATTCAGATACTTGAATGATAAAAAGCAATAAAGTTCTAGCAGTTATATCGGAATCTTTCATCTAGAGAGTAGTACTGAACATTAAAAAATGCTCGGGGCAGGGGATTCAGCTCAGCGGCAAAAGCACCTGCCTGGCAAGCGCAAGGTTGTGAGTTCGGTTCCCGGTACCGGAGAAAAACCAAAAACAAAACAAAACAAAAAAAAATGCTCAAGCACGAACTCAGGTACCAAGTGCAGTAATGAAAACATACCACTCACTACAGGAACAGAAGAAGTGCCACACTGATAAGATCAATGGTGAATACAGTTTACGGTTCTGACAATTCTGTTCAGGAATATTTATAGAAAATATACCCGTTGTGGACTTCAATGGCAATTTCCTCAAAGACAAAAAAGAATGTCTAAAAAAAGAAAATTATCCTAAATTTGTCATATATAATACAAATATAAATGCACACAAATTTATAGAGGGATTGTTATGGTTTGTGTCTGTGTGTCCCCCCAAAGACTCATGAGGCCATGGGGCAGGCTTTTAGAGTTTGATTGATTATGGGTGTGAGAGCTACACCTGCCCTGGGGTGGATAGTTTGCAACACCCACCCTGGGGTGGATAGTTTGCATATGTAAGGGAAAGAAAGAGGGTACTTCTGGCCATTTCCTCTCTGGTGTGTGTTTGTTGCATTGCTGTGTTCTGCCACCATGAGCTGTAGCCCTCTGCCATGTGCCACTCTGCCTCGTAACTTGCCAAGTACGGACTGTAACCTCCACAAACTGTAAGCAAAATAAACCTTTCCTTCCTTAATTTTGGGAGTCAGGTATTTTTGTCCCAGCAACGAGAAAAAAAGTAACCAAGACAGGGACTGACTGCAAGTGCAAAAGAATTTATGTGCTTGGCCACAGTTAATTTTAGAAAATAACTGAATTCCAAAACAGAAATTTTTAGAACCACAAGAATTTTATATGTATAACCTGTGATGACTCAAATATTAATTTTCTCCTAAATCCTTCATGGTTTGATGTTTGAAACAAAAATAATACCATAGGTCTATGATTTAGTGAGAAAAAAATGTGGTTTTTCACTACTCTTTCTGGTAAAAACTTGTTACCTAAAAGTATTAGACCATCAACAACAAAAAAATAGTGATTGATACAACCAGGGGAAGCCTCTTAAGTCTAACAGTATAAAATGGTTTACATTTTAAGATCCAACAATGATTAAATCACATACACAGATGTTCCCCACCTTATGATAGTGTTATGTTTCAATAAACATATTATGAGTTGGAAATAGTATTTCATCAAAAATACATTTAAAGGCTGGAAATGCAGCTCCCTGGTAGAACCCCTGCCTAGCATGGCTAAGGTTCTGGGTTCTACCCCTAGCATGGGAAAAAAAACAAAACAAAAAGCATTTAACACACCTAACTAACCCAACATCATGGCATATCTAAGTCCACCTTAAACGTGCTCAAAATACTTCCATTCGCCTGTCATTGGACAAAATCATCTAACAGAGTTGGCCTTTTTCATGATAAAGTGTTAAATATCTCATGTACACTCACAGGTGGGTGGTTTGAAGTCACAATGGGATGCAAAAACAAAACAGGCTGGGTGTGAAGTACAGTAGGATGGTGCTTATCTAGCATGTACAAAGCTACCAACACAACACCAGAAAAGGAAGAGGAAAACATCAAAAATACAAAACACAGCCTCCAAAACACACTGGCAACACAGTACCCTGTACAGTTTCAGTCGTTCTGCCTGCAGTCACGTGGATGGCTGGGGCCACAGCCTGCTACCGCTACCCAATAAAAGATCAAAATTCAAAACGCTAAGTATGGTTTCTACTGAATACATATTCTTTCCATGTCACTGTAAAGTCAAAAAACTTGTAAGTCAAACCATCATAAGTGAGGGACCAGCTGTACATGAGAAATGACTTAAAATGCTTTTAACAGAAACAGAACATCTGAGAATTCTTCCTCCAAGTGTTATAATTAAAAAGCCATCCCTTACCTTCCAGAGAGGGCCTTCATATCGTTTCAATGCTTTGTAGATGACCTATTGAAAACATGTTTCATTAAAAAATGTACCTATGTGTTTCAAATACTCAAAAGTTTTTCTAAATATTACATACACCTAACTCAATGCTTTGTACCTTATTACCAACAAGAACATGTTTCATTTCAGCACCCTGGGCAAGGTCAAGAGGTTTCTGATCTGTGTAAAACATAAGAGAAAAAAGCCATCAGAAGCTATCTGTACTATAAAATTGATGCTGCAATTGCAGCATATAACAATCATTCTTTCATTAACCACACTTCTCCCTTTAAAAAAAAACAAACCAAACCCACCAGTAGTTTCCATTTCCATTCTGCATGGCTTCCTTGGTAACCACCATCCTGCCAGGAAACCAGTTTAACTTCAGAATGCTCTGCACAGAGCCTGATCAGTCACGCTTCTGGCCTTAAACCACTTGTATCCGTTCACTTGTTTTAGTTTTCGATGGCTACTATAACTAATTAGCAGACTTTACAGTTCAAAACCACGTAAGGTGATTACTTTACAGTGAATTCATTTAAACCTATACACTATCTCACAGTTAATTTTTAACCCTTCTATCAGTTGCAAACATGTAGTATGTACAGGTAGATTTCTGTACACAGTTCTCCTTCCAGAATCCACTATGTGCCAATCACCATTTTAGGCCCTGGGGATTCAGTGGTGAACGTGACAGAAAAAAAGCTGGGATTAGGGGGACCACAGAGGAGAAAGAGATAAATTAATGATAATAAAAAAATAGCAGATAATGAACCACAGTATGTCAAGATTGTTCAAATGGAAGCTCTGACAGAAACACTGGGAGACTACTTGTAGACCACAGTTGAGGAACGGCTGCGGGAAGGCCTTTGGTAGCAAGGGGTGCTTGGACTGAAGGGGAGGATGCAGCCTTGTGGGAACAGAGAGGAAGGGTGCTCCAGCAGAGGGAACAGGTCCTGATGTAGGAGTAAGTCACAGTGCAAAAGACAAAGAAAGACAGGACAAATAAGGTGTTACAGGCCAGATTCTCAACATAGAATCACTGAAAGGTTTTAAGTAAAAGAGTAAGATTATCTGACAGGTTCAAAACTCTGTCAAGGTGTTAAAAACAGAAAGTATAAGGTAACTGGGGAAATGTGGACTTTAGCTGTCTCATGATTTTAAGAAGTCATACTATTAATAGGATAATGCTACGGCCCTTTTGTAAAAGTAGTTCTATGAAAACACAAATTCAAATACCATAAAAATCAGTCATTTGAAGTATATAGTAGTTATTAATACGGTCACACAGACTGTACAAACATCACAGGGTTGTGTTTTTTTGAGGAGCCTTTATTCTTTGCTAATAGACTGAAATCTTTACAGATGAAATGGTATGCTGAAACTGCTTCAAGATAACCCAGGAAGTAGGAAGACACAAAAGGAAACTGACCATTTTTGATACTTCCTGACAGTGAGGTTCATGTCAACTAATTATACTATTCCATTTTGAAGCTTTGACAATTTCTATCGTATTTTTTAAATGTCTATGGCTGTTGGGTAGAAAACAGCTTGTAAACGTGGGTGACATGAAATCAGAGACGAGGCACAAAGCAACAGTCACAGGCAGGTCAGTGACAACAATGGCTTGGAGAAAGCCATTAAGAGTCTTTAGTATGGAGGGGAGTACATAGGATTGACACTTATTTGGGAGGAACACTTATAGAACTGCTCATGCACAAACCTGGGGCTGACGATATATTACTTCTTTAGCTAGAAAAAAACTTTTTAAAAAGTTAACTAAGAAATTAACAATCAGTTTAGCTTTTCTACGTAGCACACAAGATGACTTATAAAGATCTGCCAGTTCTGTGTTACTCTCATTCTCTATATAGGCCACTTTTGAGAAATCATCCCTTCAGGCCAAAGAAAGGAAGATAATATGATTTCTTTCGTAGATTTCTGCCCTAATACCAAAAATAAACTTTGAGCTGCTGCCAACTAGATGAAATCCGAGGGCACAGCCTCATTCCCGGACTCAATGTCTAAACTGCCTGGCACACGGCAACAATAAAATACATTTTAAATTAAGTGAAAGCACCCTCCTATTTTCATAAGCTCTGTAACTAACTAGTCATTTTAAAAACATGTACATTTCTCACCAACCACGACAAAATAAAGAAAACATTAACAACGTAATATTTAAAACTATGCACAATATGAAAGATGCCATTTCTCTTCAATTTAACTTACACAGAATGCACTCTCAAATTCCAACAGTGTTTTTAACTGGAATCTAACAAGATTATATTAAATGCCATTTGTAAGAGAAAACACAGAAGAACATCAAAAATAATCCTTAAAAAACAAGAATAGTACAAGGAAAATGGTCAGATATTACAGCAATCATTAAAAGTATATACTGATGACAGAAGAGAAAGATACGGCAATTAAAGAGAACAAAAAAATTCTTAAACTTGTGAGAAGCTGGGCGCACACTAGGTGGATGCTAAGGCAGGAGGGTCATAAGTTCAAGTCCCACTGGCAATTCAAAGAACCCTGTCTCAAAAATAAAAAAAAAAAGGGGGTAGGGATTTACCTCAGTGCAAAGGTCCTGAATTCAACCCCAGTACATCCAAAAAAAAAAAAAAAAAGTATAAGAAAGGTATGACAAAGCAATGGAAAAGAAAAGATTACTTGGTAAAAGGTATAAAGATAAGCAAGCATTACTGTAGGACTCGAAGTTCTAGTTTCCGGCCTAAACCCTCCCCTCACAGGGGCAAAGGGGCCACGCCCTCCTGTCCTCAGCAGCACTCCCTCTCCCCAGCCTGGCCTGCTCAGGGCACCTGGCCACATTCCTCCTCCTCGGGCAGGCCATGCACTCCCAGTTCTGGAGCTTTTACCCTGGCTTCCCATGAATGCTCTCCTGTCAGGTCCTTGGGGCGCAGTCCCTCACTCAGTCTGCTCTTTGTTCAAGGTCACTTTTGGGGAGCCTTTCCCTTACATCCTGTGTAGCCCCAACACCATCACTCTCTAACTCCTTCACCCCTATTTTTCTGCACCTCATTACATATATGTATAACACACACACACACACACACAAATTTCGTCTATATTCTCCAATCAAAATATAAGCCTCAAGAGAGCTGGGAGCAGTGGCACACACCTGCAGTCTCAGCTATTTGGGAGGCTGAGGCAGGTGGATGACCTGAACACAGGAGTTCAAGGTCAGTCTGGGAACTACAGTGAGACCCCTATCTCAAAATATCTATATAAATGCTACAGGAACAACAGGGGCTGTCAGGTTGCTGTTGAGTCTCCAGCTCCTCAGACAGTTCTTGGAACATAGCAGAAGCTCAGCATTTGCTGAACGAATTGATACAATTACGCGGAAAACTACTAGGAAGAAATCAAACTGAATCTTTACAAAATCTCTAAATGTAGAAGTCTTAGAAGAAACCAAAGAGGAGTATCAGCAAATTTGATTAAAAATGTAAAATATTCTTTTTCTTTCCCAAAAAAAGACTAGGTAATAATCACTGTCCGATCACTAGACTCCTGGGTGAAAAAAACACATTATATTCACACAAATTGCTATCCAGAAGGTGGTGAGAAGACTATAGTTTCAGGGCAAGTGGAAAAAAGCATGGATGCACTCTCAAATGCAAAAAGCCAGATTTTCATCTGTCAACTCTGCTCACATTTGTGAACTCCCTGCAGTGTCTGCCAGCCACACCCATTCCCCAGGGTCTGAGCACTCTCCACAATCCCATAGCTGATTCCCGGCGGCCAGGTCCACAGTCCCCAGTGAGTGCACCTGGTACTACCAGAGTGAGTTTCTCTGTAATTCGGAGCCAAGCTTAACAGACTGCACTCAGGAGTGAAGCTGTGAGGCAGCCATTACTGCAAAACAAGCAGGTCTGCTGAGAGTCCTGGTCTTCCTGAGACAGTGCAGTGAGAGAGAGATGCTCACGCAATGCATGAGCTGCAGTCTTCTGGGTTCCTGACAGATTTTGGTCCCTAATTCCATCCTGTTTGATTCCTAACATCTCCTGCTTTGGAATATCATCAGACACTTATGGTTTTTTGGTGGTGGGGTACTTTATTTTTTCTTTTGGTGGTCCTAGGGATTAACTCAGGGCCTCGTGCATGCTGGGCAAGGAGGGTACCACTCAGTTTTATCTGAGCTCTATATTCTTATACGAATAATAGAACTTTTCTTTTGCTGACATTCTTGAATTGGTATCTATGATCTAAAACTTTAAAAAATGTATTTCCTATTACAGTGATACAAGCAGACAGCTAGATCTTGGAAGTGGTGTATGTGTTCATCAACTGATGAAAGGATATCCACAAAGTGGTATTTATACACACTGGAGTACTACTGTGCCATAAAAAAGATAAACTTGAGTCATCTGAAGAAAAATGGATACATCTTGAGACCATAATGTTAACTGAAATGTATCAGAGATACAAGCTTAAATACTGCAAGAGTTCTCTTATATGAGAAACCAAAATATAAACACAGAGCAAAATAAAAGATAACAGGAAACAGGAATATAGATTTTTGGGGGGGCTTTTTAGGGAGTGGTACTGGAAGTAGAACTTAGGACCTCACACCTGAACTATACAGCTTGCCAGGCAAGTGCTGCACAACTGAGCTAAATCCCTGGTCCCTGCTGTTTGTTTGTTTTAATCAGGGTCTTGCTGTATAGTTCAGGGTGGCCTTAAACTTGCTTATGTAGCTTAGGTTGGCCTCAGAATCAAGCCAATCCTCCTGCCTCAGCCTACCAAGTGCTGGGGTTACAGGCATGTACCACCACGCCCACCTGGGATGTAGAATTTTTATAAAAGGGATGGGGACCAAGAGCTGGAGGGAGGGGAGAAAGGAAATGAAGAATTAAGATGTGTTAAGTACATGTACCAATTCCCCAGGATGAATATAATCATGTACTCCAAACAATAAAATTAATAAAAATTAAAATCCTATATAAGAAATTAAGTTGCTGTAAACACTTAAAAATATTTTATGGGACTGGGGATATAGCTCAGTTGTACAGCACATGATTATCATGCACAAAGCCCCTTCAGTCAAGCCCCAGCTCAAGAAAAAAATCAACGAGAAACATCAGCAACTAAGCAAACCAAGTCTTTGGATGACTGAATTATAGGTAATTATATGTTTCTTTGGTGACTCATTTCACATTAGTTTTGCAAATAATATATGCTCTTAAAATAGGCATGAAAATAGATAAGAACCTACAATATTCCAAAGTAATACCATTTGTGTAATTTTTCTTTTTAATACTTTCCATGATGCAGATATATTGATTTTCTCCAATTACGCCTTTTCTACAAGGTGCCATCTTGACTTTTACCAAGAACACTGTAACAGCCTCAATAGGAACATTTAATTTTGAAAAGACATTTAACTTTAAAACTATATTTAAATATCTATGATAAACTTTTCAGTGTTTACAAGGGGAGGGATTTTTCCCATAGACTGACATTTGCATGGAACTATGTCAATTCTTATTTCTTAGGAATGCTTCTGATCCTAAATTTTGAAAGTATTGCATTCAAATCTTTGTCAAAGTGGTAGAGACTAGGCATTACACTTTAACATTAATTTCTGGTTTTGTAGCACTTTTTGGATTCTTGTGCCCTAACTTCAAGGCAGAAAACAAATTTAGTTCTTAAATAGTAACTGGTAGATAAACTTTAATCTATACACTGTGGTTGCTCCTACTGCTCTATAATTTATGAAGCCCTTTAGGGAAATCCTCTCCAGACACCTGTACCCTCCCTTCTATTACTCCCTTTCAATGTTAAATCATTCCATAAACTGCCTCTAACTTTCAAAGGTAATCATGATTCTTAAACTGGTGTTGATCATTTTCATATATCTTATTTTATTATACAAGAATGTTGCTATTCACAAGGTGTTTTTAAATGTGAAATGTTTCAACATTAAAGCTATGACATGATGTAGTTATCAGTCTTCAACTTTAGAGTTTTCATTTATGCATGTTAATATATGTAGCTCTAATTTTATCTATTTTTGTGTTTTTGCAAGAATAAGCCACATGATTTAGCAGTTAAGCTAGTCTCCAATTTTTCACTATTTTAAGTAGAGTTAAAATAAACATCATAGTACATACTCCCCTGGTCTTCATGTAAATGATTTTTTTCATATGGGTGGATTTTAATCTAAGTTTTCTATCTCTGTGTGAATACTTCAGTCTTGTGGGTTTGTTTTATTTTTTTGGATTTTTTTGCCATCTGTGTATATTCTTTGGTGAAGGTCCTGTTTGAATCTTTTCAAAGTTGGATTCCTTATCTTCCTATTGAGTTAAAAGGGTTTCTTATATAGGTTATATAAAGACTACTGTTCCATACATGTTTCACCAATATTTTCTCCCATATGACAGCCAGCATTTTCATAACAACGCCTATTAAAAATTTATTCACTTTGACAAAGTCCATTTTATCACTATTTTGCTTTTCGCACTATATTTAAGAAATCTTTGTCAAAACCCCAAGTAACTAAAAGTTTCTATGTTTTTAGATTTTTATGAGTTCAACTCACGCATTTCTGCTATCTACTTGGAGTTAATATTTATATATATGGCATGAAGTCAGGGACAAGGGTCACTGCTTAGCATACTGATACTCAACTTATCCAAGACTATTAATTGACAATTTTCTTCTTTTCCCACTGATACCTTTTTACCTTTGTCAAAGATCAGTCTGAAGAGGGCTGGACACACAGCTAAGTGGTAGATACTTGCTTAGTATGTATGAGGCCCTGGTTCAATCCCCAATACCACAAAAAATGTAAAGAAAAAAAATACACTGACTACATGTTTGTCACTGGTTTGTGAATTCTCTATTTCACTGACTTATGGCTAGTCTTACATTAAAACCACAATGTCCTAAAGTAAGGTAGTATAAATCTTCCAATTTTATTCTTTTTCAAGTTAGTTGGGTAGGCTAGATTCCTTTTCATTTTTAGGTAACTTTTATAATCAATTTAACAATTTCTATCCAAAAAAGCCTGCTTGGCTTCTGAGCAGGCTTCCACTGAATAACTAGATCAGTTTGAGGAAAACTGATACCTTGATGTCAAGTCTACTGATTCCTGAAAATAGTATCCTTCTCCATTTACTTATATTTTTTCTCACCAAAATGCTGTGGTTTTCAGTGTACAAGTCTTGCACATTTTTTTACCAAGTTTCTTTCTCAGTGTTTCATAAAACTTGGATGCTGCAGTAAATGTGTGCTCTTCTAAGTTTGATTTCTGACTAATATTCAGAAATACAACTGAATTTTATATATTGAACTAGTTCACTTATTCAAATAGGTTGTAGGCTTCTTTTAATTTTTTAACATGGATGATCATGTCATCTGTGAATAAAGATAGTTTATTTTGCTTTATTACACTAGCTAGGACTTCTAATACAATGTCTGTACAAGTCAAGGAAGGGAGATATATCTAGTCCCTGTAACTCCACCGTAGCCCAAAGCTGATCCTGTCTTGGTGTTACAGAATTTGTACTACATGTTTAGTCTTTAAATATAGTAACCAGTATGAAAAATAGGCATCTACAATTATCTGCTTCTAACAGACAGCCAATTGTCCCAGCATTATTTACTCAATTCTTTGCCTGCTCACGTAACGTCATCTTCATCATCTGTCAGCTCTCATACGTCCATACTTTAATTTCCAAATTTACCTGGTCTTGTTACCGACTCCAAACCAATACCAACTCCAGGATCTTGCTGAAAGATCTCATCCATCTCATGATTTTAAGTAACTTTCTGTACTAATAATGCCCAAATTTTTTTGTAAACCCAAAATTTTCCATTAATGTCAAATTCCTATTTTCAACTGTCTCTTTTCAGATTTTAAACGTCTTTGAAAACTAAATTCCTAATACTCAGCAATTGCTTACCTGCTATCTTCCCTTCTTCACTAACTGGAAAATCTGTTCTTCCATGTGCTCAGGTCAAATACTCCTCCCTGACTACTTCACATCTAAACCATCAGAAAATCCTGACCACTCTACCTTAAAAATGTATGAAAAAACCAACCACTTACTTAGCTGTCATCTTTATTGCCACCACCCTGACCCAAGTCAACCCCATGTCTCACCCTGGAATTATGCCAATAGTCTCCTCCCTGATATCTGTCCTCCTACACTCTATTCTACTCACAAGCAGGCAGATCGCATTTTGCACGTGTCAGATCGCAACACTGCTGACTCCTAAATCCTCCCACTGTCTCCCACTTCACATGGATAACAGCTCCATGAAGACAGACTTGCCTGCTTCATTTTGTTTTCTTCAGTGCTCTAGATCCTTACTTAGTCCCTGGAATATTACTCAACAAGTCAACAGTAAATATTTGTTGAGCTAATGAACATCTTAATTACCATAGATTCATAATTAGTCCCTTTATCCAGCAGAGTAAGAACCCAAGTTCTCTTCCCCTTTAAAATTGTGAGCCACTGACTCTCCTATATAAATTATAAATTTAGAATCAGCTGGTTAAGTTCTACAGAAACCATGAGAACTTGGCTAGGACTACTTTCAATGCATAAAATAATCTGAAGAGAATGGTTAGCTTTTCAGGGTTGAGTTCCTCTATACCAAAAACATAGTAGGGATCTGTCTGTCTGTCTCTCTGACTCCATATGTACATCCCTTTCTGTCTCTCTGCTGTTATGTCTGTCAGTTGTGCTTTCAATTTCCTTCAGTAAAAACCAAGCCTCTTTCATCAAACATATTCCTACTTTTCTGCTATTACCACAAACATTAACTTCTTTAAAAATTACATTTTCTATCACAAATTGCCAAACTTTCTTCTTTTATCTTAGAACATGCTTAAATTTCCCTTTGCCTAAAAAACAAAACAAAACAAAAAACTCCACTTGAAGGCAGGGTGGTGGCTCAGAGGCAAAGCACTTGCCTGCCACACACAGGCCCTGGGTTTGATCCCTAGCACTGCAAGCAACAAAGCTCTACTCATCATCCCTGCTGTGCTTAAATAGAAGTACTGGAGTGAAGAAGTGCAACCTCTGCTGCTGCTTCGCTTCCTGCCCAATCCTTAACCCCGTAACCCAGTTTTTATCCAACCAGCCACTGGCAACTATTCTCTCTGAAACGACATTCAGCACCAATCACCAGATTCCACAACCCTCTCTCAGTGTTTATCTCCTTTGGCCTCAGCTGTACAAAACACCAGGAACATCCTACTTTTACTCTGCATTCTCTCTCCTTTTAGAGTCCATGAAACCAATGTTTCATCTCCTTCTGAGTGCCTTTTCTTCTCTATCTTCCAATTTCTCTTCTAGTTTTTATTCCAGGAAGAATCTATATCCATCCCAAAGACTCAGGGAAAGTCTCTCTCAGGAAGTCGAGTTTGAGCCTCTCTTGCAGTGAGGCTAGGGTTTACAAGAGGAGCCAGCATATCTGGCAGAGGAGAGCATATGCAAGGTGAGGACAGGGTGATTAACTAGACAGCCTTGAAGAGTTTGGGGTACCTAAGCTACGGTGTCCAATATGGTAGACAGTAATCATATGTACATAGCTACTCAGTACCTTAAATGTGGCTTGTCCAAAATGAGACATGCTGTAAGTGTAAAATACACACATATCTCAAAGACTTAGTGGGAAAAAGGGTATATAAAATCTCTTTAATTTTTTTCACTGATTACATGTCTAAATGGTATTCTGAATATACTGCTTTAAGTAAAATATACTAACATTAATTCTTCCTGTTTTTAATGTGGCTATTAAGAAATTTAAAATGACACATGTGATTCCCATTATATTTCTACTGGATGGTAGAAATTCAGAGTATAAGCAAAGTTGAGGCAAGGGAGAAGCAGCAGCAGATTCTACAATACATTTTCTTTTTACTCTTATTAATGTCAGTGAAGTCCAGGTCCTGATTACTTCTCACCTAGGATAATTTCAATGGTCCTACTGGTCCCCCTGCATTCTTGGGTCTATCATTTTGTTCGGTACTGTAATCATGCTAATCTTCTCAAAGCACTTTCCCGCTCCAACGGCTCAGTCATTTCTCACTCAGGGTTCCTGGGACCGTCTAAGTTGAAGAGTTCGATACTGTGGCACAATTCACGGCTTTCCACTCTACAAGTGTAACCTCTATCTGCAGGGCTCCCTAACACTTCTGAGCCCCTGTCTGTGCCAAAGTGGTGCTGTCACCTACACTCCACCTACATTTTTCACCTTAACGCTCTTCTTATGATCTTCTCTTTGCCTAGAATGCCATTTCCCAAATTCCTGCTTATCAAAATCTTATTAGAAAATAAAGGTAATGTGTTCATATTAAAAAAAGAAGCAACATGTGGAGGTGTTATTTTGTTACAGGTACAAGTACAGTAGAAACATGCAGAGATTATTTTTTTAATCCTACTAGAATTTTGGGTCTATATCATTCATCCCTTCATGAAACATTCTCTATTGTCAATTTTCAGCTGATATGCAACCCTTCCATGGTATCATGTGCTATGTGTTCTTCTAGGTGCTGGCTGCACTAGACAGTAAGATATCAGCCCTGCACTTAGGAGTTCAGTGCCACTGGAAACAGCGCCATAAGCCAACAATTAGGATAGAGCACAATTTAGGCTCTGATGGAAGTGAACACAAACCCCTGAGGGAGCACTGACAAGTCCTTGCTCAGGCTAGCAGCTGGCAGTGGGAGCCATCAAAAAGGCAATGGAAGAGGCCCAGATGGGATGCTCTCCTTCTGAGTATACCAGGGACCCTGTACCATTTCTCTTCTGGTTATCTACTTCTGTCTTTGATAGTGTGTTCAAGTACAGTCAACCCTCATTATTTACAGATTGCTTACCAATGTGCCCATTGGGAAAAGTTAATCACTAAAATCACCACTTGTGGCAATTTCTCAGTCATTCACAGACACTCCCAGAGTGGTGAAAACAGTGAGCTATTGTCCTGTGACAGTCAACTGGCAAGAAGAGTCTCAGATCAGCTCCTCCCTTCCTCCATTGACCCAGAAAGGCTCAACTAGTGAGAGGAGCCTGAGATCTGCCGCTCCTTCCCTCCACTGGTGGGACTCAGGGCCTGGAGACCTGCAGAAATGCCAGCAACACAGTAGGACCTTGGCTAAGGTGCACACAATGGACTGGTGGGACTAGAGGCATGGAAGTGTTTCATGCAACAGTAACAATATAAGCCAACAGGTGATAAGTTAAGAGAACCAGTGTTGTGCTTGGGGACAAAGATACAAGGAATGGAATCAGGTGGGCTGAATAGAATCAGGAAGGGCTGCCCCCTTCTCTTTCCTTGTATATTCTTTTTCTTTTTCTTCTCTTTTTCTTTTCTAAATGACTGGGGAGAACGCCAGCCACAGAAAATTAATCTCATCCCCCAAATCCAGAGACAAAGATTAGACCTAAACCCAACAAAACCTACGTGATCTTGGCTAGAGTACACATTTCTGGGATTCGACTTGGACCTGCCACAGAACTGTAGACACTAGAGGAATTTCACAACTTTCACTTTTCTTTGACTGTTTTCCGTCTTGGTATTTGGCTGGATTAGTGTTTTGTTTTGCTTTGTTTTTTGTTTTTTTGTTTTGTTTTTGTTGTTTCTTTTTTGTTTCCCCTTTCTTTTCTCATTTTCTCTCCATTCTGTCATTTTGTTTTTCTGTATGTTGTGGGTTTTTTTTGGCATATGAGGTTATTTTTGTATCTCTAACCTTTCTGTTTTATTCTCCTCGTCCTCTTCCTATCTTTCATCAACTATCTCATTTGACTTTCTGATACTTTCATGTCAGTAAACAATGTCTCTTCTCTTTCTCGTTCACTTCAAAACTCCTTAACCTTCTCCTCCAATCCTTCCTTCCTGTGTCCTACAATTAACCAAAACCTGAATGATCATCCTGTGCCCTCCAACCTTGCTCCTACTGTATTTAGCCTCATTCAACACTCCATCTTACCCTCATCCTCTTGAAATACCCCCCAACATGGTAAGGTCACTCTACTAAGTGGAAAGTCATTGCATACAAGTTCCTGGTATAAGTTGGATTATATTATATATCTGTAGACCTTTCTCCTACGGTGGTGGCATCAGGCTAATAGTACCACATTTGTAGTAGCCAGGCTGTACTTGAGTCTATTGTTATTGCCAACTGAATTACTTTATCCAGGATGTCATACATGCTATAAACACTCCCCCCCTTATGATAATACTGAGATTATAAGGGGTCATAACCATCATCATAGTCCAGTACCAAAGGAATGGGCCCTAAATCAAATACCAATGCCTCATCCTTAATATATTGGGAAGGTAGGTTCTTGGGATAGACATAAAGACCAAGAACTACCTACATCTAGAAGATATCCAGAAGAACAGATATCTCCTAGGAAAGCCTCAACACTGGTGATAAAAGGCTACCTAACATAAGAAATCTACAAGCATCAACACAGAAAACAAAATAACATAGAAAATACAAAATGACAGAACACAGAAGCAAAGTGCAATCCCAAATGCCCAGCCCAAACATGACAAGTCCAGAGTACAAAGAGAGGAAATCAGAATCCAACAAATGGAATTCTCTGAAATGATAGCAACAGAAGTGAAACAACAAATGGAAGAGGTCATAGAAAAAATAATCTCTACATTTAAAAAAATGACAATCAAAATGAAAGACATTAAAGCAGACACAGATAAACAAATAGAGAAGCTAAGGAAAACAATGGAAACCATGATTGTCAAACACAGTCAAAAAATGGAATCAGTGAAACAGATCCAAACAGAAATCCAGGAGATTAAAAACTCCACTGCAAGTATATGCAGCAGATTGAATAAAGGTGAGGATAGACTATCAGTTCTACAAGACAGGAACACAGCTAGCAACCAGGAAAAGAAAGATATCTTAACAATAGCAAGAGACCATGAGAAACCAATCCCACAGCTACAGAATGGAGCAAAGAAAAAACAATATTAGATTGATTGGAATCAGTGAGAAAGCTGGAGGTGGCACAAAAGCCAGAAAAAACCTCTTCACAGAAATAATGGCAGAAAATGTCCCAAACATGGATAAACAATTTGACATACAAATAAATGAAGCATATAGAACTCCAAAAAGGCATGACCAAAATAAATCTACACCAAGGTATACAATAATCAAGATACTAGAAATTCAGCACAAGAACAAAATACTAAAAGCAGCTAGAGAAAAGAAACATATCACCTATAAAGGAAAGCCCATCAGAATACCAGCAGACTTCTCAACACAAACCCTCAAGTAAAGGACAGCTTGGAATGAGGTATTTCATGCCCTAAAAGAAAACAATCTTCAACCCAGATTGATGTACCCTGCAAAACTATCTTTCAAAATTGATGGAGAAATAAGATACTTTCATGACAAAGAACAACTGAAGAAATTTATGACCACCAAACCAGTTCTGCAGAATGCTCTGAAGGACATATTATAAAGAGATAATGAAGACCCAAATATATGAACACCAATAGAAAGAAGCCACCAGGCAGGGCAAGCAATTAAACAGAGGAGAAAGACAGGGAACAAACAACAAAAAACAATATGAAAAAAAAACCAATACATATTAGTTATTAGTTATAACCATCAATGTAAATGGTCTCAACTCACCAATCAAAAGAAACAGACTAGCCAGAATGGATCAAGAAGCAAGATCCAACAACATGTTGCATTCAAGAAACACATGTAACCCAATAAGAAATTCATAAACTAAAAGTTAAAGGATGGAAAACAATTCTACATGCCACAGGAAACCAGAAAATAGCTGGGATAGCTATTTTATTTGTAGGCAATGCAAACTTTAAACCAAAACTGATCAAAAGAGACAAAGAAGGTCACTAAACACTTGTTAAGGGAAAACTCCAAGAAGAGATAACAATCATAAATATTTATGCACCAAATACAAGCTCACCCAATTACATAACACAAATATTAACAGACATGAAAAACCAAACAATCACTAACACAAC
>NW_004955402.1:12675834-12694440 GCF_000276665.1 Chinchilla lanigera
ACAATGAAAGCAGTCCTACGCAGGAAATTTATAGTGATAACCTCACACATCAGGAAAATAGAACCAGCTCAAACAAACAACCTAATGTTGAACTTCAAACTTCTGGAAAAAGAACAAGTCAAACCCACAGCCCAAAGAAAGAAAGAAATTATAAAGAGCAGAAATTAATGCAATAGAGACTAAGAAAACAATACAAAGAATTGAAAGAAAAAGTTGGACCCTCTAAAGAATAAATAAAATTGATAAACCATTAGCCAACCTCATCAAAAAGAGGTAAGAACAAAAGACAAATTCAAGCATTTTAGGAATGAAAAGGAGGAACACAACAGATCCAACAGAAATCCAGGCAATCAGTACCTACTATGAGAGCCTATGTTGATGGAAAACACAGAAGAAATATGGGGAGAAGGACATGCTATAGTTACTCTTGCAATGTATTACCTCAGGCCTGACCAAGCCATATGATTGTTTGGTTCTGGAGGAAGTTTAGCCAAAGCATTGGTGGAAAGGAAATGATTGCAAAACCTGTGTCTCTGTGGAAAGCCGCAGGGTCAACACTAAATGCTGTGCTGAGATATGCCTGAAGGAATGATAACGTGATGGCTAACTAAGTCGTCTTATTTCTGGGGTAACTGAGTTGTACTGTCCTTGCTAAACCTGTTGATGTACTCCCATTTGCCCAGCTGCTTCCTTTGTTCTTTCTCAATAAAAGGTAACTTAAACAGTAATTGAGGCTTCAGTCGGAGAGGCTGCTAGCCCCCTGAACCCAGAATTATGCCTCTCTTGTTTTTCTTTTTTCTCTTGCTTTTCCTTTCATCCATGGCACCTTGTTCTTGGGACCTGTCAACCCTGACAGAAACGGATTATAGACTGACAGAAATAGACAGATTCCTAGACACAGTGAACTGCCAAAACTAAATCAAGAAGATATAAAAATTCCAAACAACCCAAATCAGCCAATGAACTTGAAAATGTAATTAAAAACTTACCAACAGAGAAAAGTCCAGGTCCTGACAGATTCACTGTTGAATTCTATAAGAAATTTAGAGAAGAACTAATTCCACTAATGCTGAAATTTTTTAAGGAAATTGAAAGAGAAGCAGTACTTCCAAAATCATTCCTGGAAGCAAGCATTAACCTGACTGCTAAACCAGAGAAGAACCCAATCAAAAAAGAAAACTACAGGCCAATCTGCCTAATGAACATACATGCAAAAACCCTCAGTAAGATACTGGCAAACAGAATGCAATGAATCATCAAAAAGACTATACATCATGACCAAGTAGGATTCATCCCATGGATGTAGGGATGTGTATCAACATACACAAATCAATACATGTAACACATCATACTAAGAGAACCAAAGACAAAAATCACATGATCATCTCAATAGATGAAGAAAAAGCATCTGACAAAGTTAAATACCCATTCATTAAAAAAACATAAGAAAATTGGAATATATGATCTTTATTTCAATCTTATAAAAGCTATCTATGAAAAAACAACAGCTAACACCATACTAAATGGCCAAAATCTAAAAGGTTTCACTCTAAAATCAGGAACAAGACAAGGATGTCCATTACCACCACTCCTATTCAATATAGTTCTGGAAACATTAGCCAGAGCAATTAGACAAGAAAAAGAAATAAAAAGGATAAAGATAGGAAAGGAAGAAGTTAAATTATCATTATTTGCAGATGACACAATACTTTACATAGAAGACCCAAAAAACTCGATTTAACATTCAAATTCAGTAGTGTAATGGGATACACAGTCAACACTCAAAATCAATAGCATTCCTGTACACAAGCAACAAACTCACACAGACAGAAATTAGGGAAAGCACACCCTTTACAGTAGCATCTAAAAAAATGAAATACTTAGGAATCAACCTAACAAAGGATGTAAAAGATCTGTACAGTGAAAATTACAGTACCCTAAAAAAGGAGATCAAAGAGGCTAACAGAAAATGGAAGATATCCCTTGCTCTTGAATAGGAAGAAACAACATAGATAGCGAAAATAGCCCTACTCCTAAAATTGCTATACAGATTTAATGCAATCCTAATCAAAATACCATTAGCATACTCATACATCTAGAGAAAACATTCTTAAAATTCATTTGGAATCAGAAGAGACCTAGAATAGGAAAAGCAATTCTGGGCAACAAAGGCAAGTCAGGGGGCATCACAATTATTCTTACAAAGCTACTGTGATAAATTCAGCATGGTATTGGCAACAAAGAAATAGGTCTGAGGATCAGTGGAACAGAATAGAAGATGCAGATGCAATCCCAAACACACTCGGCCACCTTATCTTTGACAAGGGAGCCAAACACATTCACTGGAAGAAAGGTAGTCTCTTTAATAATGGAGCTGGAAAAACTGGCTTTCCATATGCCAAAGACTAAAACTAGACCTATGTCTATCATCATGCACTAAAGTCAAAATGGATCAAAAATCTAAACATTAAAACAGAAACATTAAATTTACTGGAAGAGAAAATAGAAATCTTGAAGACACAGGTGTGGGCACAGACTTCATGAACAAAACCCAGACTGCAAGGGAAATACTACAAAGGATCAAAAGATAGGACCTTACCTTGCTAAAAAGCTTTTGCACAACAAAAGAAATCACCAACAGAGTGAAAAGACAACCCACAGAGTGGGAAAAATTATAGCCAGTTGTCCCTCAGACTTAGATCTAGAACATGTGAAGAATTTTAAAAAATCAGACTCCCACATTCAAAGACCCAATCCAAAAATGGGCATCTGAGATGAATACACACTTCTCAGATAAAGAAATACAAATGGCAAATACATGAAAAAATGTTCAACATCTTTGGTCATTTGAGAGATACAAATTAAAATAATACTGAGATTCCATCTCACTCCAGAAAGAATAGCTAACATCAAAAAATCAACAGATAACAAAGGCTAGAAGGGCTGTGGGGAAAAAGAAACCCTTTTCCACTGTTGGTGGAAGTGTAGACAGGTACAACCACTGTGGAAATCAATGTGGATATTCCTTAAAACACTAAGACAAGAGGTCCCATTCAACCCAGCAATTCCCCTTCTGGGTATCTTCCTAGAAGAATTAAATACATCATACCACAGCAATATATTTGTAGCAACCCAATTTGTAATAGCTAAATCTTGAAAACAACCCAAATGCCCACCAACTGAGGAACGGATAAAAAAGATGTGGGTTTTTTTATATAATGGAGTACTAAGCCATAAAGAAGGATAAACTTGAGACTTTTATAAGTAAATGGATACAATCTAGACCATATTCATAAGTGAAATAAATCAGACCCACATGTGTAAAATCACATTATCTCACTAGTGTAAGAAACTGAATCAGTAAATAACATCCAAAATGTCCAATAGGTATTGTGAATTGGGAATAAACTATTACAAAAAAAGACAAACTGTGATGGGGAAAGGGAAAAGGAAGGAAGGGAAAAAGGAAAAAAATGTATTTATACATGAGACAGTTAAGACAGTTACACAGCTAGTTTCTCTTAGTTCATTGAAAAGAAAGGTTTGCGCTAATATTGTTTGGACAAGATACCATGACTATATCTTCAACTCTGAATAACTACTATGAAGACAATATTATACAATGCATTAATTATTGTAATTCTCCTATTAACTTGTTTTGAAACTCTGTTTAAAAACAAAAAACAAACAACTGTCTAGCTGCACAATACTCCCTTTCCAAGCTTGTTCTACAAGCCAAGGTGGAAAGAAGGCGACACTCGGCATTCTTGTTTAGCTCTCAGACAAGACAATGCCATTGTCACATTGTATGTTTTTAGGGTCACATTTCTGTTGTTTGTTGTTGATTTCACTGCTTCAAATGGCCCCAAAACAGTGGTGAAGGCTGCACAGGACTGTGCTGTGCTTTCCAGCGAACACACGGTCACAGAAGATTCATCCCAGCCTCAGTATGAAGTGTTGCTCATGGCTTGAGGGTTAATGAATGAGTAATTCATACCAAACAAGGTGCTTCTACACAGATATACCCATAAAGCAAGGGAAGTGTTGATCAGCAGGTGAAAATGCTGTGACTAAAGGCTCACCGGAACCTAACCCAGAATTTCTCCCAAGAGCCAGATGTCAGAATTCATTATTTCAGCATTAACAGCAACTTTGTAGAGCATGAGTACTGCAAGTAATGAGAAGCAATTATACTTCTCTTTCCCTTGAGGGTAGGATCTACCTTAGTTGTCACTTTTTGGAGTAGTAAGTAGGCATTATTAGTTAAATCTTAAGAAAATTAGTAGGTTTACTGTCAATGCCATAACCTCAAAATTAGAGATCATGTAGTTTAACAAAGGCTGGATACTAAAAGTAATTTTTATAGCACTGACTTTATTTTATAGCTTCAAAGTGACCAACAATGATATCATCAGCATGCTTACCATTTTTGTTCTTCAGATTAGGGTCTGCTCCACTTTTTAGAAGCTTTAAGGCACACTGCTTATGAGCCCGGTAAGCTGCACAGTGCAAGGGTGTATTTCCTAACTGATCCACACAGTTAACATCAGGAGGATTGGGCCTGTTGAGCTGATAATTAAAAGAAATGCAATACAGAATTAAATATCAAGGACAGACTTCATCCTATGATACACAGGAAGGTATTTCAAGCAGAGCTAGGAGTACAGCTGGGCTTCTTGGCATTTGCCTATCTATGGCATCTTGCTCACTAAACCAGCTAACCCCGCCATTCCTGAACTTGTCCTCAGGTGCCACAGAACTGAGGCTGTGCCCAGGACCCACAATGCCCTGATGACAGACACAACACACTCTGCCAGCACTGCCCACCTACCCCCTGACAGTTAGATTTCACTAAGATCTGCTCACTCCTAGCAGGCTTGCATTTCACACCCCTGGCAGTGAGACTATAAATCGGGCTTCCATAAGCAGCCCGGAGAAGAGTTAAAAGCATAGATGTTAAATACGTAAATGTCAAAGTTATACTGAATTTGTTGCTCCCACCTTACTGCTTTAGAAACTTCTTTATATAGTCTCCATTTCACAAAATTTAAAAAATGTTTCAGAGGCACTATACTTAGAAACCAAAGAAGCCTTTTCAAATAAGCTGAAATAACTTTAAAGCAAATGGCAATGCCTCAGTCTTGAATTCAGAACAAATTTAGAGTTTCACGTTTAATGAGACAGTGCAGGAAATGGAACTGGGAAGTAGGTCTCTCAGGCAGAATAAAAAAGTGGGCAAAGCTTTCAGTCTGTTCTAACATGATATAAATACTCCAAAACACTGTCCCCTCTTTGTTCCTTTCTAGATGGACAGCATTCCTTTCAGAAATTATTGTTCCTCAAAATTAGAAAAACAGGGTCTTACATAATGTGTTTCAACTTTAATTTGGCTAATAAAAAAAAACTTTTAAAGTTGTCCTTACATAAACTATTTGCTATAAAAAAACTGGATTCTTATCCATCAGCTTTCAGTAAGGGATGAGGATATAAATCAAATTCAGGGGGAAAAACTTACTATTTAAATTACTATGTCCTGTTTAAAATAATATTATCTCAATGTTGTTAGATATTTAAGGACATTTGTCCTTTAGGATGATCTTGAAGTTTTTTGATTCCATGGTTCACTAAATTATGAACATAACATTAAGTAAAAATTTCCCGAAATATACAGAATTGATGCTTTTGGTTTGTCGTTTTACCAGAGCTGTGAGGTCTGCTGTTTTGCCTTCTCTTGCTGCTGCTAAGAGCAAGTCTTCAAGCTTTCTTTGCTGAGTCCTTTCTACAGCTGCAAAAGGAAAAAAAAAAAGTATTACTCTACCACTACTCAGGATCTTACAAGCTCATTAAAAAGACATATAAAAAATAAAGTGACCCAGTGAGAAAAATAAGAATGTTATGAACTGTAATTCAAGCACAAGCTTTGTTATTCACACTGCCTTCCACAGCCGACGAGTCTGATTTCCTCTGGACTGGAATGAAATTGAGTTTTCAATTCAGAGGGCTTTAGGTGTTTTATTCACAATAATACTCATCACAAATAATGTGCATTACTTTTCCATACAGAAATACTATTACATAATTGTCTCAGACACATAGGCAAACAGGACTCATATCTTCCAGAACCCTACAATGACAAAAGTAACAATAAGAATTAACATTGGAGCTGGCTATAGTGGTACACGCCTATAATCCCAGCACTCTGGGAGCTGAGGCAGGGTCACAAATTCAAGCACAGTCTGGGCAACTTAGTAAGACTCTGTCTCAAAATATAAGTAAACAGTGAGTTGGGGATGTAGCTCAATGCAAAGGCCCTAAGTTCATTCCCCAGTACCAAAAAAATTTTTAAAAAGAAATCATACTGGTAGTAATATGCACAAGTCATGTTAGACAACAATTTACTTACATACTTTCACATGAGAATATAAGATTCATTTTATTTAACAAATGCTGTAGCACTTACTATATGCCAAGTGCTATTCAAAAAACTTCTAAAATATTAACTCACCAGATCCTCATAAATATCCTGAAGTAGGTATTACTATCCTTATTTTACAGACAAAGAAACTAAGGCACCAAGACGTGAAGGGGCTTAGCCACCCACTGGAGGAGGTGGGACTGGAACTTTGGCAGGCTGCATCCAAACTCCATGCTCCCATCTCTAATGTTGCTTCTCAAATCATTTTCTGCAGGAAAGGAGCAACTGGCAATCTGATTTCAGAGTGGAACATGCCCATAGGGTCTCATTTCTGGTAGATCTGAATTCTGTTCTGGCTTATAGAAAAGAAATAATTTCACACAAAGGCTCAGGAACCCCATTTATCCTGGGCAAAGGCCACAAGGGAAGAAAATTCTCCTGGCAGTCTTCCTGCCCAAGTCAAATTATGAACAGGAAAGAGGTAGGGGAGCCTGGTGATTGGGAACACATGAACATTTACTAAGAGTTAATAATTATACTGGGCATGGTGATACATGCCTGTAATTCCAGCATTCAGGAGGCTGAGGTAGGAGGATCACCATGAGTTTGAGGCCAACCTGGGCTACATAGCGAGTTCAAAGCTAGCCAGAACTACATGGTGAGACCCTATCTCAAAAAGAAAGAAAAGCTAATAATTACTGTATGCTAACCCTTGTTCCAGTCAAAGTGCCAACATCTTAGGTAAATGACAGGGAACACACACAGTAAACAGGACTAGTTGAGAAACAACCTCCATTATTAGGTATCATCATCTTCCAATCTCACATTTTCCATTCCACACCCAAACTCCCCACATCCATGCAAGCTCTCAGTGTTTTCTCTGGTTTCCGGCAGTCACTGCACTGCGTTTTTTAGTTTTTCCTCTCACTAATTCTACGGCACTGAGCTGTGAGCTCTTCGAGACTGGTGGCATCCCTGCCCCTCTTGTACATACTCTACTGCTGCACGTAGTGAGCTGAGCAGTCATTTTCCCCCTCAGTCTATGGGTTCCACATCTGTGGAACAGACTGAAAGTGTTTTTTTAAATCTGTGTGTACACATGTACACATTTTTTTTGACATTATTTCCTAAACAATACAGTGTAACAACTACTTACATAGTATTCCCATTGTATGAGGTATAATAAATGATCTAGAAATAAACTACACAGGAGGATGTTCTTCTATTATATACAAATATATTTTATATAATGAACTTGAGCATTTGTGGATTTTGGTATGCAATCATGTCCCAGAACCAATTCTCTACAGATACTAAGTAATAGCTAAACTTATGATTATGTAATAAAACATCCTTGTTTTAAAGAAAAATATACCAAAGTATTTAGGGGTAAAGTTAACAAAGTTCTGTCAAATGCTCCACCAGAAAAAAAAAGTAAATAACACAAATATAAAGGATAAACTAGATGTGACAGAATGTTAGTAAGTGGTGCATCTAGGTGAAAATGTTCACTGTTTTTTTTTGGTTTTTTTTTTTCCGGTACTGGGAATCGAACTCACGACCTCACGCTTGCCAGGCAGGCACTGTGCCGCTGAGCTAAATCCGCAGCCCCAGTTCACTATATTTTCTTCTTTTTGGTGGTACCAGGTATTGAACCCAGAGAATACTGAGCTATATCCCACTCCTATTTTAATTTTAAGACAGGGTCTTGCTAAGTTGTCCAGGCTGGCCTAGAACTTAGAATCTTCCTGCCTTAACTTCCGAAGTAACTGGAATTACAGGCATGCATCACCACAAAGCCTGTATTACTCTTGAAGTATCTCCACAGATTGGACATTTTTCAAAATAAAAGAGAAAGATAGTATTTTTCTCCAGTCTCTGACAAGCAGTAGTCTACCCTCTCCTCAAATACTTCTAGTCACGGAAAACTCACTACACCCTTCAAGGCAAGCTACAACATTTATAACAATATGTTGGACCCAAAGACAAACTGCCTAGGACTCCATCAATTGTGCCATTGACTTACTGTGGTTCTGCCACAAAAAAGATCATCCCTCTGTCAAACAGCAGTTCTTCTGATATTCAAGTATTCATTGTGCCTCCCTATGTTTGTCTCTCTGAGGGAAAGCATTTCCTACCTCTTTGTGCATTATTCTATGATATGGTTTCTGATCTATCTAGGGTCTTAGTGGGTTGCTCAATATACTTCCTCTAGTTCCCTAATGACCATTCACTGCTCCACTCCACGAGTGGTACTACATCTAGCTAAGGTGATCTCATTGGAACAGAATCATTATTTCTTGTCATTATTTGCTAAATAATACAGTATAACAGCTGTAAATGGTCAAATGATTCTCTACTTCTATTTCCCAGGCTTGAACTGCATGACCTGACAAAACATATTAACTGGAAAGTCAACTAAGCCCTTGCCTTTGGACAGTTTGGGTTTGGAAAAGCCTTAGAGCATTCTTTACAATTCTCCTTATTAAATGTCAGCTTGTCAGACTAACCTAACATTGCAGTATGTCAAGACAAGTTCAGTTCTGGGTTTTCATCTTGATACATTAAAATGAGAGGACAGGATCAAAGACAGTCGCCTCATCCTCTCAGTTAGATGGCACGTACTGAAGGGCAGGGACCACATGTAATATATTATTCACGTCCCAAAAATCATGACACAGTGCCTGATAAAAGATGTTGTGTCGTGATGTGCTTTTTTTGTTGACAATTAGTTCACTTTAAATGCAGGAGCAAGAGAAGACACTGATCTGAAGATGTCTGACAGGCAGAAGTTAGTCTGTAACTACAGAATGAGCAAGAGGAGTTCAATTCTCAAGCTCAGTTGGCAAACAGTAGTAAAAAAAGCAGGATCTTAGTTTTTATAGAGAGAAAGATACCAATAATTACAACCAAGAAATCAAAACCCTTTAAATACAAAATTGCATTGCCCATCTCTTAATTTCACAGAAAAGAAAAACAGGACATTAGAAACTAAAATTCTAATTATATCTATTTATAAAGTAGAAATTGAGGCTCTTTTTTGCTCTAATTAGAAATATTACCAAAAAATAATTTTAGCAAAGCCCTGGCCAGTCAGAGAAAAATACTATTGCACAAGGATTTCCCAGTGTAAGTATGGAAATGTTTTTGTTTCAAAGTATGTTAGAGAAATCCCTCTGAGTTAGTGCAGACTAATAGGTCTTAAATGCAATTTAATCTCTGATGTTTGTAACAATGAAGCTGATCCACCAAGAAATTACTGTTGTCTGTTATATTACAATGAAGTCCTCAGGAAGAGGGGCCAACTAGAGCCAGCTCTCTAGTACCATAGGAAACCCAGCAGCTACAAGCTTCTCTGTCCTGCACATCTATATCCCTTTAAAATCAAGCTTTATCATCTTATTGGCCATATTCTCTCATGTTTCTATCTTTCTGCCTTTTTTTTTTCTTTTGACAAATGTAAAAACTACAGATGAAGAAACTCTCATACAGATATATATTTAGCCCAAACAATTATTCTGCAATGACCTTATCAGAAGAGTATACTGATAATGCTGTCATCTATTTTGATATTTCAGAAGCCTTTTTACTCATATTTTAGACCTTGGCTGTCAAGTAAATTTATGTTAACATCCATAATATTTACCTTCAAGCATGTTCCTGATTTCTTTATCATGAGTGGCTTCTTTTGCTGTCTGTCCACTCCCATTTACCACTGTAGTGTCAGCATTATATTCTAAGAGAAGCATTACCAACTCCTAAATAAAAAGAAAAAAATTTAGCTATTATTAAGCTAAGACTTTATTATGACTATAGAGTTTCTATAATGGAAAAAAGTCCTAAGAATCTATAGCACATCAGTTATTCTACAGTAAGTGTTCGATCCATTTTGATAACCAATAACTGCCCAAACAATTGTTAATTCACAATATACAGGCTTAGTTTGCCGAAAAGAAAGTTTTCTGTTATCTGTTTCTTTTTTGTAAGAATCTTTTTGGTTTATGTCTTATACTCTGAGTAACTACTTTGAAGATAATGATACACAGTATAATAACTTTTATTTTCATATTATTTGGGTATGGAATGTTTTATTTTTTCCATAAATTTCATAATTAAAAACAACCACACAGCCAACTTCTGTAATTATTTTTAAGTAAATCATTTGATTGTCTTACTAAAAGCATATGGTCAAACCAAATGTGCAAGTAAACAAATCCACTATTTAAATTAGAGCATGCTATATATCGACTTAACTGCATTCCTCAATGGCCTATTGACAAAAATAATTTCCCTAATAGACTTACAGTTTTTCAAACTTTGATACTCACAGAAAATACAGCAGTATTTTCTGAAGCGATAGAGACAGAAGGGATACACCACAACTGAAGGAGGAGTACATATGAAGCAACCTCCTAGAGTCAATATTGAACAATGGAGAATATGATTCATGTTTATTCCTAACTGGTTTTTTAGGAATTTCAAATCTGTAATGTACAATTGGAATTGTACACTGGAATTTCAAATTTGTAAGTCCAGGATCACTAAGTCAGTTATACAACTTAAAACGGCAGAAATGGAGAAGACAGCAGACAATATTATAAATCTGATTTTTCATTTTTCTGGATGCACAGCCCCGAGTTAAGGGCTGCTGGCAAGACCTATTATTTGGCCCCATGCCAACTTCCACGCTGCCGCTGCTGGTAACATTAAGAAGTAGCATCCTTTCATGTTGTTCTAGGAGTTTCCTCTTTCCTCTGGGTCATAAAATTTCCTACATTGTTTTATTTTTATGGTTAAAGAAATACTCAGATAACAGGAAAAGAACACAAGAAAAAGGAAATAATATACTCATTCTCCTAGTCACTAATGACCACCATCAACGTTTTGGTGGATTTCTTTCAAATCATTTTCCTACACATAAGTTTCAGATTTTCTTAAACATAATTTACTTATCACAGACAGTTGTTTTGTTATATGCCTTTCACCTAATATATATCTTTCAGTATATTATATAGTTTGCAAACACTGTTCACGGCTATGATGATATAAAATGTACTACCATATTTTGAAAATAGGGAAATAGTTAAAAAGTTTCACAATATTTTAATGAAGTGAACTCTTACAAAATGCTTTAGCATTTCCTATCATTTTAAAGATAACAGTTTGGAAGACTTATTTTTAAACATCACATAAATAGTTCATAAAAGTAGAACAATCCACAGAATGGTAAAAACTATTTACAAATGATATCTGATAAGAGACTTGCATCTAGAATATATAAGGAATGTCTACTATTTGCCAAAAAAAAGACAAACAATGCAATGTTAAAATGTGCAAAGGTAACAAAGAACAATCTGAAATGGAATCACGTCTGAGGGCCCCCATGACTCTCACAGACCCTCCAAGAATGGCGCCAAGACACCTGTGCTTTTAGAAGCCCTCCAGGTGAGGCTGCAAGCTCCCAGAAAGGGGAAATTAGGTTGCACTGGTCTCTTACTCTGGGAATCAGAATCAGAAAATCAAAAGGCCCCTCAAGAGACTGGTGGCTGGATTTCTACCACACTAAACACCCAAAGCGACATGTCACTGCCTGTTCTAATATGTCAATGGCTAGAAGAGGCTTTAATTTATTTTACTTTCAGGAATGCTACAGCATAAAAACTCTCATTTTTAAAAAGTTACTTTTCTTTAAACCTAAACATGCTTTGCTCTGCCCAAATTAAAGACCATCCTGTTTTTATTAGCACTTCTATGGATACGAAATTTTATCAGGGTCTTGTGTTCTGGGGCTGGAATTCACATATTACCTGCCAGAGGCCATGGGTTCTCAGATCCATATTCTCAAAACCATAACGGGGGGCAGCGATCTGGGACTTTCAGCTAGTCCTGAGGAGTCCCTGGTCCTTGGAGTCCAACTGCACCCACTTCTCTCTCACGAGGAACTCCTTTCATCACCAAGTATGTTGTTTCCTTGTGAACTTCAAGCATCTCTCCACATTCCTTTTACTAATTATCCACGTAACATACATATGCACTTAACACGGTACAAAGGTTTACAGGGAAGAAATTCCTAAGTATTAAAATACTGAAGGGATTTTAAAAGAGAAAGCAGTGACAAAATCAAGGCTGAGCTAGGACACTGACTGGGGCACCCCTGTAAGGATAGACCTGAGCACAGAAAGCCAGGAAAATGAACAAGACATGCAGCAACTGAAGTTAAATGCAATGAGTACATTCCTAAGTATAGGCAGGAGGAAAGAGGATTTACAGTGAAAACAATTTCAAAAATCAACTCAAGTATTGCACAGGGTACAGGTATGGAGAAAGACGGATCCCATCATAGATGCCTGAAATTTCAGATACCTGAGGGTCAGTATGCAGCTGAACCAAGGTCCTGGCTACCTGCAGGGAAGTATGAAGTGAAATTACAGATTTCCAGATCACCCCCCAGGAAGGAAAGAAACAAAGTCAGATGAGTAGATGGGTTCATGGACTGTTTTTCCAGAGAAAAACAAAGAATGTTTACGAAGAAAAACACAAAGGGATTAAGTGTAAAGAACGATATCTTTTTAGTGGGGGAAAAAAAGTCAGGAGCCATGAAAGCATCCTGAGAAGCAGCAAGGCAAAGAGACTCTGCAGAGCCTTCTCTGAGAAAGTATCAGCTTCCTCAGAGGAAAATATGAAAACAGAAACCTTTACACTGAGTAAAACATTGATGACTTTTCCAAAATACTCCAGTCGCTGGTGGAGTCAAGATGCAGACTAGAAAGGGCACTATGGAAGTTGAAGAAGGGGGTGTCCACACATTTTAATGATTTTTTAAAAATCGGAGCTCAGACAAGCTCCTGCTCACAGAAGGCTTGCAGCCCACCCTGCAGCTGCATCTGCCACCCTCGCTCTTACGCCGCTGCTCCATGCACGGACTTCCACCACCTGCAATCTGTCTCTCCTCTGCTTCTGAAGAAGCGGTGTGATCCGTTTTATTCACTGCTGTACCCCTGCACCTGGCACAGTGGTTCATTATATCTGCAGATGTATCCCTAAATAAAGATTTTTGCTTAAAACATCACTGGCCAAGAGAGCATTTAGAACATCTGTCAAATAAGAAGTCAGTCTTGAGCGTGATATTATATTTTCATATTCATTTTTTAAGTGGGTGTCACACAGTAAGGTTAGGACTAATGTACAACTCAGGTTAAAGAAACTTTAACACAGCCATGAATCATGTCCCCAAATTACCCCAACTCCACTCTCCATTCAGTAAACCGTCAGTCACTCCCTTACTCTAGCACTGCTATCATCAACACACAAATCATCTCAGATGAAACTGCAAGTCCCCATACTCAGACTGCTTTTTAAACAACCTTGTAAGATATAATTCACATAGTGTAAGTTTCACCCCATTAAAAAGTGTACAATTCTGTGGCTTTTCATACACTCATAGTGTTGCATAATAATCATCACTATCTAATGTTAGGACTTCTTCATTACCCCAAAAAGAAAGCCAGTATCCATTTTTACTCCCTATTTCCCTTTTCCCCAAGCCCCTGGCAACCACTCATCTCCACCCAGTTTCTATGGATTTGCCTATTCTGGACGTTTCTACACATTTGCCTATTCTGGACATTTCTACAAAAGAATCATACAACAGGTGGCTTTTTGTGCTTGGTATTTTGGTGCAGCATGATCTCAAGGTTCATTTACGTTCTGGCATGTATCAGTACTTTGTTGCTGAATAATACTCTATTGTCCGGGTAGACTGCATCTTGTTTAACCATTCACTAACTGATGACCATTTCGGTTGTTTCTACTTTTTGGCTGCTACAAAGAATGTTGCTATGAACATTTCCATGTTTTTTAAAATGACCTTTTTTCCTAAGAAATTATGTTTTTAATCAATTCCATGTGAAAAGTTTTACTTTCTTTCCCCTAGTACAAGGGATTGAAGTCAGGGCTTCACATATGCTAGACAAGTGCCCTGTCACTGAGCTGCATCCCCAGCAAGAAAATGGGAAAAAAATTTAAACAGAAAAAATGATTCCGAAACCAAAGAACACAACTCGCCAGACTGAGGAGGCAGGAATGCTAAAACAGTCCCCAAGAAGCTCGCCCCTGATGTCCGCCCTGCATAATCCTCAAGACTGGGAACACAAAGGATTTTACTACTGCAGTCAGGTCATGTCACCTGGCTCATCTGCCTTTAATAAAGGAAGTCTGTCCTGGGCAGACAACTTACTCAAGCAAGACTTCAAAAGAAGGCAGACACTTCCTGACAAGGAATGGAATTGTGAGAGTCCACGGAGCTAAGACCTGCGAACGGGGTCTAGGTGCTGAGAACAATTCCCAGCCAACAGGAGTCCCTCGAACTGCAGGGAGGTCTGCCAGCAACCTAAGTGCGCCTCCAAGCAGCTCCTAAGCACCAGAAGAGAACACAGTCCAGCTGACACTTTGATTTGAGCCTCGTATAACCCTGAGCAGAGACTCCAGATATGCTGTGCACAGAATTCTGACCTCCTAAATAATAAATGAGTGTTGATTTAAGCCACTGAGTCTTAGTGGCAATTTATCACGCATCAATAGAAGACTAACAGATTTTAAAGTCTAAAGGTAAAGACGGTAAAATTTTAGAACTCACATGGCAAGGAAAGATCCTACTTAACTCCTAAAGTATTTTTAGTTCTGTACATGGTCACTTGAAGGTTACATTTCTCAATGATCCTTTAGCTAATATGGTCATGTCACTGTTCTGGATTGAGAAGCATCTTCTTAATACCTTCTAGACATATTTTCTAAGAGTCTTGCATATATCCTTTGTCCTTTTTTGCCTCTACTAGCATAATTCCAGGCACTAGAACACTCTTGAAATGGATGATATGATCAATGCTACACACAGTGGAGTAAGACAGGAATCCCAAGTATTTGCCACCTTCCCTAGCCTACCTATTGAACCTTGCTATGAGAGACTGTCTTGGTGTACATCACTGTTATTTTAGGTTACCTACACTGAAATACTGTGTGACTGAACAACAATCTCATGACACACCAAGGTCCAGAAATCATAGGAACCCTAGATTTCTCCACAACACTGAAAGCAGGTAACAGTGACACAATGACTTCAAAGTTCTCAGAGAAAATGACTCCTAACCCAGAAATCTGCATATTGCCAAACTACCACTCAAACGTGGAGGTAAGAAGTATGTTCAAACATATCAGTTCTCAAAATATTGATTTCTCAGGAATGGTCTTCAGAAAGCTCCTAAAGACTAGCCTAAAGGAAGGCAAGAGATCCAGAAAACAGGGAACCCTATTCAGGAGTGAAGAGAATTCCAAAAATGACTGGGAATGACAGCTCCAGAATGACAGCCATGAGCACAGCTCCTGAGGACAACGAGCCAGGTAAGGGAAAGAGGACACAGGGGGCCTGGAGAGCTACTTCAAGAAGTAATCATTACATGACATACAGGATTATGATGAAAGACAGTATAAAGAACTCCAGCAGTCTTACAAAGAGTTTAATGCTGATTATGTAATCGGAAAAAGAATTTATGAAGAAACCCCTGAAATCGACTCTAGAAAGAGTCATTCTTTATTTTATACACAAGGATTTAAAAAAAAAAAAGGATCCTGTGTGGCTCAAACTAAAAGCTACCATAGTCATAATAACACACTCAGTATTTAACCAAAATCTAGTTTTAGATTAAAAGAATGAGAACATGAAGTTTAAGCAGGAAGTAAGGCAGGGAAAATAAAGAACAAAATATTTATCTGCCAGCAATAAGCCAATAGAAAATGTAAGTTTAAAAAATAATCAGTATACTTATGGTGACATAAGTATATTATTTATAAACATTAAGGCTAAAAAATCCTGAAGTAACAGCTAAAAATATTAAAAAGTCATTGTCTCTAAGAAATTTGAACAGAGTGGGCAGCCACAGGGCAAGGGTCATCAGTTCACTGTAAACCTTGACATTATCTGGCATTTTAAAATGAACACATGCATGCCCAGAAGCTTTTCTTCTTACGAGAAAACTCATAAAGAAGTCTTAAAGATTCCTGGACATTGCTAAATATTAAATGATGCACATAAATCACAGGCACCTGGTAAACTATACATGTCACAATTAGTAATGTCTGTGAAGTTACCACAAGAAAAGCCTCTTTGCTAAGTTAACTGGGACTTAGATTTGGAAAACTAGAGAGTATTTGCCTCGCTCTAATAAGACAAAAACATGGAATCCACAGTACTATAAGCTCTTGAGACCAAGGGAGAACTGAAATCGGAACCAAGCAGCCTGAAACCTCGGAAAGCGCTCCAAAGCGAGCACCAGCTCACCTGTGGAAGGTCTGGGGGAATGAGGCAGGCCTGCCAGACAAGCAGATAAAAGAACTTGGTGAGAAAGGATGATCAAAGCACTACTTCTGTCCATGTCAATTACTCATTTGATTTTGCCTTAGGAAGCCACATCCTGTGAACCATTTCCGTAACTCTCGGTCCTCCCAAGCTGCCCCCCAACCTCCCAGCTCCTGTTAACTGCTTTGCCTGGCTTCTGATGGCCACGTGTCCTCTCCTGACCTCTACTGTTTCAGAAGCCCTTCTTCCCTGCCCACAGCGCTCAGGTTGGCAGGGCCACCTCACAGCAACTCCAGGCCACAGAGAGGAAACACGAGTAAGCGCCTCAGTGATATGGATGCCTTTTTTTACCCGCAATTTCCTCAGCTTTGGCAAATGATGTATCCCGTCTAGGCCCCTCTGTGGCACATCAGTACCTGGTATGTCTTCCGGTCTTACACACTGCCTCCAATCTGGCATGCTTGCTTCTCTACACCTGGTCTGCCACGGTGTGGGCATCTTGACATCTTAATGGGAATAACCACTTTTTCCACACAGCTAAGAATCACCCAGGTACAGCTCAGTTTGTACCCTCAAAAGAAATCGACGACAAACAGTTAGAAGTTGAGGGACCTTGGCCCAATGAAAGTCATGAACCCTAATCTAGCTTCTGGACTGGTTTCAATTTTGGACTTAGGGCTACTTACTGAAGGAGGAGCCAAATTCTAGAAGGAACATTTTGTAATACCAAAGCAAACCTCCCCATTCCCACACTGCTCCCAAAAGGACCGATGATCACTTATTTACTCAAGTAACTGTACACTGGGGAAAGGAGAACACCCAACATTTCCTTTTTTTTTTTTTTTCCCGGTACCAGGAATCAAACTCAGGACTTCGTGCTTGCTAGGCAGGCGCTGTGCCACTGAGCTAAATCCCCAGCCCCCCACCCAACATTTCATGGAGTGCTAGATACAAGGTCTGAAATTGACACCAACACCAAGTGACTAAAAGTGTCACCAAGCAAAACAATAAACAACATCTTATCCCAGGTCAAGCTCACAGTGCGTAACACACCTAGTGTCAACCCGCTCATCCCTGGCTGTAAAACTGGAATAGTCATTGTAGTTGTTGGCACAACCTTCACATTGCTTCCTTGATCTGTAGCCAAATGGAAGACCTTAAAACTACCCTCATCTAGCCAAGACAGATCAAAACCAATTATCTCATGGGAGGAAGAGTGGTAAAAATTAATGCCACCCCTTAAAATGTAAGAGAACGCAAGGCTGACACTTCCTATCATAATTCCATTTAATTCCCTGTCTGTCTCTGCAAACACCAGATAGAATGTAGAGGACAACAGAATACCTTCAAAAATACAACCAAATAGTATGGCCTCAATCACAGCCACTCTGCTAAATGTGAATCTTTGCCAGTGAAAGTTAGTGTACTACCTTAAGGACACAGCATACAGCAACTGACACAACAAATGTGTTCTTTTCTATCCCTATCAGGAAAAGCAAAGAGATCAAAGTTTGCATTCACATGGACAACAGCAAATGTTTACAGTTTTATCCGGGCACCCTACAAAATGCACCAGTTCACATTATGAATGACATCAAGCTATTAGAACCAGATGAGCAAGAAGAGGCTAGAATGTTAAAAGCCTTATTAAGACACACAGCCAAATAGGTGGGAGGCAAACCTTATGAAGAACTCCAGAGCTCTGCCACATAAGTCAATGTAAAAGTTCACTGGTCTGAGTAATGCCAGGACACAGGACGTTTCCTTAAAAGTAGAAAATAGCTGAGCACGGTGGCACACGCCTGTGACAGTAGCACTGTAGAGGCTGAGGAAGACTGAG
>NW_004955402.1:12694540-12730165 GCF_000276665.1 Chinchilla lanigera
CCTCCCATAACAGAAAATAGGGCACAATGATCCACTGACTTCTTCAGGTTCTGGGGTAATACGTTCCCACAGCTGAAGATGATGCTCTGAGTCATGTGCTAGAAGACATAACAGGCAAAAGTGGGCTCACTGTGTCAAAGGACCAGCAGCCAAGAAAAGTCTCCACCTAGAAGACGTAACTGAACCTGACCAGAAGGAAAGAGGACTGAACAGTAAGGGGGCATGAAAATGTGTTTAGCATGCAAATGTTACACTGGGGTGTCTCCTGGTATTCTCTTGTTCACTTCTGACAGTAAACAGACAAAGGCAGCATCCCCAGCCTAAGGAAGACATGGTAACCAAGGGCTCAGACCTCCAGGGACCTGCGTCATAATGCCAGGTAAGCCACAAAGGCCAAACAGTGCACAAATGAAGGGGAAGGAGAACCTAACACAGCCAATACCAAGGAAAAATGATTCAGTTGTAGCAACCACTGGCCTTCCTCTTCTGACTTCTCCCAGGAAAAGAGGCCCACTGGCATCTAACGGAGCTACTCACATACGTGCGAAAAAGCAGATCTGAGTGGAATGAAGGATAGGCTGTAGTGGAAGCTCTGATGTGCTGCACAGATCTTCCTTCCCAAATACACTGTTTGTTATGCCAGGTGCAAAGAGTGACCAGGAGGCGGCCTTCAGCAGTTAGCATGCCAGGGATTATCTCAGTTGGACGGCACTGTGCCATGCAATGTCACACGTCCTTTTCAGGGCAGCCTGTAACCAGTGGCTGTCCCAGCCTGGCCTCTTCTGCAGCAGTCCCTGCTCCCTGCTCCCTGCTCCCTGCTCCCTGCTCCCTGCTCCCTGCTGTTTACCAGTGGGCTACGGCACCCACAAGATGCTACCCTTCCCCATGCCCGCACCCCTCCACCGGTGTGACCCCACAGCACCCAGTAAACCTGCTCCACAATGACCTCTATCTCAGCTGACATCCCAGAGATTAAAAACGATGTTCCTATCTGTATTTCACGATGGCTGTTTGCCAATGAGCGAGGCAACATGCCAGCACAACACAGAAAGCATCTGTATTAAATGTAATCTCAATTCCACTCGAAAATAAAGGTCAGTGCCATAATCCAAATATTTGCTATTGACTGTGCCCCTATATTTTAAACTGATTTTATTATTAAAAGCATAAAAACTTCAGCATTCTAACTATACCCCAACAATAAAGGAGCAACTGGTAAACATTTAAAAATCCCGATATGCTAATTTTCACCATGGAACGCTAGGGGTCGCTAATGTACCAAGAAAAGCTCACAGTTCCCTCACAATTTAGGGAGGCATATTTTATATATTCCAGAGAAAAGGCTTTACAATGCTTTATAATAAACAAATTTCTTTCTCAACTCCATATTCTATTTATTAAACCACTGAATCTTAAAGTCACAAGATATTTAAAATTATCTCCATGGTAAAAGGTACATTAGCACAAAATGATTTATCATGAATTCATTAGAAATTAAACCTTTTATCTAATATAATCATGCCTAATAAAGCACATACATTCGCTAATATTTTATGTGATGCTTCCATTTAGCTTCAGCTAAACTGTTTTTTGACACAACAGATAACAAAATATATACACTAACATGCAACCCAAACTGGGGCCGGATTTAACATCTCATGTTGCAAGATGAAAAAAGAGAGCAGAAATGGTCAAACACTATATGAAAATCTGAGCACAGGTAATGAACTGACTAGATCTATCTAGATAATCACAAAGACCAATAGAGAAACCTGTGTTGTGCTTGTACAGGACTCAAAATATAAGTAAACTATGACTTCCTTGTGAGCGAGATTAACGCCAACCTAGTAGGACAGCTATGGCTGTAACTCTCACATGAGGAACAAGATGAATGAAGATGCTGTCACGCACCCAAGACACCTGGAAAAGCGCAGCTTCCTCCCAGTCCAAGACGTCAGACAAGACTTTATGAAAGCGGAACTTGAACTGCACTTTCAAGAATAGGTAGGGCTGGGGACTTAGCTCAGTGGCACAGTGCCTGCCGGGCAAGCACAATGTCCTGAGTTTGATTCCCAGTACCAAAAAAGAATAGGCAGGTGTGTGGGAAGAGGTGGCAAAAGAATTTTCTCAGGTGCACAGAAAGGGAGGAGAAACCCTGCGCTATGAAGGGAAACACCACCTGGCTCGCATTCCAGTCTGCAGGTCAAACTATTTGTAGATCAGATTTGAAACAATCACATGTGGCAATGAACCTATTACACTTTTGTCCCTTTTTAAAAAAGTACTTTTTCCCACAGCTTTAGTAAGACTTCATCTCTGGCTCCTAAGTACCAACTTACAAACAAATGCCCAAAGATGTGAAATGTACAATGTAATTCAAACATGTTTATCACATACTTACAGGGTCAATGCATGATAATTTATATAGAAACTAAATCCAGCCATTAGAACAATTAAAAGTGTGAAGCAGTATAAAATTCATTCCATAATTTGTGATAAAAAGACATGAATCTTCTAATTATGTGATTATAAAATAACCCTTAGGGATCATGTGGGACAACTGTAAATTATAAGAATAACCAAGAGTAACTATATTTTATGCCATAATTTACTGGGTTACTTAAATAATCAAAAAAGTCATAAAAGCAGAATGGAAAACAACTTTTGGCTACACTAAGAGCTCAGAGAACTGATATCCTGAAGAATGAATAAAACCTGAACAAAACTACCAGAACAAACCATTTCACGGTGCTGGATATCCACTAAAAAAAGAATGAAGCAAAGCAGTTACAGGACAGGAAGTGCTAGAGCCTTAGGCAGGAACATCAAGAGTCTTCAACCCACCAGCCACAGGTAGTTATCCCCTCCTCCACCTTCCCCAAGAAGTCTGCCTGTGCTGGACTGGCAGTGACAACCAGCAGCCCTGCTACCAAGGAAACTGGCCTGATTTGGAACAGAAGGAAAAAACCGACACCAAGAGGCATGATCAGTAAAAGTAGCAAATTCATTAAGAAACAAATTCATTAAGGAAGTTTTCTGTGAAAACCCACAGAACTGGCAGCACAAGGTTGCTCTTCCCTTCGGCTTTCTACTGCAGCTGTAATACATTACCAAACTTGATGGCTTAAAACAACACAAATTATTATCCTGCAGGTCTGTATTTCAGAAGTCTAAAATGGGGCTTGCTGGGTAAAACCAAGGAGTTACACAGGTGGTTCTTTCCAAAGGTTCTGCGGGAGAACTTTTCCGGCTTGTAGAGATAATGAACATTCCTTAGTTCATGGCCTCCTCCTCAGATTCCCAAGCCAGAAACACTACATCTAACTGGTCACATCAAGGCCCTCTGATTCTAACTCTTCTGTCTACGTCTCACACCTCTATGGATGATGGTGATTATACCATATAACCCAAAATAATTATTGGTCAGCTGATCAGCAACTCAAATGCATCTGCAACTTCAATGTCCCTTTGGTATGAAATGGAACCATTCAGATTTCAGGGTTTAGGAGATGGACATCATTGGGGGCTATTATTTGACCACATATAGCAAATATCAGAAAAGCCTGACACCTAAGAGGGAAACAGCAGAAATGAAAGAACGAGAGAAAGAGTAGGCTAGCTTCCCAGCACTTCCCTCTGCTAGAAAACATCACCTATGTGAAGAGCTGAGAAAGGGCCCTTCAGGAGGTAAGAGCAGCTGGACATGGCGGCACACACCTGTAATTCCAGCACTCGGGAGGCTCAGGCAGGAGGATCGGTGCAAGTTTGAGACCAGCCTGGGCTACAAAGTGAGCTCAAGGCCAGCCTGAACTGTATAGCAAGATCCTGTCTCAAAAAGACAAAAAAAAGAAAGAAAGAAAGAAAGAGTGAGAAGAGGGAGAGATGAGAAATGCCTGAACGTGGCAAGCATTCTCTAACCTATACGCAGATCCAAGGGCAGAGGGTGGGAGCCCTGTGGGATGGAATATTTGTGTCCTTTACTACCCAAACACTGGCTGACCACTAAACTGTTTAGATGCAGGGTGTCAGAAAATTATGCTAAAATATTTTAATTTTTTTAAAAAAACTGAGTAGAGATATCCGCTGGCCAGATTCATTCCTAATTCCACAAAGTAAGGCCAGACCAGTTACAAATTTAATAGAAGACATACAAGATTTATAGACTGAAAACCTACATGTAGATCAAAGGAAGAGAACCAGAAATCCAGAAATAAACCTTTCCACTTATGATCGATTGATTTTCAACAAAAATTCCAAGGCAATGCAATCAAACAATAGTCCTTTCAAAACATGTTGTCATATCTACTCAGTGGGATATGATTCAGCAGCAAAGGGGGATAAACGACTAGTGCATGCTACAGCATGGATGAACTTAACATTAGGGTCAATTAAGGACAGACATAAAAGTTTATATGACTCCATTAATAAAAAATCCTAGGAAATACAAATATAAGAAAACAAATGTTAGCCTGAGACTTGGGTTAGGCACAGGCAATGAACATAAATAGAGCTAAAGAAATATTCTGGGATTATAGAAATGCTCTAAAACTGGATGATGGTGACGGTGATTATATTAGTCAGTCCTTCAGTAAGAAAGGGGTTTCTACGGCTCAAAGTTTCAGAGACTTCAGTCTAAGGCTGGGATCACTTCAAGGTAGAACAGCATGGTAGAAGATCATGGCAGGGAAAGGTTCCTACCTCATGGAGGCTGGGACACAGAGAATGAGCAGGAAGAGCCCCGAGAGGAAGAGACCAGTGACCAGAGAGAACCTCCAAGGTCACCTCTAAGTGCGATTTGCTAATCTCCTATGTGTCTCTCAAACCAAAGTGACAGTCAGGATTAACCATCACAGTTGTACAACTGTGTAAATAGGCTAGAAATCATGGAAATGTACACTTAAGGTAAGTGAATTTTATGCAGTGTAAATTATACAGCAAAGAAGCTGTTAATAAAAAGGAATAATCAGGAGGTCCCTACTGCTAGGGTATACAGCCTGAGATTGAGTGACTTCTTGCCGAGGATGGTAAAAGGAGTCTCATGACCTTAGCACTTGAGCTCTTTGTCCAACTGTACGATCCTGTGCACTTTTGACCGCAAGGGCTGGTTTTTACACTTTTTACAGCTTTCTCCAGTTGCCGGTCATACAGTTTTAACAGTGCAAACAGTAGTGACTCCTCTTCCAAATATTTCACTGGCAAACACTGAAAAGTACAATATTTTTCACCTTTCGTCCTGTAAAGGCAGCTCGATGGAGAGGAGTGTCTCCCATGTCGTTTAACACATTCACTTCTGCACCAGCCTGGAAAACATGAAAACTTTAAATATCTTCCACATGTAAAGAACTATAGGCTGGGCATGATGGCACATGCCTATAATTCCAGCACTCGGGGGGCTGAGGCAAGAGGATCACTGCAGGTTTGAGGCCAGCCTGGGCTACAAAGTGAGTTCAAGGTCAGCCTGAGCTGCATAGAGAAACCCTGTCTCAAAAAGACAAAACAAAACAAATGAACTATAAAAGGTGAAAATAGTTCCTTAAAATATATGAAATATTTCAAAAATTAAAACAACTGTTAATGTTGTTTGGTTGCCACTAATAAATAAGTCAATTGATAGTAAAAGTAAGTAAGTTTCTATCAGATAGGAAGGTACTTTTCTTTAGAAGTCTATACATCCTAACTGTAGGAGTAGTTATACTGAAAAAAGAATTGTCTCTGAATGTAATATATTTCTTCTACCACCAAGTTAATAAGTTTTGAGATTTAAAGAGAAAAAAACACCATGGAAATGTACATATAAATTGAAAGATATAACCCAATTCCAAAAATATCCATGTGAAAAATTATTCAGAGAATTGAGAAATACAAAGTCTCAATTCTCATTAAGTATGATTGTAAGAGACTGTGATATTAAGATATGCTTTTATTATTTTTACAACTGTCATACTTGTAAAACTGAAAATTGTATCTTCATTAAAATGCCCAATTTGCCATGTTTAAAAACCACTAATATAAAATTATTAAAAATAGATTTTTAATTCATCAAGTTAACCTAATTCATATATTTAGTAAAGAAAAATTAAGTGTCTTTAATGACAAACCATTATTTTAAATAAGCTATTATTGCTCAGTTGGCTGTTCTAAGACTTTTATCTTACAGTTTTCATAAAAGTTTCCATAACATTATTTCCATAATATTACAGTCATAAAAAATTAAAGCCATAAGTAGACCTTCAACAGATCCTGGACCACTTGTCTATGTCCAAAATAGCATGCCAGATGAAGGGGTGTCCAGCCCAAATTAGACTTACTTCTTCCTACAAACAGAAGCAGATAAGGCATTTTAGATGTTATTTAGGTGGTTTTACAATAAATGGATTTTCTTCCTATGAAGCTACTTTAATACCATTGCCAACAGCTTTCCTTCACACTGCAGCAGGGCCCTGTGCAGACCCGTATCAGCGAGGTTATCCAAGGGCTCCCTGCAGATCCTGTGGATGCTAGGAGAGCTTCGTGGAGGAGACACTGACCAAGAGCAATCGGAGGAATACCGCTGACCTGGTGAGCACTCAACACCTTCACTTCTCAAGTGAGGAGGAAGACGGTGAGGCTGCTTTGCCTAATGAGCCGTCCCTTCAGCACGCATTCTCTGAGTACCACATCCAACAGATGACGGCCCACTTCATGGATCAGTTCCGCTTCAATGATGAGTTTGCAGGCCAGGATGACAGCATCAGTGCCCCATTTGATAGGACTGCAGAGATCAACTTCAACATTGACGCAGACAAGGACAGCCCCAGCCCAGCTCTGTTTGAAGCCTGCTGCAGTGACCGAATCTAGCCCTTTGATGAGGAGGAGGAAGAGGACATCTGGGAGGATGAGGAACTTGTAGTACTGCCCAGGTGATGGCCAGAGCCAGGTCTGGAGCCTCACACAGCTCAGAAAGCTGCTCTAAGAATGCCTTGGAGCATGGAGGCCAGGACAGGAAGGCAGGCTGAGGCAGACAGGAACAAACCTGGAGCAGCAGCCTCCCTGGACTTGCGCAGAATGAAGGCTTCTCCTCAGTGGGTATCTCAGAAGATGCTGCCTCGACAGCAGTCTTTGATGAGCCAGTGAACCCGACAGCCCCAGCCCCAGGAGCTGCAAGGGATATGGGTTCTAGCATGTGGGCAGCTGGCGCCTCGGCCCCAGAGGAGAAAGGCTGGGCCAAGTTCACTGAATTCCAGCCTTTCTGCTCCTCCCAGTTGGAACTCAGGTGCAGCTCTCCCATGGACACAGACCACAGCCATGCTGAGAGTGGCCAGAGCCCCAGCCCAGGGAAAACCTTTGGTTGTGCTTCCCCTTGTGCCTGGAATGTGTGTGTCACAGGAAAGGCCCCTGGTGGCCTCGGACAGCAGCTCCTCCGGGCGCTCTGACAGTGAGGATGAGGAGCAGGCGGCTGGCACTGTGGAAACTATGGCTCAGGCCCTAGCTGGGAGGCTCCCCGGGTGGGAGGAGGATGATGCTGGCAGGGCTGAGTGTGCGGGCAGCACCTCACCAGACCCTGACTGCCCTGTGCCCTCAAAAGGGACCTCTGCCCTGGCCATGACTGTCCCCAGAGGCGACCATGGCCACCCCAGCACTGGACAAGGCAAGTCCTCCCACCGCCACCCTGGCAGTGTCCACTGCAGTGGCTGTAGCTGTCCCTGCAGGGTCCATCACAGAGGTCACCACAGGCCCAGCCAGTGGCCACCCTGGACACTATGACAAAGGACAGGGAGACAGGTGCCCCGCCAGCAGGAGCTGCCTTAAATGGTCCTGTGTAATGCTGCTGCCACCAGCCATGGCCACCAGCCATAGCCACTCTGGCCAGGCTGTATCCTTAATCAGAAAACTACCTGGTGATGCAACTTAGTTTTTTAAATTTAATTTTAAAATAAATGCTGCATCAGTTAAAAAGAAAAAAGGAAACCTATACCACATAAGCAATCTAGACAGTCCTTCCTGCAGTACCAGGGACACTGTCAGCTCCAAAAACAGGGACTGAAAATGGAGCGTGACTCCAGATAAAATCTCAGCTGATGAGGATATTGGGTTACCAGAGTGCAGAAGCACCCAACTAGATAACCAGAGCCAAGGTTAACAGCAGTGAAACATCAGATCCTATCCACATAGCCAGGGAGAGGATAAGACAAAAGAATGCTGCAAGAACAAAAGCTATACAATTTAGCAAAAAAGATAAAGGCCACTACAGCTTAGAGCGGCGATGCTCCAAAAGATTGCCAAAACAGTCAGTCAGGTTGCAGAGACTATAGCCCTGTCAGATTCCCAAAGCCCACCATGCTGAAGGGGCTATCAAAGCCCCGGCATCCACTGCTCCCAGAGGGCCACTCCGGAGGAGCTGGCTGCAGCTTAACCACTCCGGTGCACTGTAGGATGATAGAATCTTCAGCCATCAACCTTAGAGTATCCACCACAGAACAATAACGACCCCCCAATACACACACACACACACACACACACACACACACACACAGGATACAGCTGTCAATAGCATGTCCGTGATTACCTGCCATTTACCCAAAGTGCTGCATCTGTTTCCCCTTATATGCGTGCCCTGTGGAACTACTAATTACACAGTCAATAAATCCCAGAGCCTCAGCCTATTTCACTAAGCATTTCTTTTGCCTTCTGTTCTGAAATGAAACCTGGCTCTTCCTGATGCTGATGATCCCCACCCCTGTTCCTCAGGTGGAGGTCCCCTAGTTTCCATATCCACACTGAACAGAAGCCACGAGAACCTCTGCATCAAAAACCCACGGCTGCCCTTGGTCAGTGCTTTCTCCACTCATGTTACAAGCCCTCCCTCAACTGCCTCTGTTGCTGCCACCCGCCAATGTTCCAGTGGCTCACCCCTCTCCAAGAAACTTCAGGCGCACAGCCGTTCCCTACCTCAAATCATCCTGGGGGACCTACTGTCTATGCAAGTGTCCTGTTCTCTCAGTTCCTTGTTTCATGTGGTTATGGCTTATGTCTAGATGTCCCTCCTACAGCCTCATGCAGTCATAGGTGGGGCTTTTTCAGAGGTAGCTGACTCTAGAGTATGTGACTGATTCACGGTACAGTGCTAGGATTAAGGGTGCTAGGATTATGGGTGGGTGATTATTAAATCAGTCCACTGACTGGTTAGGCACCACCCTAACGCCAGTAGCCTGGATACAACATAAGGTACACAAAGAGACTTGTCCTCTTCCTTCCCTCCTTTGCTTGCTTGCTGCCTTCTGCCCCACGAACTGTTTCTCCTCTGGGATGCCCCTCTGCCATGCCACCCTGCCTTGCAGCCAGCTGATTAGGGGCTGAAACCTCTACGGACTGTGAGCTAATGAAACCTTTCCCCCTTTAACTTTGGCTGTTGGGTATTTTTTCTCAGCAACAAGAGAAACGTAACTTACAAACCATGTTTCTGCTCAATGCCGGGTATCCACCACCACAGCCAACACCTGGGCATCACTGTGAACACAGAAAGCCACTTTTCTGCAAACCCCCAACTTGCCAGCTTGTTCACATAGGATTTATTCTTTGATATATCAGGCCCATCATCCCTTTAATCACTGTTCACATATGCAAACAGCCGCCATGTTAACTTCTGTCAATAAATGTGGCATATGGTCTTTGATCCCACATATTTATCAATACCCCTGTTTCAATATCTTTGTCACAGCTACCTAGAAAACCCCCAAAGCCTGACAACTCCACTAGCTCAGAACCATACCCAGGCTGCTAACCAATGGTGAAGAAAAGGTAACACCCCCCTGTGAATTCTTCGTAACACAAGGTCAGGGCCCCACACTCCACACTTAGGCTAGGCAATCCTGCTGATAACACCTTCCTCAGGTGTCTTTCCTACCGTCCACAACAGGTATTTCAGTCCATCCGCTGGTCTCCTCAAGCTCCTACCCAGGCTCCTTATCCCTTATGAATGACCTAATCTTGCAGCTTCGCAGTAAAAATAGAAGCATTCATAGAACTCCTTGGGGTTCCCAGCCACCCATCTACCTTCCTTCCCTCCAGCTGTCAAAGACCAGCTGCTCTTCCCACAGCCAGTCCCCTCCTGATTCTCAGATACTCTCCCTCTCCTTGTCTTCAACGTCTCCCTCTTTTCTTGCTCACACGAAACAAACAAAAACTAAGTAGGTGATGGTATATTTTTGTGATTTTAATATACATTTCCATAATAACCTATACTGAATATCTTTTCATGTTTTTGTTATCTGCATAGCTTTTTTGATAAGGTGTCTGTTCAAATCTTTGGGCCACTTAAAAATTGGATTATTTTTCTTAGTACTTAGTTTTTAAAGTTCTTGTGTATTTTGGGTAATAGATTTTTATTAGTGTCTTACAAATATTTCTCCAAGCTTCTGCTTTCCTTATAAAAATATGTATGAACAAGGATTGTAATTGTATAGTGTAAACATTTACTAATAAAAAATCTTAAAAAGGTGGCAGGAAAAAAAGACTAACCAACCCTCCCTCACATCAAACTCCCTAGCAGCTATCCTGCTCACAGTCCTTCCCACGTCCACTCTTCCCTTGTGCTTTCCACCTGTTCCTTCCCATCAGCCACCCACCCCTGGCAACCTGGGTTTATCTCCCACCTTGTCATTAACACTGTCTCAACTTGAATCCAAACGTCGCCACCGAACCCCAGGGGCCCTTTTCAGCTGCCGCCTCACTGCCTCAATACCCAGCCCTGGACAGCACAGTCCTCCCTGGCAGCCACGGCCCTAAGCTCCAGGATTTCTCACTCACATCCCTCCAAACATCCGTTAGCAGCTCACATTTCTTCTGATTTGTTCATTATTGTCATTTTTTTTTAAAAAAAGTCATTACTTTGGTTACATGCTGTTGACTTCAGAATCCAGATTCCCACATCCAACTCTCCACCAGTAGGCACCTGAGGAAGTGCAACGCTGAGCTCACGCTTCATGCTGCACATGCCATTCCCACACAGAAAGCACCCGTTCTCCTCCTGTCTCCATAACCAGCTGCCTCATTCTTCCTGCTAGACATCACCACCACCCTTGCCTTTTCCTTCCTCCTTTCCCCTCCCATTCAGTAAGTTCTACTGCTTCTACTTCCAGAATATTAAGTAATTACATCCACTTTTCTCTACTCCCACTGCTTCTCTCCCCACTTATCCACAATAGGATCCTCTAAGTGATTAGAGCAGTTTCTGATCTGCTCTACTCACACCTAGTGTTCCTAAGTGGGATTCTGAATCAAGAAATTACTTTGCAAAATCATAAATTATCCCCAAAATGCCTCAAATATTTTTTATACTCTTTATTACTCATAGATATCGCAAAGAAGTTTCAAAGAGTAAGAAATGTGAGCCCTGCATAGAATTTCAAGATGGTGGAAAACACCAGCAGGTACTACCTACTGGGTAATAGTTAAGTAACTTCACATCTGGATGTCCTAGCAAAATGACAGCACGATGTAGAAGCAGGTGTAGAGACTACCAGTGTATGTTCTTATTCTGCACCTGAAACTTTTTCCTTAGACTACCACTCATGGTTTTATATGAAGTATATTATGTATATAAACGTTAATATTTACATATCTTTATTTGCAAGAACAACACACATGAGCAATAGACAGGATCATGACGATACATGTAGTATGGCAACAGCTATACACACAACTAACTAGATTTGCCAACTCAGACCCTAGAAATGTCAACCTTAAACGTCTACCTGGGACATGTCAGTGTTTCATTCTCTCACTTTCAACTTGACATCACTGTATTCCTTCCAACAATAACATCTTTATGGTGTTAATCTTTAGTTCTTGCAGGAGAATTAGAGTACATTATACCATTTTCCCAGTATCTCAGGATTAGAAACACAAATAAGAACACTAAAAAATGCCAGGAAGGAATTCCCACACGGAAGCGCAACACGTATGCAGTCTCGCCCATTCCCTTCAGTAGCATACCTGTACATCATCTCATTATGTCACTCCTCCACATAAACCCTTCAAACTGCCCTGAAGACAGAGGCTGGCTGACAGGTACAATGAGGTGACTTTCTGAAACCACATTAACATATATTTCTCAGTTTCCCATTTCCAAGTAGGTGACTCTCCAATAATTAGCCCAAGGCTGCCATGCATGGGGAAAGGGTAGACACAAGAGTCATTAAAGAGGATTGAATATTTTTAGCAGTCAAAGTGGAATCCGGAAGGAAAGACTATGAGTCAGCATATAAAGGATGGAGAGAAGTTTTTTAAATTCCTTTAACCAACTCAGACTATTAGTTTTGAGCCCACTCAGGTTATAGTTTCTCTCTTACTGCAAAGATAACACTCCTTTCCCATGAGGTGTGCTATTCTAGGAGAATGTCACAGAGGAATAAAATATCCACATATCCATCTGAAGTCTGCTCTTCCAGGAACAGAGGGATTGTGAAAGGAAAAAAAAGACAAGATGAGACATGTAGCTTCTGATCTCAAGCCCAGGAAGCGAGACAAACAGGAGACATGAAGAAAAGGCAAGCTACATCTGAGATGCTAGGAGAAGACCTATCCTGGCACCCACACACAAGACGGCTGTATTATCACATAATCTGAAATGCGGCCACAGGGAAAGCTCAAGGGTCCCACTCTGGACCCCTACGTGTCAATCCATTCCCACACGTCACTCTCGCCAGAGAAGAGTATGATGGTTAATTTTGATAGGCAACATGACCAGGTGAGGGGTGCCCAGAGAATTGGCAAAGCAAACTTCTGAACATGCCTAGAGGATATTTCCAGAGAAGGTTGGTACACAGGTCAGTGAGGTGAGTGGGGAAGACCTGCCCTGAGGATGAGCAGCACCATTCAGTGGACTGGGGGCCCAGATGAAATGAAAAAGTAGAAGCGGGAAGCTCCCAAGAGAGTAACCCTTCTTGAGTGGGCATTTTGTTGCTGTTATTGTCGCTGTTGTTATTGTTGTTGGGTTTTTTGCTCCTGCTGTGGTCTGTGACAAGCTCCAGTTTCTTCAGCCTTTGTGTACAGACTTGACCAGCCCATCTCAAGGTGGCTTTCAGCTCTTCAGCCTTGGATTGGGCTGCATCACTGGTGTTTGTCTCTGTCTCTCCCTGTCTTTGTGTGTCTGTCTGTCCGTCTCTCTGTCCGTCTGTGTGTCTCTCTCTCATTCACTGGTTCTCCGGCTTATAGCTTCTCGGACCGGGCAGCTACCATCCGCCTGGCTCTAAGACAAGGCGTGTGACTGAGCTATCTCCTAGCCTGCGGCAGGTGTCTGATGAAGAGATGACACAGCCTCGGGTCACACAGAGAGCACAAGAGCCAAGGTGTCTCCTGAGGTAGCCAAGGAGCACTGTGTGATAGACTGAGAGATAGGAGCTTAACTTCACACCTAAATTTCGCCTCAGCTTAAGAGGGACTAAGAAGACAAAGGTCACTGAGCAACCAAAGTCTGTCTCGTGGGGCTGAAGACACCTTCACTGCATGAACACTGCAAGACATCTTCACTGCATGAACACAGCAAGGCCCCCTTTTACACTAAATGCCAGTTCAGGGAAGATGTCCGTTTAGGGGAAGGGGAGATAGGAGCCCTTTTGATTAATAGCTAAGACTGAGACACGCACAGACCTTCTGGACCTCCCGCTTCACTCCTCAAATGTGAAAGACTTGTGAAAATCCCAGACCATCTGGGAGAATAAATTCTTTTTCCCTGCACATGTGAGTGAGAGGCTGTAACACCGGTCACCTTGCTCTGCAAGGCACATTATCATCTGGCTGCTCCTTGCCCACCTAGCTTTGTCCCCAGCCCACCCACCTCTGGGCCCTGGCCACGCGCGCCGCCTGTCTACTTAGGCCTTGGCGCGTGCCACTGCTTCGGCCTGGAACCCTTGCCTTCTCTACCTTCACCGGGTTAATGCCTACACACTCTTTCACATATCACCTTAGAACTGTTTTGTCCCCGAAGCTATTCTTCAAGTTCCAGTTCCATACCTCTCCTCTGTGGTCCCGTGGTATGAACTTCCATATCCTGACACCTACTCTGTAATGCAGACTTCTCTGATCTAGTAACCTAGTAGACTAACTTGAGTGAGGGCAGAGATCTTGTCTGTCTCCTCTCCATCATCTCCAAGGTACCTTACATGCTGGGCATATAGAAATCCCTCATACCTGCTGGCCCAACTACAAGATCTTCAAGAAGAAAAATAACAGCCAAGCCTGGTGATGCATGCCTAAAATCCCAGCTACTAGAGAGGCAGAGGCAGGAGGACTGCAAGTTTGAGGTAACCTCAGCAACTTAATAAAACCCTATCTCAAAATAAAATTTTTTAAAAGGCTGAGGATGTCACTCAGCGGTAGAGTGCTTGCCCAGCATGACCTCAAGAGACCCTGGGATCAATCCCCAATATGGAAGAAAGAAAACAAAGCAATTGTCAGAGAATCCATAACAATTAAGAATGGATCTCAGTTTCTCTGACTTAGAAGGGAGGACAAGCCAGGTGTGGTGGTGCACACCTGTAATTACAGCACGGGAGGCTGAGGCAGGAGGATCATTGAGAGTTCAAAGCCAGCCTAGGTTATAAGGTGAACTCAAGGCCAGCCTGAACTGCATAGTGAGACCCTGTCTCAAGAAGGCAAAAAAAAAAAAAAAAAAAAAAGAAGGGAGTACAGAGACGTTTTACCAGTTTTGTGAGGGTTCCGCCAGAGAGCAGGCATTCATCACATACGAGACCGGGAAGATTAGTGATGAATACACCGTACGCAGTGTGGACTCCAAAGAGAAAGCTGTGCAATCCATTCAGTGCTCACCTTTGCAATTAATGGCAGCCATTACTTCCTCCCTCTCCATGCTTTTTAACAGCTGCCTCACTTCCTCAGCGTTGCCGTTTCTGGCATGATGGAGAAGTTGTTGTTCTGCTTCTGTGTTCATGTCTAGATTTAAAAAAAAACACTGCTATTATCTAAGAACATAATTAGCTTTTAGATAGTACCTCATAATAAAGAGGAGAAAAATCACCTTCATTTTGTGACTAATAAGACATACAATGAGTTGTGTTGCAGGGCCAGAATGACCCTGAGACTCCTTGCCTTCTGCGTTACTATTGAAGAAGTACATGAGATATTTGCGCAAGTTTCTTAACTACTCAAAGCCTTAGTTCTCATCCTCAGAATGCAGTATAACCAACCTTCTAAGCTGCTGTAACACGGTGGATGTGGAAGTACTCCATCAAACATGAGCTATTACCCAAATGCTTATTACTACAACACTAATAACCTGCCATAAAGTTAAAATATGATCTGTCAATACTTGTAATTTTATTGGTTCACCATAGTTTTGTCCCACCTCACACCTACCTTGTGACTTCCCATTGGATCAGTTAATCTAGGCAACTATACTTGTTTTCATATTAGTTAACTGCAGTTCTGCCCCACCTTGAACCTGCCTCACCTCATGGCTTTGCTCAATAAAATACCCTTGAGAAGCAGAGTTGGTGGGCAACCAACTTTCCGAGTCCCTTTGTGTCTCTCTTAGACATAAGCTATCTTTCTCTCAATAAATCCTTCCTACTCTTAAAAAATTAAAACAGCCGGGCATGGTGGATGCCTGTAATTCCAGCACTTGGGAGACTGAGGCAGGAGGATCATTGAGAGTTCAAAACCACCCTGAGCTACAAAGTGAGCTCAAGGCCATCCTGAACTGCATAGCAAGACCCTGCCTCAAAAAGACAAAAAAAAAAAAAAGAAAAAAATTAAAACAAAAGTGATCAGTCAGATAGAAACACTGTAATGACCCGGGTGTGGTGGTGCACCTCTCTAATCCCAGCACTCAAGAAGCTGAAGAAAGAGGACTGCTGCAAGTTCAAGGCCAGCCTGAGGTACACAGTGAGTTCAAGGTCACCCTGAACTATGTAGTGACATGGAGGAAGAGGAGGATGAGGAGGAGAACAAAAAGAAGGAGGAGGAACATTGTAATGTTAAAATATAAATATATGCAAAAATTTCTGAAAAAAAGTATAGATAAGGATCTTTGAATGACTATACACACTTCTTACATTTTCTTACCAAGACTCAAGCTAAATACATAACATAGCCAAATTTAAAACATTTGTATCAAAATGGGCAGAAGAAATGAAAATTTCATTCTTACTAATAAATACAAATAAACTGAAACCAATTATTTTTTGCCAACTAGATAGTAAAGGTTAAAAACAAAGATTAAATATATCCAATGCTGGCATGAACAGGACATGTGTGCTCCTATAAACTGCTGATATGAACTGAAGGTATGCAGTATTTCTGTGTTGCAGGGGGAGAAGCAACAATTTAGCAACATCAATTAAAATACACATATGTGTAATTTACCTGGGGCAACTATTTCTACAAATCTACATGTAGAAACAGGAGATTATTTTATAAGCATGTCTATAAAGACTGCGTTACCTGCAACACCGGAAAAGTTAAAAATAACTCCATCATCAATAGGGGGCTGGTCAAATCTTCTAGAGAAGCTAACAGCGGCAGTCTCTAAAGTGGAGGATGGACAGCAAGAATAGGAGCTCCCAGGAACTGGGCAAACCCAAGGACCCTTACATGAGGCTGGTACTGCAAAGGGCCCCCTACTTTCTCAGTTTTCAATTACCCTTCTAATTCCCCATTCATCTAAGTGCCAATATCCAAGGACAATGAAACATCTCAGTAAAGCCCCTAAAACATGAAAGACAGGTCAACACCAAACAAGGAACAAAAGGAACCCGGAGAGAAAAAGTTTAAAAATGAAAACCAATATACTTACAGAATAAGAGAGTGTATCACGTAGGAACTACAAAAAAAGCTATTAAAGTGAAACTGTACCAAAAAAATCTTTGCAGATTAAAAAAATTTTTAAGAAGCTCTGTAGAAGAGTTGGAAAATAAGGTTGACAGTATGTCCTAAAAATTAAAGCTGTTAAGGAAACTGGAAAGAAACTCTTAAAAGAATTAAAAGGATTGGTCCCGGAGGTCAAACATTCAAACAACAGAAGTTCTAGAAAAATAAAATACACAAATCAGAAAAGGAAAAAAATAAATAATTCAAGAAAGCTTTTACAGAACTGCAAGGACTACTGAGAACCCAACAATTCTGAAAACTTTCTGGTCCATGGAGAAGAGACCCTATCCAAGCCTTTTCGAACTTTGGAGACAGAAATAATTCTGTAAGCTTCCAAAAAAGGAAAAAGGGAGAAGGGAAGAAATCAGGTGATAAAGGAGCAGGAATCAGAATGTTTTTGACTTTTCATCTGCAACATGAGCAGTTAACAGATAATAAGGCAATATCCCAAAGTTCTACAGTAAAAATATTTCCAATCCCAAATTAAATAACCAGCTAAACAAAAGTAGGAGTAGAATCAAGTTTTTGTTTTTGAGTGGTGAGAGCTGAACCAGGGCCTTACATACGCTAAGCAGACGCTGGCTCATCTTGAGTTACACCCCCTGCCCAAAGCCATTTTTAGGCAAGACAAAAATGTACTTCTCACACATCATTTCTTAGAAATTTAAAGGATATGGCCCCAAATTCGTAAGCCAAGAAGGAGGAAGACATGGGCTACTGGAAACAGGAAATCAGGAAAGGGAATCCTCAGAGTGAAAGGAAATCCCTGCAGTTTAGCTGTGCGCCTCTCTAGCGTACCTACACTTGGCCTGTCTGGACTCTGCTGACATACTTGCCCTCCACATTTGGCTGCTGGAGAACTCACTGTACTTCTCCAAAGGTGTTCTGCTTCCACCTGTACCCGGAACACAGAGGTTGGCCTCTGAGCTCAGACCCAGAAAATGAAGAGCAGACTAATTCTCTGACAATTCCTGCCAGTCAGAGGCCCAGACCTGCACCCTATTACAAGCCCGAACAAATAACCCCCCTGGGTAGGGCCTGTTCTCAGCCTTTGCTCTAGGCCTTGTTCACTGACTTCCCTTTGCAAAGCTCTATAAACTCTCAGGGCAGACAAGCCCACTCTGTCCTACAGGTTACTACATTCTCCTGAGAGATGACTTCTAACAGTGGCCAGACTGCCTTTCTTCACATAGCTTGCTAATCGACTTTTATACTAATCAACTATGTAGCTACTTGCATACGTATTAGAATACCACTTGACTGGTCCTTTTAAAAATTTCACAATACTTGTATTAACTGTAGCATTATCTACTAGGCAAAAAAAAAAAAAAAAAAATCAAAGGTCCACTAATAAAGATTTATTCACATAACTGAATATTATGTCACATTACGAATAAAAGTGAAGAATTTCTGAAACTATGGAACTGCAATACACTGCTAGATCAGATGGTCCATTTATAGAACAGATTACGGGTGGCATATAATCTCTATATACGTTCTACATATTCAGAGAAACAGTAGGGATTAGGATTATTAGGATGACAGTGGTTCATGACAACTTGGGATGAAATTACGAGTAGTTTTAAGTGGTTTTTATTTTCCTTGACAGTGCTGGGGATTGAACCCAAGGCCCTGCCCTTGCTAAGCAAGTGCTCTACAACTAAGCCACATCCCTCAGCCCTAAATAGTCATTTTTTGGAAGGTTTTATTTTCTAAATTTCCTACAATGTGAAGACATTTCTTTACAGTAGGCAAATATAAGTTACTGAAAAATTTTTAAAAATCTAAACACCTAACTAAATGGGCATTTTATTACAGTGATTTTATATGTCTTCAGTGAAGCACATTAAACAAGAGGCAGTGATCTAGACTTGCTGGTATATTACACCAAAGTATTTCATTTAATATTTTTTAAGCCTTTAAAGACATAGCAGACATTTTCTATGACATTATTTTTGGATCCTCACCACACTAACAGGAAAAAAGTCAACATTTTTCAATTTATGACAACAGGAAAATGATAAAAATAAGTCTATCATCAGTTCTCTATAATGTATTAACCACGCAGTTGCTCATAATTACTAACTGGGGTTAAAATTTACTCACCAAATGTTTCTTGGGTATCTACTAATGACAGGACAAACTATTGATTGGCAGGAGGTACAATGATGGCTAATCTAGTCTCTGCCCTCCAGAAACAGGGCAGACAAGCAAACAATAATCACAACAGGTGTCAGGTCCAGCAATGTGTAAGGGACAGCAGCTGTACAGAGGAGAAAGGGAACTGTTAGCTCTCTACCTGCATTAGTTACGGAGGGAATTACAGAGAAAGTGAAATTTAAACCAGTACTTGAAGGGTAAGTAGTCTGCCAAGATCACAAAGGTGCACAAGATTTCTAGTCTGAACAGCTAGATAGAAAACAGGGAGATTAATCAAGATATGGGATAGAAAAGACACACTTTTGATTGCAGTGAGTTTGAGATTCCTGTGGGAAATGGAGATAAAGATATCCAGTAAGAATTAGCTCAGAGCACCCTGAGCATAAATGAGCTGCTGCTGGTTAGAATTTAAATGGGGGCGGGGGGAGAGCCAGCTCAGTGGCAGAATGCATGCTTGGCATGTTCAAGGGTCCTGGATTCAACCCCAGCATCAGAGAAAAAAAAATTAAAATTAAATAGTGGGCATTATCATTATCAGCATACAAACAGTCATTAAAATCCTACAGGTAAAAGAAAACCCTCTTCGCTGGGAAAAGACTAACCTTTAAGGGGAAGAGGAGGTAGCAAAACAAAAGCCAAAGTTGGAGAAGAACACAGAGTAGTAGGCACAAGGGAGAAACAGGTTTCAAAGAGGTTGGGTAAGTTAGAAATGCCAAAAAATGCCTAACACTGCCTATGAGTTAGGCAAATAGAAAGGCACTGACGAATGCGTCCAGGGGAAATGGAGGCATAACCCAGACTCTGGTGAATTGAGCAGTGAGTAGATGATAAAAAGGAGAGCGTAGTAAACTTTTTTAAGCAACTTCACTCTGAAGGTAAGGTGAGGGCTTCGCTTACAAGTTGCTTGACACCTAAACATACTTCTGGCCTGTATAGTAAGAACCAGAGGAAAACCTTAGCTTATAAGAGAAAGGGGAGCACACAGGTGTCTCTAGGATGCTGGCAAGAAACTACAGCTTCCCTATTAGCCCCAAGGCCGGCATCAGCTTCCCTATGGCCAGCATCACACAAGGAGGTGAACCAGCAAAGGCTCATCCGAAGACTTACCGCATTTTAGGTGTCGCTCTAAACTTTGACCACACTAATGCACAGAACCAAAACAATTTTTGCTCTAAGCCTTAGCTCCTAGCTAGCAGTCAGTAAGTTCTCTGAAGTGATCACACACCTATATGCATATGTTACACACGTGTGTACACAGACACAACTATAACATCTGCAATAACTCAAGTGCAATTTTTGCTCGTTTTAGAAATCCAACACTGGTGGACAGATTTAGAATGAACCTAATACTGATATGAGGGAAAAAACTAAAAAGCATAAAAGTAAAGTTACTTGCCAAATGTGTAACAGGAGAGCCACAACCAGAATCTAGAACTTCTAATCAAGGGGCATAATAGTAGTGTATATTTCATAAAATTCTAATCAGTCTCTAAAATTAAAAGCCGGTGATTCTAGTAACCGTTCCTGTGTGAACAACTGAGGAAACTGAGTATGAATTATACGGACTTTGTTTGTTATGCACAGTACTAGGAACTGACCCCAGGGCCTTGTGCATACTAGTCAAGCACTCTACCACTGAGCTACATCGCCAGCCTTTTTTCATTTTGAGACAAGGTTTCAGTAAATTCCACAGGTTGGCCTCAAAGTTGTGATCCTCCTGTCTCAGCCTCCTGTGTAATTGGGATTGCAGGTGTGTGCAACCACACCCAGCAGTTCGCTTCATTTTAAGACATTTATTAACTGAAAACATTCAAAACGTGTAAATTTAAACAACAATTTATAAGAGCTAAGAAAGAAAAATAAACCTAATCTCACTTCATTGTTTAGTTCAGTGAAGCTGTCTCCTCCAGCTTGCTCAGTAAGTCTGTGTCTCAATAAAGAGCATTCTGCTGGGCATGGTGGCACACATCTGTAATCCCAGCACTCGGGAGGCTGAGGCAGGAGGATCAGCTTGAGTTCGAGGCCAGCCTAGGCTACATAGTGAGTTCAAGGTCAGCCTGCACTACACAGTGAGACATTCTCTCAAAATATAATACATAAAATAAAGAGCATTTTTCTTCTGGAGGAGAAATGACAGTGCTAGCTGTAATTATAGTGCCATGCAACTGTTTGTGAGCCATTAAAAAACACACAAAATGCTTACATTAAATTATTATTCACTTTGTATCTGACACATTTGCATTACCTTCTCTCATTCAAATTCACTCCACATTCTTACAACTGGATGTCATGGAAACAGAGACCAATCCTATTCACTGGGTATTTATCATTGTACTTATACTCAGTTGCAAAGTTAAATGCTTGTTAAACCTGGTGAAAATTAAGCCCCCTGACTTTGCTTTATGAAATGGTATAAACTCGGGTGCCATAATTTTACTCACTTTAACAATCAAGAGGTAACCCTTAGCTGCCAGTGAGGCTGAAGCAGAAGGATGGCAAGTTCGAGGTCAGCCTGAGCATCTTAGAGAGACCCTGTCTCCAGTGTAAGAGGGCTTAGGGAACAGTTCAGTGATACAGAACCTGCCTAACAGGCAAGAGGGGCTGCATTCAATTCCCAGTACTGCCAAAAAACCCTCACATAGATGCATCCCTGATTTGAAATTTAGCTTGACAGATTCTGAAAAATAGGAACTGTTTCAAAACAGGGCAGCTAGGCAGAAGGAAAGAGAAGTCCACAAAATAGAAAATGAAGTGCTAGTAATAAAGGTACTAACAGGGAGGTTGGAGGACATTTTAATGATAAAATTCTTTGAATCCTAAAATGAGCTTAAAGCTCTCTCATTTATTTCACATTTGAAAATTATCCTGCAAATTGAATTAAATTCAGGTTATAATATTGACGGGTTATGCAATCATAGAAGTTTCTCTTTAAAGGGAAATTTTTTCTTTTTGAGATGGGGTGAGGGTCTCGCTATGATGCCCAGGCTGGTCTCCAAAAATCCTCTTGCCTCAGCCTCCCAAGGATCTGGAACTACAATCGCATGCCACTAAGTCCATGTGTAGTTTACTTTCCATTGTCACATGATAGGAAAATGTGGTTAAGGACTGCTTTCACTATATCGCAATTTCCTACTTGCAGGCGGATGAATAAATGAACTCAGATAAAGTTAGTTACCCAGCATATCCTCTTGCTAACAGCACTAAAACTATTTCTTATACTTGTCCACCTCCCAACCAAGAGCCACTTACCACTGAGCTACTTAATCCTGACATTACTCATACAGTATCCACGGGAGAAATAATGTAAGGAAAACCCAACATTTCTAGACTACGATCACATAAGATACTTACGTAACACCGAGTCATAAATACACTCGATACAGAGTGCACTCCCATATCTTGTGAAATTTCGCTAATGAAATGTTGGTTTACACCGAGGTGCTGCACTGTTGCAACCTATATGCTAAGAACTGCAAAGAATTTATGAGATCATCAATAAAGTCTGCCATCAGACCCAGTTTAAAAGAATCCACCAGATTCCAAAACATTTCAAATGTCTTACCTGCTGTTACTCTTTCTCCCCTATGTTATCAGCTAGCTTCATGTGCTTATTACTTTGTAGTGTTTTCTTTTCAGGGAGTACCACACTATAGTTTTAAAATTTAGCTTCCAGTAATGTCAACAGGTAAGAAATCGCCACAGGAGTTCCAACTAAAAAATATCATGATCCGACGCAGAGTTCTATCTCTCAGGAAAATAAAACAACCAGCAGAACATTTATAATTTATTGAATAGACACTGCACCACGTTATCACTCAAGAGACTGGCCTTATTCTACTTATAGTAGTTGCTAGTTTTGTAACAGTATCATTTCCCTTTGTTTTGAGGGAAAACTGGGGGAAGGGTATTTTGATAGACATCTTACCTACCCCGTCTGAATCACAGCTCTAAGTACTGCTAGAATAACACCTGCAAAAACCAGCAGACTCCACAGACAAAGATTAGCCATCCACAAATTCCTGCTGATACCCATATCAGCAAGTGTCATCTGATGCAGGCCCTTCCTATCCTGAAATGCAGCTATTTCAGATAAACCTACTCAAGTGCAGCAGTTAACCACTACTTTGAATATCAGTTGTTCAAAGTTGTGGACGACTTCCTCTGCCTAGGAGAGAAAGAATTGTTTTAAATAAATGTTATGGACAACTTTCTCCCTGTAGATGGTGAACAGAATAGAGCCCATCTGGCTTAGAACTGCCGGATAAAAACAAATTCCAGTATTCTGTAATTAAAATAAGAGATATTTTAGGGGGAATACAGAATTTACATGGATCACAATTCAGGGGGGAAAAAAACCAAACAAACAAACAGAAATCCTCACTAGTATCAGAACTGGAATGGGAACACTGCTAGCTCTGAAATCAACGAACTGTTTTCCAAACGCTGAATAAATTTGAGATGCGGCTGTTCCTAACTTCACATCCCAAATGCATCTACTAAATTACCGACTGAAGTTTTCAGGAAAAACATTACCGAGTTCAACGTTGAGCTATTATTAACCATTCATAAAAGCGGAATGGCTACGGCAAGCGCTTCGATTTCACAATACTGTCTGCCTAAAACCACGACAACCTTGCCACCCGAAACTACAGCGGGACGCCCCCCGCGCTCCCCCCCCCCGCCCCCGCAACGCTGCCAATCACGAGGGGGCTGGGCCGCTGAATCCCCTTCGTTTGCTAAAGCGAGCACGCGGTACTCTGCAGCAGTGGTCACATGAGCGACGCGTGACTGCCGCTGTCACTCAACCCTCCTCCGCGGAAGGAAACCACACGTTCGGAAGCGCGGAACCCCGAGGAAGCACGCAGCGGGACGCCGGAGTGGAAGCGCAACAAATGCCACCTGCTCCTTACTCTCAGCGACTAACTTCTGGCAGCGCCGGGACCGCAGCAGCCGCCCGGGAAGCCGAGCTCGGAACGCGGCGCCCACGCCTCCGCCCGCCTCGGACCCCGCGGAGACACTGACCTCCGCGGTCACCCGGGCTCCCCGAGCTCCTGCGGCGGCGACCACGACCACGGCTTTCCGTCTCCCCGCCCCCTCGACGGCGCGGCCGCGCCACAGGGACCAGCTGGCGCTGCCCGCGCGGCTTTGCGAGGTGACGCCGTCCCGCCCGCCCTGACAACGCGCGCGCGCCCCCGCGAGCTGTTGGCTTCCTGTCCGGCACGTGACCGGCTCGCGGTCCCGCCCCCACGACACGCCCACCAGGCGGCCACGCCCACGCCCCGATCCCGGGCGGAGACTTTGAATTCCAGGCTTGGCCAAGCCTCCTCCACCAGCGGGGCCTCGTGCCTCATTCCCCAGGAGAAGGAAGGGGCGCGCACTGCCTGGGGAGCTGCGAGGGCCAGTGAGGGTCCAGGACAGAAGCAAAATACTGTATGAAGACTGGTTTTAACTGCAAATCAGTTATAAAACAAATGCATCATTCAGCTGCCCAAGCCTCTTTTTTTTTTTTTTGCTTTCCCACTTGACCTGTGGGAACTTGATTGACAGTGTAAGTTAGTTTCGCCTTCTTTTCTTTCCCATGCCAAATGTCATACAGGTGTAATTTGTGAGATAGATACTGTATAAAGATTTAGAGAATGTCCTTCAATCCCTTCCCCAACTAAATTTTTTTTTTTTTTTTTTTTTGAGACAGGGTCTCGCTATGCAGGTCAGGCTGGCCTCGAGCTCACTTTGTAGCCCAGGCTGGCCTCGAACTTGCCACGATCCTCCTGCGTCAGCCTCCCGAGTGCTGGGATTACAGGTGTGTGCCACTACACCCAGCTAAATCATTTCTAAAGAGCGCAAGTTTTCAGTCTGGATGTGTAACAAGCCGAGCCAGAGCCATGTTACCACATAGTGAAAGTTCAAACATAAATATAATTACAACTTTTATTTTTAAAGTTTAATGCATAACTAAGAAGAAATTACGAACATATGAAATGCTTTATATATTTCTGAGTTTTGCAACTATATATAATGAACATGTTAGAAAATGTATGGAGAAACTATCGTAAGCCAGTTGGTCAGTGCGTGACCTGTGGTACGTCACATGGCAGGTGCTTAACAATGATGGGTTTGGGAAACACAAGCACCCTTGGCTTGGGTATTACAGGCTGGCATCGTCTTTTATCAGCAAAACAAGCCCTTAAGTAGCACATCATTTCAACTACAAAATGTGTGGTGAGGCAGTCATTTGTCTCAGAAGAAACCTCAGGACCTATTTTCTAAGGATGCTGAACCCTCTTCACAGCTGAAATAAAAATTGACTACTGAAATAATTTTCCACATGATTTCATTAAAGTGCTTACTATCACTGTGATAATTTAATGGCCTAGATTCATGACTCTCACTTTGCAAAGCCCTTCTTCAGTTTGTAAATAAAATACAGTCCCTAGCCAACGGAAAGGTAAAGAATTAATGATCACAAGTACCAATAAGAGAACAATCCATCTTGGTAGGATTACTTTACTTACTGGACTTTTTGTGGTACTTGCATAAAGAGTATTTAGTAGAAAATATCTCCTGGGCATTATTACTGACTACTACAGGGTTGTTGTTTTTTTTTTAATGTTGACATAAGTTATTCATTATTTTAGAAAACTGCTGCCTTTGGAACTCTGCAATGATGGAAAAGTTCTCTAATTCTTTCTTGTCCACTCAGCCACAGGTAGCTGTTACGCACTTGAAATGCAGCTTATGTAATGGAAGTTTTGAGTTTTATTTTTACTAGTTTAAACTTCAGTAGCCACACATGACTAGCAGTTACCATATTGGACAGTACACTTCTAGAATTACAAAGCAGTCACTATAGTATCCCCAGTCACACCACGTTCTATTTTGAGAAACATCTCGCAGAGGTAGAACTTCTCAAACCACTTCATAAATGTTGCCCACTACACTCCTTTGTAAGATACAAGCAAGTAGACTTTTTAACTTTGCAGGTGGAGCTTATTAACGTAACTAGACTCCACATCTAAAATGTATGTAAGTAGAAATAGAATGCAAGCTCTGGATGGATGGGAAATGGATTTGAGAGTAACTAACGCTTGGCCATGCCACTCCCACACTTTCCTGACCAAAACTGAAGTTAACCAGGTAACTTTAGGTCAGGATGGGCCTCATTAGAATTACCCACTGCCTGGTTCAGACAGGATTCACACTGGGATTCTGTGGTTTATCTTATGACTCTTAGGAGTTCATACCTCACTACCACCATCCCCTCCCTGCATTCCACCAATTCCACTGAGAAGGACAAGTCCCTCAGATCATAGCATCTAATTTTTGTGATCCCACAGTTTTTATCTTAAGCCCCAAACACCCCAGAATGCACTTCATGCATTGCATGTTTTAAAAACACTCACCTGGTGCCAATGTGACTTTGAAGTGCTGCAGGAGCAGGCTAAAGGCTTGTTCGGTCTTCTTAAAAGGAAGATTTTATGGACTGAACTTTGGGGATGGTTTTAGTTAATTACTGCCTGGAATACTGAAAAGTAGGTCAGATGTCATCAGTTAAATCTAGATAAATTGTTGAATTGGGGGAAATTAACCGTCCTTACACCTACATATCAAATATATTGTAGATTTTATTAACTCCAAAACATCAAAGCTATGAAGTCATTGGGATTTTTCTCTCTTAAAAGCTATCTAAATTATTTTCGTGTGTGCCATTACCCCAGGTTTATTTAATAACCAAGTGAGCTGGGATATTTCAGGTATTAAATTCGTTTGACCTAGACTTGTGTACCAATCTCTTTTCCTAAGGCTGTGACACACACGATTGATTTTGCTGGCTCCTGACACAAAACATCTAGAAAGGACCCCTATGACTAGAATTTCTTGGTTGCAAGCAGCAAACACTGACACTGGCTAACACAAGCAAATAGGGAATGTACTGCACAAAAATTCCAAAGAAACAGCTGGAAATCCGGCCCAATGAAGGCTGAAGTAGGGCACTTCTGGAGGTCTGGGCAGAGGGAGATGTCTACAGTTCTTCCAAGGTGCTGCTGCTGCGGGGAAAAAAAATCTATTTTCCCCCCCCTCTTTTCTCCAGAAAAGGCAAAGTTGAAGAAAAGCGAGTCTTTCCTGGCTGTCCCCATATGGCAAGGGCTCCTTGGACAGTATTTCCTGCTCAACCTTTAGCCCTTAGCCTTACTCATCATGAGTACATATACCCTGCTTTTCTATCCATATCGTCTAGTGAAGCAGTGTCCCTGACAGTTACGCTACCCTTTCTTGGAAGCCTCAGAATGTCTGCCCTGTTAAGTGCCACTTGTGAGGGCTTCCTTATATGGCCTATTATAATTGGCTCAGCAGATGGAGCATGTCCGGGCCTGATGAAATGACACATTTCTGGTAGGCTTACTCAAGGTCTAATACATCTGCACTGCCCAACAGAAAAGTTCTGTACTGAGTAGCAGCGAATCATCTAGATTTCTCCCTTGGGTGTATTTGACTGCAAGGCATACAGAGTACAGTCCTTACCCAGGATAGATGCCCAAAGGCATGGAGGGGAAGTGAGAGTAGGGAGCAGAAGCCCTGGCAGAGGACAGTACTAGACATGTGCCACTACACTGGCTCAAAAGGCTCACTCTGGATGAGTTACCATCATGCGCAATTTTACTTCATCCACTGGAGTCAGAAGATCCAAGGGAGAGGATTTGCTGAGCAGATGTTAGGGCCTGAATTGGAAGTATGGATCAAATTATGGGCGTATACCTTAGATTCAGAAGCATCAATCACGAGAAATCATGTCCTCCCACCTCAAACCTGAAGCTTGATTGTCATCAGCTACATTCTGAAGAGGTAGTCCCCCAGCCTGAGGCTGGGAACTTTCCAGACTAGAAAGTCAGTATTTTACAATGCAGCCCAAACCACCACCACCCAACAGCATTACCATGAGAATTTCCTTACTATGGCAAATGCTAGCTCCACATAGTTCTCACTTGTTAGTCCTCAGTAAACAATAGAAAGCTGAGCAGAATAAGCTTAGTTTCCTTTCACAGCCAATCTTCTAAAATTTTGAAGATCATGAGCATGACCTTTCTTCATGCTTACATTCCAGATGTTCCAACCTGTCATCCTACTGTGGGTGGTCATGGCATTCTTACATACAGTATGATTCTCTCTTAAAGTTTAGAAGCCAGAATTAAGCAAATATTAATTATTTCTATGATGCTAAAGATAGAGAAATCTTAGTAACTCCTACTACAATAACAACTTTGCTAAACCTGTGGACTTTTCCCCATCTGTGTTTTCTCTGGTGTCCCTACTGCCCTCTGGTAATAGCTAATATTCTTCTAAAATGGATGGGGGGAGTTTATAAAAAAAAGATTAGCGAAAGGAGGGAAGAGAAGCAGTAAAGAATTGAACATTTATGTGTAAATTCCCAGACTCATGAAGTCTCTAATTAATTTGGAGGGCAAAATGTACAATAAAAAACTACAAAAGACAATAATGCCCCAAAGTAGTAAATAAAATAAATTCTAAAGAAGTTGGGAGAACCACATAAGGGAGGGCTAGGACACAGAAGGTATTTAGAAGTGGGGGTAGCCTCAACTTCAGACAGGAGACATCAGGAAATTGGAAATGAATACCCTCAGCAGAGTAAGTTTGAGAGACCCATCAAAAACTGAAAATATAGAAGACTTTGGACAAAAATCTCAGGCTTAGAAATAGACTTTTAAATAATAAATGTACAGTATATGATGTTATATAGGGTTAGCAGTGGAAAAAGATTGGAATAAAGACCCATTAGAGCACAGAATGTTTCATTCATCACTGATTAATCATTTAAGTCAATGGATATGTATTACCTTCATAATATCATGATTTTGTGAATAGATACACATGCACGGCACTATTTGGGGCTTGGTGAGAAATAAAACATAAACATGAGAATAGCTGTTACCTTTAAGGTTTTGATCTAATATATATAAGACAATGAAAGACTTGCAAGGTATCAAGTACATTAAGAGACAAAAAAAATTGAGAAACATATGAAAAGTACAGATAAAAGAAGAATAAGAGGATGGAAGTTGTGGCCCCCTTACTGATGACTATCAGAGAATGCTTTATAGTTAAGATAGCTTTCAAAGTTAAGTCACTAAAGTGAATAGGATTTGAACATGTGGAAATGGCTAGGGAAGCACCATCATTAGTGTAGTACAGACAACATTTCCAGAGTCCTCCTAGATTTCCTGGAATCTATTCAGGAAATGAAATGGAAAAAGACAGATTAATAGAAGAAAAGCATCATAAGTTAATCAATATTTTACATGACATGGGAGTCCTCAGAAATGAAGACCCAAAGATACCAAGTGTGGTGGCACATATCTATAATTCAGCACTCTTGGAGGCCAGCATAGGCTGCATTAAGAGATTCTGTCTCACGGGGGAAAGAAAGACCCAGGGAAAATTTTGTAGTTTGCTGCTTAGGTTAGATGAAATGAACAGCTGTGTAGAAATGCAATTGCACAATAAAAGGTATGTTCTAATTATGACAGACCTAGTGGGGAAATCCAACAAGACTGTCTTGGACTGTGTGTATGGGATTCCCTAGGGCTGAATATAGACAGAGCACCTTCTAGAATGAGGGAGTGAGGGTCTGATAGCCTTCTACAGGCAAAGTAGGTGAGAGAATTACTTTATGACCAGAAAAGAGGAGAAAGTCCAGGTTTTATGGCTGGCTTTTGGAAGAGAGGGATTCTAGTTTCTATGGCTTATCTTTGGGGAAAAGGGAGAAAGAGAAGTCAGAAAGACCTTGTGAACCTTTTCTTCACATTCAAAGTATTCCACATACCAAGAAACAATACTGAGATGTATCATGTTCTGAAAACCCATATAACCAAATGAAATAATATGAGCAAAACTGACCAAGGAGAGAAAGAGAGTCTTCCACATGGCATACCGCAGCATACATGCTTAAAACAATACATTGAGCAGATCCTAAGGAAGACCCCATAAGCTAGTCAGTTGGGAGCCAAAGCTGGAGCCATAGGTAGTTGTAGGAGATACTCAAGTATAGATACCCCTCGATATACCCAAGTATAGATGACAGCTTGAGGATTCAAAGGTGAGGTCTGGCCTAGAACTATAAATTTGTGATCACCCAGGTAGTGGTGATTCAAAGCCTTGAGTCTTATAGGAGGTGCCCAGGGAGAGTAGAATAGTGAGAAATAAGGGACCAGAGCTGAGCTTTGCTTCTTGTCCTGAAGGCACTGCTTTTAGTCTCCTGGAATCCATACCCCACACCTCGCCTCCATATTCTCAACAGATGACTGCACCTCCAAAGCTATTAGTTGGAAATCCCCAGACTTACTATCAAACTGAAACAGTTAATTCTGTATAACTGGGCTTATGGTTTTGTGAAATCAAAACATCAAGTGATGACCAAAAATGTGCACCAGAGGAACAGATTTACTGTAAGATATAGATAGATAGATAGATAGATATGTTGTGTTTATAGTCTACCTTGGTTTATGAACTTGTTTTATGATTTTGGGGAAGATGGCTACATTTGGGTGTGGGGAAGATGCTTGTGGTTCTGTCTGTCATCCAATATGAAGTTTGAAAATGAAAGCAAAATTTTGCTGAACACTTTTGTTTGTGAACTGAATTGTTTGCAGACCGAAGTTTTTATGAATCAAGGTATTATACATATAGATTTACAAGGTAGGCTTACACTGGCTACCTTCAGAGTCAGGTGTAGACGAATGCAAAGGAGTCCTCTGGGCACTGGAGATCCAGAAGATCCAGTCAAAAATGGAAAGACTGGAGCTCACTGTGGAGTCCCATTCAAGTCCATATCTGAAATCCAAAGGCCCATTCAAGTCCATATCTGGAAGCCAAATGATTTGCACAACAAAGCATGAGTCTATACTGGAAACCTGGAGATGAATGTCCAAAAACAATGGCAAAGACTGGAGCTCTTCCAAAGAATACAGAAGCAAGACCTTCTTCTTCTTTCCATTTTTACTCCATCCAGAGTACAAGTATATTTGTTGGTGGTTCCAACCTCAGCCAGAGGTTGGTCTTCCCTCTTCAGTAAGTCCGTTATTTGTACATACCCAGAACTCTCAGCTGGGCATTTCTAAGCTGATCAGATGGGCATTCCTTATTCAAGTTGATGCCATAGTTAACTATCACAGGAAGTTAAGAGTTTGATTGGAAATAATAAGAAGAAAGAGCTCATGATAAATGTCTGTCTCAAGGGGATTCTGTTATGGTTTGTTTCTAGATGTCTCCCCAAAGCCTCATGAAGTTACAGGAGTAGGCTTCTAGAATGTGTGGTTGATTCATGGTCCAATTCTGGGATTATGGATGTAAGTGTACACCCATCCTGGGGCAGGTAGCCTGCATATGATATAAAGGAGGGAAAGAGGCCTGCTCTGTTGCTCTCTCCCCTTTTTGCTTTTGTTGCATTTCCTGTCTTGTGCCACTTTGAACTGTTGCCCCTCAGCCATGCCACCCTGCCTCATAGCCAAATGACTGCAGACTGAAACCTTCACAAACTGTGAGCTAAATAAACCTTTCCTTCCTTAATTTTGGGCATTGGGTATTTTGTCTCAGCATTGAGAGAAAAGTAACTAAAACAGAATTTGGTACAGGCAAATGGGGTTGTTGCTGTGACTATACCTGATCATGTGGTTCAAGAGCCTTTGGGAATGGCTTGTAGAAAGAGTATGGAAAGATTTTGAGATGTCACCTGAAAAAGTAGCACTAGAATGCCTTGGCTGTTCTATGTGGAAGATTCTGGTCATAGCTCAGATAACCAGAAAGCTGATAGAAATCCTGCTGGTAAAGACCAGGTTCAGGAGATTTCTGCTGGGAAGGAGAACTGCCTTTGCTGTTGGACTCCAGATGATGTATGTTATGGCTTGGCAAAAAGTTTGCCTGCATTTTGCTCATGAGACTAAAATTAAGGGCCACTTACTAAACTAGCACAAAAAATTTCAAGGCAGTCGAATGTTGAGGTGGTGGAATGGCTATTGTTTGGGATTTTTAGCCATATTTGTGTTGGGAATCAAGAGCAAAGAGCCCAGCAAAGTGATTTAAAATGTTGTGAGTTTGGCCAGAATAAAAGGCCCAGTAAAGCTGTGGACGGCAAAGGTAGAGCTGAAGAGATCTCGATTGCTGAGAAAGAACAGGAGAATACAAAAGATGGCCTGAGAGCATCACAAGAAGCAGCAAGTCTCCACCCTTTGCAACCTCAAAACTGCAAAGGTGAAAGACTGCTTTGAGAAGCAAGCTGCAGAGTGCCATGTGCCAGAATGGTGGCAACAGCCCCACCAGATTCCAAAATGGCAGCACCATAGAGAATTTACTTCTCAGAACTGGATGCAGAGTGCTCAGTGATCCAGGTACTTGACCCCTATCACCAAGAAAGAGGAAAGCCTGGCTACTGCTCCTGCTGGCAGCAGACCTTGGCATCATCCATGTGGCACTGGTTTTAGGCACATGAAGAATGCAAGAGTTATGAAGTTAAGAAGGCTTCCACCTAGATTTCAGAAGGCCTGGGAGGCTAGGCAGTGTTCCCCTGAGAGGGTAATATGTGAAACTGTGAGGGTGAAGCCAAAGGTGCAGTGGAGACCCCAGAAGTTTGGAGAAGCCAGAAGAGTGGATCATCTGAGATAACCTGCAAGGAGGAAGCAACACAGGCCCAAGAGAGAAGCCATGGCAGCTACAACCACCAGCACTGCCTTAGGGATGGAGCCATCTGATTACCTCAGATGCTGTACATGGAACTACAAAACTTAATGTTTGCCCTGCTGGATTTTGGACTTGCTTTGGTCCCAATCCTTTGTAGGCTCCTCTTTGTAACTTTTGGAATGGAAATGTCTACCTTGTGCCTTTGAATGTTAGAAGTGTTTAACTTTCTTGTCATTTGTATGGAGGAGAGTTTGGACTTGGATTTTTTTAGCAATGCTGAAACTGTTAGGACTTTGACAACTCTTAGAGATGGACTAAAATGCCTTTTGCATAAAAACATATGCAAAAGTCTTTGGGAGACAGGGGCAAAATATTGTGGTTTATGTCTAGATGTTTCTCCAAAGCCTCATGCAGTCATGGAGTGGGCTTCTAGAGTTTATGACTGATTTATGGTATAAGGCTGGGATTGTGAGCGTGAGTGCTACACCTGCCCTGGGGCGGGTAGCCAGCATATAGTATAAGGGAGGGAAAGAGGCTTACTCTCTCACTCTCCTCCCTTTTAGCCTTTATTGCATTTTCAATTTTCTGCTGCCTCAAACTGTTGCCTCTCAGTCATACCACCCTGCCTTGGAGCCAGTTAATTACAGACTGAAACCTCCACAAACTGTGAGCTAAATAAACCTTTCCTTCCTTAACTTTGGGCATTGGGTATTTCGTCTCAGCACTGAGAGAAAAGTAACCAAGACAGAATTCAAACAGAAACTGTGGTCCTTGCCCTGCTCTTATATGAATAAGCAGAGTAGAGCAATGGGCTTGTTTCAAAGGAAAGGAGTTCAAAATAAACTGGTTATTTTCCATTTCTAATATTTCACAAAATTGGGTTGAAGTCTCAGCAGGTAGGAAGGAGCTGTTAGAGCTGTTAACTTAGTGTACTTTTGGTAAGAGTATTTTTCTGGGAAGGAAGAGTTCTTATCTCACCATTCTTATCCTTTGATATTTGTATCCCTTTTGTGTTTCTTTCTCGAGCTTGACCATCTGTGTGAATTTTTTCACAGTAGGTTATTTTCTTTTATCTGACTGCTCTGACTTCTTACTCAAAAATACCTAAACTACAGTAAGTACCCAACTTATCAGCATTCGAGTTGCATACTTGCACAGATAGGAACAGACTCAAATTACAAACAAATCATGGAGGTAGCTCATGTGTCTTCTAGACATTGTCATAGTTGTGCTGCTGTGTGTTTGTTGTGCAGTGCGATAGTGTACAGTAGTACCATGCTCAGTCAGAGCCCAGAACGTCTGGAAGAAGAGGACAAGCAGTGGTGATGTGGAGAGGGCTGCTAGGAAGTGCAAAGCAACATATATTGCATATTTGTGGCAAAGGTGTATAAGACTCACTTTGTCCAACTTACAAAGGAATCCAGCTTACGAACTGTGGATGGCCACCAGGGACAGCTATTCTTGAAAGATGAACATCTGTCTCCATTTTGGCTAAACCTGGCCCTGATTCCATGTATTGTTATATACAAGAGGGCTAGGATATTTCTTTACCCACTCCATTGGTTTTAAGCAATGAAAATGGGTCTAGTAGAGGTGCTGATTTGTAGCCTTTAAAGTGATGGGTCAGTGATGCTCCGTCTATAGCTTCCAACTAGTATGTGTGAGCTCAGCCTGTCAAGCCACACTGGCTGCTGAGAGTGAGGCTCAAGAAGAAATCCATGACATTGCAGGGCATGAAGGACAGACATCAAAGCTGACGCACAGAGCCCAAAACACAAGATTCTTCCTCAAACTGTTATGCAGATTACTCCTTCTGCATACCTCTCTGCATATTGCAGAGGTGCTATTATGCCTCCTACCTAGCCCAGCTCACAGCATTCCATAATTCCCACCACTCTCACAGTTACTCAATCCCGAGGCACTCCCCTCTTCATGAATTAATAAAACCTGGGTTTGGTCCTGGGATGAGGCCTTTGTTTTTTCTGAATAAAATAATGTTTGAGGAACATTAGTCTAACAATAGTATACAAGGGATAGACTAGAATGAGGAAAAGATAATGGAGGCCACAGGCAGAATGTTCTGATTGTTCAAAAATAATGCTATGAGAATATGGTTACTGCGAAGGAAAAATATGATATTTGTGACTCATTTAATACGAGGTGTAAAAGAAAGGACCTAAATGACACACAACCATTCTCAGGGATTATTTATTTATATAAATACCTCTAGTAGATGTTGGGCTTCTTAAAAAAACATGTCTTATTTATTTTTTATATTTTTAATATAAATCTCAGAGTATGGCATAGATCAAGTATCAATATTATTGAATGACCTACACAATAAATAAGTAAGATGGAAAAGCAGAGTATACATGAAAGCAAGATAGCCTGGGGATGGTTTGTAATTTGGCTGTGAAACGTTGTATTTAAATGAGACATCGGAGTGCCCCTGGGTTCTCAGACCAAGGTGGCAGAGTAGTAAGCAGCAGAGAAAGAGCCTCTCTGAGAGTTGCAATCCAGACACTTGAATATAGCAATGCAAGGAAGACCAAAAGGAAGGAAGTGGGTCTTCTGGGCCCAGGAAGGATCTGAAGTGTGAAATGAAGCCCATGGAGAGAGTTAAGAAAGAAACTTCAACAAAGAAGGTGGTAGCCTGTGGCACCTCCTTCCTGAGATGGGACTCACTGCATGAGAGTAGCAATCAAATCTTTGGACACATGGTGACTGCTGGTGACCCCAGAGGCCACCAGGAAGAGTGGCAGAAGTGGAGGGGAGCTGTGGATGTGAAGGACTGCACTAGCTGATTGTGAGTGCTGAGGGCCCAGTCATCCCATGAAGGACAGCAATTGGCCAGGAGCCATTTGGAGAGGGGCTGGCTGAGCTCAGAACTCAGAGTAGCTGCCAGCTCCATCT
>NW_004955402.1:12731155-12732305 GCF_000276665.1 Chinchilla lanigera
CAGGGGCTGGGCCAAACAGGAAGCAACTTCTCATCCCCAACAAATTGAAGAGGTAGGACCTTGCAACAGACTCAAAACCCAAAAACCAGCTACACCTGGAAGATAACTCAGAGAAGTAGTCATTTCCTGAAGGTTATAAATACTAGCAGTAAAGCAACCCATCGCAGGCAATTTACAGTATCATACCAGGAATTAAACTAAAAAAGGAAAATAAAATGAGAGGACATTTAAACAAGATGTAACTCGAGACATCCAGTTCACCAAAGACAAACTCAGGGAACACTGAGGTGGGACTATCTGAAAGCCACCCACCTGCCCCCGCTGAAGTGATAAAATAAAGCAATTGAATGAGGCTCTAGAAAAAATAAAATGAAAAATTATTTCTTAGATAACTGCAGAGATGGTGTCCACAGTGAAAACCATACTTACAAACTCTAGACCAGATACAGACAAAAAACAGAGGACCTTAAAAAAATTATGGAAGCCATGAATGCTCAGAGTTGGAAAGAAATGGAATCCATGAGGCAGAGTCAAGCAGATATCCAGGAGAATAAAAATTCCACTGAAAGTGTTCACAGCAGATTAAGCCAATGTGAGGACAGGATCTCAGACATAGAAGACAGGCTTACAGTTAGCAATCATGAAAAGAAACATTTCTTTAAAATAGCAAGGGACCATGAAAAAACAATCCAACAGCTGCTGGATGAGGCAAAGAAGAATAACAAGATTGACTGGAGTCAAGCAAAGAGTAAGAGAAAGCAAAAATGATATAAAAAAAAAACTGTTCACCAATGTTATGGCAGAAAACTTCCCTGGTAGAGAAAAAGAATTTGACATACCAACAAGTGAGGCATATAGAACTCCAAGTAGCCAAAATAAAAAAAAATCTAAAGCCAGGCATATCATAGCCAACATTCCAGGAATTCAACACAAGAATAGAATTTTTAAAGCTCTTAGGGAAAAGAAACAAATGGCCTGTAAAGGAAAGCCCAGATTTCATAATCACAGCTGACTTCTCAGCACAAACCAAGGAGAGCTTGGAATGAAGTATTTCAACTTCTAAAGGAAAACAACCTTCAACCCAGATTGATGTGGGTCTGCAAAACTTTCTTTCAAAATGATGGAGAAATAAAATACTTACATGACAAAG
>NW_004955402.1:12734423-12735236 GCF_000276665.1 Chinchilla lanigera
CCAAGCCAGAATGATCAATGCTACAAAACTATCCCTCAAAATTAATGGAGAAATAAAATATTTTCATGACAAAGAATAACTGAAGAAATTCATAAGCACCAAACTAACCCTACAGAGTGTACTAAAAGATATTCTAGAAAGAGATAAAAATGATCACAATTTCAAGAACAACACTAGAAAGGAACCCCCAAGCACAGCAAGCAATTAAACAGAGGGAAAAAGTAGGGAACTAGCAGCAGGAAAATAATATGTCAAAGATAAGCCAATAGATACCAGTTATAAACATCAATGTACATGGTCTCAATTCACCAGTCAAAAGAAGCAGACTACAGAGTGGATCAAGACAGAAAATCCAACAATATGCTGTATACAAGAAACACATTTAAGTCAAAAGGAAATTCACAGACTGAAAATCAAGGAATGCAAAACAATACTCCATGCAACAGAAACCCAGAAACAACTAGGGGTAGCTATTCTGTTTGAAGACAGTGTAAACTTCAAACCAAGAATGATCAAAAGAGAAACAAGGTCACTACATACTTGTTAGGGGAAAACTGCAAGAGGAAGAGATAACAATTATAAATATCAATATAGCAAGTATAGGAGCATACTACTATATAGGCCAAATTTTAACAGACATGAAAAATCAAATAAGCACTAAAACAATCACAATAGGGGACTTTAACACCCCATTGTCACAAAGAGATAGATAAACTAGCCAAATATCAGTAAAGAAATAACAGAACTAAAGCAAACCTGTGAACAAAAACTGGACTTAGTAGACCTTTACAGAGTATTCCACTCAACAACATC
>NW_004955402.1:12739133-12740384 GCF_000276665.1 Chinchilla lanigera
AAATCAACCAATAACAAACGTTGACAGGGCTACAGGGAAAAAGAAACTCTTATCCGCTGTTGGCAGGAGTGAAGACTGGTAAAACCAGTGGAAATCAGTGTGAAGATTCCTCATAAAACCAAGATTAGCAGTCCAACTTAACCCAGCTATTTCCCTTCTGGGTATTTTGGAGAAAAGCTGAAAACATCATACCACAGTGATATATTTGCACCCATGTTTATACCCGTGCAATTTGTCATAGCTAAACCTTGGAAACTACCCAAATGCCCACCAACAGAGGAATGGATAAAAAAAGATGTGGTATTTTTATACAATGGAGTATTACTCAGCTATAAAGAAGATAAACTTGAAGTTTTATAGGTAAATGGACGCCACTAGAGAACACATTCATAAGTGAAATAAATCAGACCCACATGTGCAAACATCTTATTGTTTCCCTCGTTTAAAAATATGAGAGAGTAAATAAAATTTGGAAGGTGCAGTAGATACTGTGAAAGGGAAAGAAACTGTTCAAAGGGAAGGGACAACTGGGATGAGGGAAAGGAGAAAAGAAGGAAAGAAAGTAGAGAAAAAATATATATGTATATGCAAGGATACTGGGATAATCGTACTGCTGATGTCTACTGGCTTATGGAAAGGAACAATTAATGCTTAAATTTTGTTTTTCTTGACCAGTTTTTCCTGCTTATGTCTGGTAATCTGCATAACTAATTTGAAGACAACAATATGCAATATAACAATGATTGTTGAATTCTTATCATCTTGTTTAGTGAAGCTTTGTATCATTTGTAATTTTTTTATTACTTTTTATTCCCCTTAACTGTTTGATCAATCTTGCATTTGTACATCTGGTAATCTGAGCAACTTCGCTAAAGGTCACTATATGTAACATAACAACCAATGTTAATTCCCATCATCTTGTTTTGAAAACCTGTATTGTTTTTGTTTTTGTGATGTTTTGTCTTTGTCTTTCTTGTTGTTATTTTGCTATTGTTTTTTCTCTTTAAAATTAAAAAAAAGATCAGTGGAACAGATTAGGAGACACAGAAACAAGAAGATCCAGACATACTTAGGCAACTTATATTTGACAAAGGTGCCAAACACATTCACTAGAAGAAAGATAGCCTCTTTAATAAGTGTCACTGGAAAAACTGGTTCTGCATATGCCAAAGATTAAAATTGGACCCATATCTTTCATCATGCACTAAACTAAGTGTGAAATGGATCAATAATCTAATTATAAAACAGAAA
>NW_004955402.1:12741639-12795822 GCF_000276665.1 Chinchilla lanigera
TTGAAAAGAAAGGTTTGTGCCAATATTATTTGGACAATTAAATACTAATACCTTGTAGTCTAACTAATTTAAAGATGCACAATGTATTAACCAATGTTACTCTCATCTTACTTTGAAATTTTCTTCTTTTTCTATCCTTAAAATAAAAAAATAAAATGAGACATCTAAAACATCCACTTGTAGCTGGGTGTGGTGCACACACCTACCATCTCAGCACTCAGGGCCAGTTGGGTTGCATAGTGAGTTTGAAGTCAGCCTGAACTACATAGTGAGACCCTGTCTCAAAAAATCCAAACATAAAATGACCACTTGTAAATATCTCACAGACACTATGGAAAGATCAAATGCTCGGAAGCTCAGGAGAGAAGAGAAACATGGGAAGCGGCCCAGGGGAGAGTCACTAGTGTTAATGACTCCTCCTCTCCACTCCATGTGAAACAAACAAGACTGGAACCTCCATGGCTTCATATCTGGTGTGACGTGGTCCACTGCACAGCCATTTACAGTCTCACATTCTTTCCACTGCAAGCACTGCCTCTGTGAATGCACGGCCCCAAGTGTTACAGCAGTGGAGAGTGATTGCATCAGAGATTTGATGCATGGTCTGGAAGTGGTTTGCGTCATTTGTCCTCTCCATATCTTCACATTCCAGATTGACTGTGCTGAACTGTGTTTGCCTTCTCCATCCATTCCCTGCCCTTCTCTGCCCTGTGCCTTGGGAGGCTGGACTCTAGGGATGCAACTATCTGGGCTTCCTCAGCCTCTGGCTTTCCAGCTGGGTCAGAAGATGAACACTATCAGCAGGAAGATATAAACAGGAAGAGAGACAGCAGAGGCATAAAAGTACTACCTTACCCTCCTGTTGCTCATAGACATTTTGTCACTTTCTCCCTGTAAATAATTTATGCATAATTTCTGACAGTGGCTGCATTTTTCTATAACCATCATTTGGCATTTCTATTCTGTTGCTCTAGCGCTGGCCAGCTTCCAAAACTATTCTCCCCTTCAATTCTGGAGGTCTTAACAGCTTCCCACATCTACTGTCCCTGGTTGCTTCTGTCTCTTGTTCAGTCCCTTAATGTTGTCCATTCTTCAGTAACATTCTCCTATAAAGCATCCCTTACCTAATCTCTGTTCAGTTAAGTCCTCTGAGCATGTCATGTGCTTCTTGTTAAAACCCTAAATGTGCTAAACCATTCAGAAAGATTATTTAACTTTTTAAAATAATCCTATGAAATAGACATTATTATTATTACTTCCATGTACAGATGAAGGAAAAAGGAAATGGTGGGTAATTGTAGAACAGCAGTACTGGGGGTGGGAGAGAGAATGGAAACATTAGCACATGGTTGCAAAGCCTGGCTTGCCTGACATGCTACAAAATGCCTGACAGAGTAAACCCGGGGCAGGGAGTACACAAGGACAAACTTTAGATAACTAAGTAGGTCACAGGAGATAAGAAAGGAAAAAGTGGTTTCCCATTTAAGTTTATAAAAACAAATAAGCCAAGAATTTTGTTCTTTCCACACAGCAGTCCCCAAGTTTTCACATGGGAGTTCCCAAACGATAAGAACCGTGTATTACTAATACCATATCTCTAGTAGCCCTCATGACACTTCATGTAGCAAGTAGCAAAAACCAGTGAGTAACACAGTGAAACTTCACACTGTCTACTGCATGAAACACTGTAGGGTGTTTTTCTGGAAAGTGTTTACTAATCTTAGCACTCTATAAACTTTACACTAAAAATATAAAACATAATGGCAATATATTATTATGTGCATAGTAATAATGTTTATTGAATGTCTACTATGTGCCAGCCAATGTGATAAATCCTTCACCAAGATTATTTCACTTTAAAAAATAATCATATGAAATAGTCACTGTTATTATCATTCCTATACACAAATGAAGAAAATGAAGCACATAGCTGTCAGGTCATACAGCTAGTCACTGGCAAAGTCAGGACTTGTACCTAAGTATCTGGCTCAAGAACCTGCAAAGCAGTATTCAGCTAAGGCCAAAGATTTTTAATCTCTTCAGCACCAATGAGCATAACTGACTGTACTGTACATAGCTGAAAATAGATCTTCTTGAAAAAAGACATGGTTATATCTTTCCCTTTACAGTGTCTCACCTCTCTCTCTTGTGCGTGCTTTTTTTTTTTTTTTCTTTTTTTTGTCTTTTTGAGACAGGGTCTCGCTATGCAGTTCAGGCTGGACTTGAGCTCACTTTGTATCCCAGGCTGGCCTTGAACTTGCAATGATCCTCCTGCTTCAGCCTCCCGAGTGCTGGGATTACAGGTGTGCACCACCACACCTGGCTTAGTTTACCTTTCTTACAAATGAATTGAATGGTGTGTTGCACATAGTACAAAATAAGCACGCAGTGGCTTACCCACTACAAAACATGGAACTTATTCAGGATTTTGGCTTTTACCCTGCTCCAGTAAAATACCCAAATATTCTATCACTCAGGTTTCTTTTGTGAAGCAGAGAAGCCCACTGGAATGCACTGGTGTTAGTATGACATTGTAAGACCAGTCTAAGTGCCTGCTATGAGTTGAACCATGTCCCCTCAAAAGAGGTATTGAGATTCTAACCACTAGTACCTGTGAATGTGGCCTTATTGGGAAATATAGTGTTTGCAGATATAACTAAATTAAGAGGAAGTTGTATACTTCACCTTACATGACTAGGCTAGGGTTCACCTAATCCAACATGACTGGTATCCTTGTAAGTAAAGAAAACAGCTACAAAGGGAGAACACCATGTGCCTGACCAGAGTGAAGTATCAACAAACCATGGAATGCCAAGAATTACCAGCAACACTTGATATTCAGGCATACCAAAGTATTTCAGTGAGAGGAAAAGAAAAATCTGCATTAACATTCTTTTCAAACATGGAGAAATAGTAAGCAGGGAAACTAGAGCCAAAGCTCTGAGAAGACATTTCATGATGACCATTGTATGAAGGTGAAGGAAAAAGACTTCCTTTTTTCATGTTCTATTTTCCGGAGGTTAAAATCAATACAAATAGGCAAGGGCTAGAATATCTTCTGTTTCTATCCCAACAGAGTAAATTAGATTTTATCATTTCACAATCTCATAACATAACACTAATTAGCATTCAAAAGGCCATTCATTCTTAAATTTTTTTTACCTACTCAGAGCAGATATCCTATCACAGTTATCCTAAGAGAGTGATAGTAAAATGTTTAGAGCTTTCAGTGAGAGCAAACAGCTGGCTACAGCATGTGTGCCATAGGTTCACCACCTCTGTCCTAAGACATAGCAACCCCAGAGATCATTTGAAATGGACGAACATCAGGGCTGTGCTTTTGTATTTTCTCAGCCCTCCACCACCTCCAGATGAGCCCTTTTCCCACTCATCTCACTTAAGCATCCATTCAACTATCACTTGTTGAGTATGTAGCATATGCCAAGACGGCTCTTGATGCTGGGAATACAGTGATGAGTAAGACAATACTGGGCCCTTGCCAAGCTATATGCAAGGAAGACAGACTACAAACACACTAAGTTAGATAACTGTTGGATACGGATTCACATTGTGAAGAAAATTATACAAGGGTTTAGAAGAGGAAAGAAAAATAAGTCACCCTTGTTAGCTGAGAGGGGTCCTGGCACTCACTGTGGTATTTTGGTGAGCACACACCTAAGTCTGTGACTGTGATACAGCCCCAATTGTATCATGAAAAAATTTTGTTGAGCTCAAAAATAAAGAACAACTGTTCACAAAATAGCAGACAAATACATCACAAGTACACAGAGCATACAAACATTTACACAAAATCAGAGTGCACTCAAACAAACCTTTTACCAAATCATACTGTAGTAATTCTATCACAATTTTGAAAATTTATAACTTGACTATCTGTCATTATAAATGATCCCAATGTATCATGCGGACCAGGAAGCTATCTAAATTCGATAACATAAAGTAGTACAGGCACACACATCTGATTTTACAAAGTCAATGCCTATCATAGCGGCTATGACAGCCAACATGGCCGAAAATATATTACCAGCCATAAATATTTTCCATTGAAATGCAGCTGGCTCTTAACATGATGGGTTACTTTTTTAAGTTGTTCCTAAATTGGGGGTTGTGCTTTCTAAATGTTCCTGATTATTATCCAAGGATGGTGCTGTAGTGGCATCACTCTCATTTTTTCCACTGGAGGATTCAGATTGAATCTGACTCTTTTGTAGCTAATGTCAAGGTTTAATTCTTCTAGCAGGTAACCACACTTATCTCCTGAATCTGTAATGATACAAGTAAATCCTCTCCCCCAATTTTTTTTTTTTTTTATTACCAGGAATTGAACTCAGGACCTTGCACTTGCCAGGCAGGCATTTATGCCGCTGAGCTATATCCACAGCCCTCCTCTCCCCTAAATTTGAACAACACCTTTTTCCCATTTTCCAGTACTTCCAAAACCCCCCCCCCACGCTCCATGGGAGCAGCATGACCTACCACATATGGAAGAAGCAACAATTGGGCCATACGCTCTCCTGCTTCAATATGATATGGTTGTAAACCTTGCATAATAATGTGAATCTCATCTTTAGAGTCCATTACCCCTATATCTACTTTTGAAGTCAAACTACTTCTTCCCACAATCAAACCAACTGATTCCTCACATAGAGGCCCACAAATCCTGGTTCTAATCTTCTGAATTCCTAAAGAAAGGGATAACAGAACATTCTCTAAGGAGGGGATATCTAATGCTGCGCTACCTCTGGTGGCGGCAAAGAGATCAGTGAGGTGGGTCCCTAAAAGGATTAAACTTATCATATGTAGGGGCTGAGGGTTGTGCCAGATATGCCTGAGAGGCCAAAAAATATGTTTAAGAGACCAAAGAAGAAGGCAGAAGAAAATCCAATTTCCCCTTTTTATCGTTAGTATTGGATCTAAAAGACCCATACCTTCCTTCTTCCTCTGCAATTGGTCCCTGTTCCTGAAATGATAGAGTTTCCTCATTTCATATCTCTTGTAAAATCTCTTGTTATGTTTCGTATTTTTTCTGAAACAGAAAATTTCCCATAGCCCTGATGAACAATCTCGGAGACCAGGCTTACCTGCCCGCCAATTCTCCTCTGGTGCGTTGAGCACTGACTTAATTTCCTTCATTCCCTTTGCTAGTCTCGAAGACTTACTTTCATACCCTAGTATCGAACACTTATTTTCATACCTTAGTCTCAAAGACTTATTTTCATACCCTAGTCTGGAAGACTTACTTTCGTACTCAAGTCGTACTTTCTTCCTCGAGTCCCTGTTCCTGGCGCCATATATTGGTATTAACTGTGGTGACTGGTCCCGAGAACGAGGTGCCCACGGATGAATAAGAAAAGGTAAATGATAAGAAAAACAGAAGAGGCAAAAGTCTGGGATCAGGGGGCCCACAGCCTCTGGAACTGCAGCAGCCTCCATCACCCATCTCAATCGCCTTTTATTAGAACCCAGAACGTAACTCAGACCCACAGGAGTAATTCATTATCCCTTTCCATTTCTGCCTCTCAGCTGATGGTAACCATCCTTGGGCGAGCCTCCCACACGCCGCACCACGTGCACTCAGCACGGCTGGGGATTATAAGCCGACCCTCAGTGATCAGTTCATTAGCAATCACGGTCCTTCCCCCACAAGTAAGTCATGGGGGGAAGGGATTCCTTAGTCAAATCCTCTGTGAAGAGCTGTATACTGTTGACCATACTATTGACTGTAGGGATTTATGTTACATATTAGAATATCAAGTGTTCTGAGAAACTTAACATAAACTATTAGATTAGGTGTGTTTAATAGGGTGATGATAAACCCAAATGACCACAGAACACCTTCTCTGCTTGACCATTGTAACTGTTGAAGGATTAATTTCTACAGTATATACATTATACCATTACTGAGAGACAAGTGAAACCCTTATGTAACTCATTTGGGGTAAGATTACCTGTTCAGGAAATAGGACTGCTGACTGGAGATGGTGTACCAGGGTCCTTACCTACAGTTCTCTGTAGGTAAGCTCTAGTACCACTCTTCTATTCCCTTCAAATCTCCTAAGGTCAGAAAATGCCTCAGGCATCATTATTTTTTCTAGCTACTATTTACACACTTGTCAGCTAACCTCAGATTGCAGTGTTAATTATGGAGACAATATGAAAGTCTTCCTTCACCAATTGCCTGCTAATATTATTTCCTTGATAAAGCCTTTTACATAAATTTTATACCCAGCATTTTACTCTTTGCACTTTTATCATTTGTCTTGGCCACAGCAGATTCACCTATCGGGCTCCATATAATTACATGGCACAAGAGAAGCAACAGGCTCTACATTCATTGGGTGTAGTACAGTTTGTTGGCTTTCATCATCTGGGTCTTAAGCAAAACACAGAAAACAGAGGGGAAAAATCATCACTGATAGTGGATCTAGATGATTTTATTTGCGCATTCAGCTATGCATACATTGGGCATCACCAGACAAGATAGTTCAGCATTCTGCCAAAGGGGCAGAAGGGTTTTCTTAGTCACTTTCTTATCTCTGGGACTCAATATACTCACCATCTGGAGGAGGAGACATTTATTTTGGCTCACGTTTTTATTTCATAGTCAGCAGGCTCAAGGCAGGAAGGCCTGGGGGAAGGCTTTGGCAGAGAAAAGCCGCTCACTTCATGGCAATCAGGAAGCCAAGACTCAGGAGGTGCTGGGGACCCATATCCTTCCCAGTCACACCCACAGTGACTTACTGCTTCTGGCCAGACCCCACCTTCTAATAGCAAGTCAGCTGTAATGCCCCTTATTTTAGATATAAGCCATAACAAGGGAGAACTTTTATGAGGTGTTTGTGGAAAGAAGACTGAAAGTCTTTGGTTTTTTACAGTGGAAAGTCCCCATTTAGAGGTTAGTTGGCAGTGTCTGATTAGTAATCTCTGCATAGAGGTTAGGTGGTGGTTTCTGGTGAGTTACGCTTAGTTTACCTGGGGTTTCAGTTTGCTTACAGAGGAATCCAAGGCACTGGGACCGTCTAAGCTTGGCCTCCCAAGTAATTATTGTAACTACTATATGGACAGAATTCACCTGTGTTACAGTGTATCCTACAGCTGCTTATGCTAGTTTGGTTCCTGGGGAGGGAAGCCAGCAAGATGAAGTTCAATGTGCAAGAAATGTATTAGAGGAAGTATCTGGAGAGAACACCGGGAAGCAGTCTAAAGAGGCCCAGAGAGCCATCCGATAGACACAAATCTGACACTTTGGTCTGGACAGATTATGTTTTTCAATCTGAAAGTTTCAAGCCCCTTCTTCGAGCAATCCTGGGCTCCAAAGTCCATCCTGCACAAATGGTCTTCTACAGCCAGTCACTATATTTCTTCTAGGTGAGCGTCCTAAGAGATCTGGCCATGTGCATTTCCCCCAGATCGCCTGAGGGCTTGTGCAGTTATCATCCAGTTAAATAGATCTGCACTCTTGCTTCACTCTAGGCATGGACTTTTCTGTGTATTTTGGCTCAGATATTCCTTATGCAGGGTCTATTGTATAGTATTCTTATTTTTCTGAAGTCGTGGGATGCTGTTAGGGTGTTGCAATGTTGTCATGAAAGCTAGAGGGGATGAATGAAGGGTTTCAAGGACAGAAAGACATGACTGGGCCAGGCCTGGTGCTGCCATGTGTTCGAGGCCACCTTGGGCTACATAGTGAGTTCAAGGCAAGCCTGAACTACATAGCGAGACCCTGTTTCAAAAAAGCCAAAGCAAGAAATGAGCAGACTTGTACATATTCGATGATTACTCTGGCAGAAGAGAGCAGGATAACTTGAAGAGGGTCCAGCTTGAACCAGAGAGACCTAGAAAGGAGGATAAGAAATATTAAGGAATCAGAACCGTCAAAACTTGCTGCATGGCTATGGAGGCAAGGAAGGAGAGTACGCATATGTCTCCCAAATTTCAAATCCGAGCAACTGATGCAGGGAGTTGAGGGCTGACAATTACTGTATTGAGGATGACAGGAGGAAGAAGATGTTTTTTAAAAAGCTATTGAACTCAGTTTTGAGCATACTGAGTTTAAGGGAGACACCCAGTCATCATTCTATTTAATGGAAGCATAAGCGGACTATTTGCAGAGCATTCCCAGACTCTACTTAGGTGACTGCTCAAAGTTCACACATTTTTTTCAGTTGAATTGCCTACAGACTGTCTTTTTTTTTGTTTGTTCTTTGTTTTTGTTTTTTTGAGACAAAGTCTTGCTGTGTAGTTCAGGCTGGTTTTGAACTTACAAAGTAGCACACTCTAGCCTCAAACTTGAGGTGATCCCCTGCCTCAGCCTCCTGAGTGCTGGGATTATACTACCATGCCCAGCTGTCTTAATTTGTTGCAATACATTCTTCAAGATATAGCTTGCCTGCTACATTTGTAACTCCAGTATTTACTTCTCTCTTTCTCTTTTCATAGTACTGTTTGGATATCCAAGTCTAGGCCCTTATTTAGGATTTTCTGTATTGGTCACATGCTGAAGCAGGCCAGAAAAATAGGAAGAGTTTTTTTTTGTTGTTTTTTCTGTTCCCTTTGGTACAATGAGTCAATTCTGTTTAGAATCAGAGTGCAGAAAAAGAAATGAAGTTATAAGGAAATAGGAATTAATAGAGAACCATGGATATAATCTGCAGAAGGTAAAACAGACTGGGTTGCTTGGGTAAGAAAAGAAGTGCAGTACTATATATATTAAACTGGATATATTGTGCTTCGCTTAGAAGGCTAACTTTTTTTTCCTTTTGGAGACAGTGTTTCACTATGCAGTTCAAGTTGGCCTCGAACTCACAGCGATCCTCCTGCCTCAGCCTCCCAAGTGCTGCGATTACAAGCGTGTGCCACGACACCAGGCTTGAAGGCTAACTTCTAATGTCTTTTTGTTTATATATATTTTTGCAATAATGGGAATTAAACCCAGGCCTCTTGTACGCTAGGCAAGTGCTGTACTATTGAGCCATACCCCTACTCCCTGATGTAGTATTTTTCAAACTTCAATTTTCAGTTCAGGGGCTACTGAAAGGGAGGAGGGGTTACTAAATATCGCTACCTCTCTGTTCTACCACTGCTGTTTCAACCACAGCAATCTAATTTGCATTACATAAGATTTCCTTAAAGGACTCCATGGCCTTTAAATAAAAGTGCTTAAGTGTGATCCACCACTATTTTATGCAGAAGTTATCAGAGGGATGATGAGATTGGTGAAGGAAGAGTTCACAGTGAGGAAAGGAACGAAAGATAGTGCCATAGTTACTTTTAGTACTCTTGTTACTGAGACAAACTACCTGACACCCAAAGTTAAAGGAAGAAAGGTTTATTTTGGCTCACAGTTTGTAGAGGTTCAAGCTCGTAGTTGGCTGGCTCCAAGGCAGGGTGGCATGACAGAGGATAAACAGTTCATGACAGCCAGAAGACAGCAAAAACGCAAGCAACCAGCGAGTAGTAAGTCTCTTTCTGTCCCTTTAGGGCAGGTAGCACATACATCCTTAATCCTAGCTTTGCACCATGAATTAATCCCAGCTTCACGCACTAGATCCAGTCACCTCTGAAAAGCCCAACCTATGATTGCATAAGGCTTTAGGGGGTACATCTAGACATGAACCATAACAGCTACTTAACAATAGATTACTGCAGAAAACTTCAGGCTCTTCTATGTACCACTAACAAAGCAGAATACACTTCTAGTCCATTTTAATAGTTGATTTACTTGTGTTCCCCCATAGTTTAGCTTTTTAAAGGCAATTCATGAAATTTGGTTCTGCATGTCCAACGTTTGGCACAATAAGAGCCTCACAAATGTTTGTTGAATTAATAATTGTACTTCGGCAGTGCACCCTTAACCTGAGAAAAGTTTAAAGGGGGCCAGAAAAGATGCTCTTGATTAAAGAGAGGAGAAAGGTAAGGTGCAGTATTTTGTCTGTCTGTCTTTTTTGTGTGTATTTGTGTGAGAAGAAAAGGAGAGGGTGGAAAAAGTCTCCCAAGCAACAGAATGAAGGTCTCAATGGCGGTGTTGTGAATTAGGCAACTGCTAAAATTACTAACCAATACCGGAATGTGACATTTAATGTGTGTATTGCAATGGGGAAGAAATGACAAATTGACTCAATTTTTTTTTTTTTTTTTTTGTACAATGAAACAATGATCCATATGCTGACTTGGGTATAACTGTTGTCAGGCAAAATGTTCAAGTATTACAGGCAGCTACATTAGATAAAAATTAAAACGTAGAGTGGGATCAGGCCCTTGGAAAGTCAGCACAGACGATGAGACACAAAGATTGTGGCTAGTGGCGAATCTGGACAGACAGGTCTGTATGCCTCCCTCGCCATAAACAGGCATAAACAACAACTTGGGACAGAACATCAGCACTCATACTCTCTTCCATTTACAAAAACGCCTTTGTTCTTTGCACATACCCTTACTATATGACTTGTTTCCCTATTGAATCTATGTTAGTTAAGCGGCTATACTTGTAATCCTACAGGTGATGACACGTGATCCACGATGTGATTTTGCTGTATAAATTACCCCTAACAACGGGCAACGGTTCAGGGCCCTTCGTGGAAATCCAACCGCTATTCTTTTTCTTCTTATTTCCCATAAAAAGCTAACTTCCTTCTTTGGTTCCAGAGTACGAGAACTGCGCACAGAGGTCCTCTAACATGCTGGGAGTTAAATTTTTCCATATCCCAAGGACATCGGGAACTCTAGTGAGAAAATACGGGTTTCCCCTTGAGTTATCAAAATTGCCTACCCTCTTCCGTTTTTGGTAAAAATATTCTTCGCCCAAATCAGGTAACTTAAAACGTGTTAAAACAAAAACCCCGCCTTGAAACGTAAAGCCGAGTCCGCGGCTGCGGACCGCGGTCGGGTCCCTTCCCGGGCCGTGGTGCGGATCAGGAGTCCCCGAGTCTCCTGGGCGCTCCCACGGTGCCGGCTGCAGTGGGGGCGCGGACGCCTCCTGCAGCTGCCCGGGCCGGGCCCGGAAGCGCGGTCCCACACCTTAGCCTCAAAGCCGCGAGCCCGGGCGCCCAACCTGCCCCGCAACCCGGAAGCAGATGCGGGCGGTGCGGCGCTGCCGGGTTGCGGTTCCGGGTCGGCCGCTCCGCTGCCGGCAGCCGCTGCTCCCCGCCCCGGCTTTCTTGACTTGGGCAGAGGGTGGTCTTAAGTCCGCTCCCGGGCCACATGGCTGAGGGGAACGCAGGGAACGACCAGAGGCAGGTGAGGCCCCTGCGGGGCGCCGATCCTCCAGGCTGAGCTCGGCGTCGCCTCGCCGCCCCAGCCTCCTCCGCCAGGGCCCAGCCGCGCCTGTTGCTGCGCTGCGCTCCGAGTCCCCGGCGCGCCCCGGTTGCTCCTCGAGGGTATCCTCGCCTGTCATTGGCATGCCACTGAGTCGCTCCCGCCGGAGGCTGAAATGGGGTTCCGTGCCCGCCTAGTGGCGGCCAAGTCACCCTGGACTACGCTCTTAAGAGCCCGTGTTCAGCTTCGCAAAAGAACGGTCAATAACACAGACCCTGAGCTCCCTGTGCGCCCCCGAATGTCACACTCTTCGTGGTCTGGAGCCTGCCCCTGTGCTAGGTGCACGCGGGCGCTCCCAGGGCTCGACCTCCGGGGCACGAGGGCAACATGAGTGGAATGCAATGTATACTTTCTGTGTATTTTTCACCGTTAGGCGCAAATTCTTTTTCCTTTTTAATTCCCAACGAAGAGAATAATTTCTGAACTGTTTTGAGGCTTAATGACCAAAAAGACAAGAAGACGTATCAACTCTGAGCTCAAATTAAAAAAAAAAAAGTCAGGAACAGAAATAACGGGTTAGATATTCAGCAGGAATATAGGGACGGTGGCAAGGCTGACGGGTGGGGCTGGGGCATTACCACTTAGAGAAGATGTGTTTATCACGCGAACTTCTCTATACGACATGGAAGCGCACATGCATTTTGGGTCAGAAGAGGCCAGAAGTCCAGTAATGCACTGCTAAGGCTGGTCCCAGTAAAGTTGGGAAACCGCTTAGGAAGGAGAACGTGGTGGTAACCCACAGCTCTGAACGTTTGACCTTGCGAGGTTTATCAGGGGATCTTCCATCCAGGATAGGGCTGTTGAATACTAATACCGTATAAGGTAGTGAGAATAGTTTTTCTGGGTGTGCACGTTAGTTGACTTTTTAAAAAAATCACCTTTCAGAATGATGAAATTGAAGCACTGTCAGCCATTTATGGCGAAGAATGGTGTGTCGTTGATGGCCCCGCCAGAGTATTTTGTATCAGAATTAGCGACGATAAAGAACATCCCAAGTGGACAATTTCCTTGCAGGTATTTTTTTTTTTTTTTCTGCTTCTCTACAGCCATTTTCAAATTGCCATATTGACTATTCGATTGACCACTGTTCTCGTGGTTATTTTTGCATGTGTTACAGTATTTTCTAAATTTGATTTTGGCTTTTGTCATGATTAATTACCTAAACATGAGCAGTTAAATTTCAAATCACTCTCATATCGTGCTTTCATTGATTGTTTCAATATTTCTTGTCTTGTTCTTTTAATTATTGGAAGTCTTAATGTAACTTTGACAGACTGGAGTTGGATTTCCTTTCATTTTTCCATCCAGCTAATAGCAGAGGGTCGAAATGGAAATATCGTTAACATTTATGAGGAACAATAGGTTAACAACGTGGGTGATTTATGGAGTGCATGTGCATTCCTTTATTGAGAACAGTTGTAGTAAGGATAAAATAAATGGTGGCTTTCTGTCTTAGTACTCATTTTTTTGGTCTTTTTTTATAGTAGCAGTAGTTTCTTTTTTTATTTTAATATATGTTATTATTCTCTTTTAACTTTTAAGAATTTTATTAGTACATGTTTGCAGTACATGCAGTTTGCAGTCATCTTGGGGCTAGGGTCCATGTACATACTGCAGCTTATTTTTGTAATCCCTTGGCCCCCCTCCCTCCTCCCATTCCCCTACCCCGATTTTCATTCTTGTTGATATTCTTAATCTTAGCTCATGTTATGGCATATAATGTTTAGCTTCATTGTGGCAATTAGGTTCCTGTACCAGGCCCTTATTCGACTTATTTCCCCTCCCCCTGCTCTTCGTAGTGCTTGTTTGATGACTGCCTATACTTTGAGCCTAAATAATAGTAAGTTGAATTTTTGTCAGTATTTGTTTTTTTGATATTGATTTGAGAAGAAATGTGTATAGTTCACTATTATGTGTTATCTTTTTTATGTGCTGTATTTGATAGTATCTCATAGTGTTCTTCTAGTAGTTCTTCAAAAATTCTCTGGAAAATGTTGTGTCACTGTCGATTTGGAGTTAAGGCATAATGCCCCTGTTTCAGTTTTGCTTTTCCTTCCATCTCTGGCCTCTTTACTCTCATTTGTTCCAATTTTCATTGCTTTCATACTTACTCTGCAAATAATTAGCTTTCCTTTAAAACATTGGCAGTATCACTAACAGTGTATCTAGTTTGGAAGCGTAAGTACAAGGAGGCAATTCTCTCTTAAGATCTAGCAAAACAATGGTTTGTTTTTGTGTTTGGCAAACTAGATATTTGTTCGATGATTAGCTTTATAAATATAGTTACTCTGAACCATGAGGAGGTGTAAACAGATTTGTTTTTAAACTGCATTGCAGGTGATTCTGCCGAGTGAATACCCAGCTACAGCTCCACCCATTTATCAGATAAAGTGAGCTATTTTTCTACATTTATATTTTTATAAAACGATTATGCTTTCAAAGGTATTTCTCTGTACTATGTGTTGTGCTTATATAAAATGCTTTTTAAAAAGATGTGTAGGAATTAAAAATACCTTTTTTACTTGGTATAGACCTTTTAAATAAAGAAATTAAAAGATATGAAAACACTTCAAAATATGCTGCTTGTATAAAAGAGGATCATGGAGTTTTAGGAACAAAATGGCTATAGAGTGATCTTTAAAGAGGGGGAAGAAAACCTTCCTCTGTCTTCAGCCTAGTGATTTGGAAACCCTGTCCCTTAGAGGTTCCGCTAACCTGATTCTGCTGACCTAACCTCAGTTCCTTAGTGAACTTCAGCTTCAGGCTTTCTAGCTTACACGAAGTACCCAAGGTGCTTCTGGTGGTTGTCCTTCCCCTTTCTCCCTTGTTATTGAAGAACCATTTTCTTAGAAGTCCAGGCTTAATCTTTAAGAGTAATGACCTGGGGATGCAAGTGACCTGTGATCTGCGTGACCTTTGACCTATGGGAGTAGTGTGAATGAATTGTGTGAACAAATTTCTATAAAGAAATCTTACTAAAAATTTTTACCTATTAACAGTATTATTTCTGAGAGAGCATTTTAAAACTGTAACCATAAGAATTGCTAATAAAAGTGGTTCTGTGAATTTGTATTTCTATTTATTGCAAAGAATAGATACCAAGTGTTTAAAAGCATTAATATCCTTTCTAATCTATCTATCTGTCTAAGATCTATTTATTTATTTTTTGCTTTACAATCATGGCAGCCAGCTTACTTGTTAGAATTGTTTTCAAGATCTACATTAGAAAAACATTGGGAACTGCTGGTATTGTGGCAAATATTGTGAACCTGGAAATTTAGATTTCAGAACCTGTTCTTCCACATATGTAAACTTGGGTAGGTTTATGCTACCCTACGAAGTCATTTATGTTTTTTAAACCATTAAAACTGAAAAATACTGGTGTTGCTTTTGTTATGTTTTGGGGGAAGGATTAAATTAATGCCAGAGGAAGTATTTTGGAACTGTATAGGTTTGTACAAATACAAGACAACATTTTAGTGAAAATAAATACTTGCAAAAACTTAAGTAAAACTAGTCAGGTCTGGTGACACATACCTGTAATTCCAGCACTCAGGAGGCTGAGGCAGAGGATCTCTGGAAAGTTCAAGGCCAGCCTGAACTACATAGTGAGACCTTGTCTCAAAAACAAAACAAAGTTAATTAAAACTAATTTGTGGGTTAATCAGTAAATTATGTTTCAGTCATAACACAACCCTTGGTGATCTTTATTGTGTTTTATTCAATCTTAGTGCTCCTTGGCTTAGAGGGCAAGAACGTGTGAATATATCCAACAGCCTTGAGGAAATATATGTGTAAGTGACAGATGATTAAAGCAATCTATTATTGATTCTGTTTGGGGCATTTGTTAAATATGTGATGATATGTGATATGTTAGTACCTTTCCTCAACTTTTTGTGAAACTGCCTTTCCATTAACGAAAATCGACTTGAAGAGACCTGCAAAGGTTTTGTAATTTTGTATATATATTTGATATGACTTCTGTTTAGATATAAAAATACGGTACTATTTAGAGCTAATAGATATAAGAACACTTAGCTCATGAAAGTACATTAGAAGATTTTGCTTTTGTTTGTATATTTTTATAAAATATATAGACTGAAATTGATGACAGCAGAATTCTAACCAATATTTATTAAACTTATAACATTTAATTAGTTCCAATTAAAGTTAATTAGTTAATTTTAATTAATTTGAATTCTAAAGTTTGGCAATTTCTTTTATTTAGGCCATAAGACTAGAGTTGAAATACTGTGTTTTTCCTTCCTTCCTTTCATTTATTCACCCAATACTACATGGCAGGCACTGTATTAGACCCTTGACACACATGGTAAGCAAAACCAGAAGTGATCCCTTTATTTTCATGGCATTTAGAATTGATAGGAAAGGAGACAGTACTAGTAACATCATTAAAATGCATATAAAACTGCAGCTGTGATAGGTTCTACAAAAGAAAGATAGGCGGTACTGGGCTATTGAATTTGAAACCAGATTTCCAGGAGGTCGGGGGCAACTTGTTTGACAAAGGGTTGAGTTAACTGGGTGAAGCCAGCTCCAGTGAGGCCACAGTATGTGTGACAGCTCTGTGTGCAGAACAGTGAGGAGGGAGAGGACACGGTGAGAGAGTGACCCGGAGAGGTAGGCGGGGAAGGTTCTACAGCGTTTTGTAGACTAGATTAAGGATTTTTATGTTTATCCTAAGAAAATCGGAAGCAGAATTTTAAGTAGTAGGATGCCAGTGATAAGATTGTCATTTTGAAAGCTCCTTCTATTTCTGTGTGGAAACTGATCAGAAGGTAGCAAGAATAGATGTGAGAAATCAGTTAGGAGGCTGCTGCATTCATCCAGAGAAGAGATGATTGATTTGGATAGATTTTAATATGCTATATTAATTTATTAAAACAAATAATCTGGAATACTAGTTTTTTGTAATCCAGGAACTAGTAAGGATTCTATTATATGTTCTAGGTGGCCACCTCATTTGGTACAGTGAGAGTGCCCCTTTTGTGTCCCTGGGATCCAGGCCAGGTTTCTTTTCCTCCCAAAATATTTATTTAGAAAATGGTAAGTCATTGTGGAATGCATTCTGCTTGTTCCCTCTTAAAAGAAGTGTGATCTTTCATGCGTCCAACTTTAGTGCTTGTGTTTACCTTCAGAATGCAAATGCTATTTCATCAGTTTATTTATTTATTTTTATTTTAAAGAGAATAAAAAATAACAAAAGTACAAGAGCGTAGACAAAAACAAAACAGAGCAAAAACAATAAAAATGATACAGGGTTTCAAAACAGAATGATAGAGATTAACAGTGGTTGTTATATTACATATTGTTATCTTCAGCGAAGTTCCTCAGATTACCAGATGTAAGAATTGAAGATTGATCAAACTATTAAAGAGAATAAAAAATAATAAAAAAAATTAAAAACAATACAGAGCTTCACTAGACAAGATGGGTATTTTTCTAGAAAATTTGAAAACATACTACAATGATATATGTGCATCCATGTTTATAGTGGCACAATTCGTCATAGCTAAATCTTGGAAACAACCCAAATGCCTATCAACGGAAGAATGGATGAAAAAGATGTGGCATATTTATACAATGGAGTATTACTCAGTTATAAAAAAGATAAACTTGAGGCTTTTATAGGTAAATGGATGCAACCAGAGACCATACTCATTAGTGAAATAAATCGGACGCACATGCATAAACATATTATCTCCCTAGTGTAAGAACCTGAAAGAGTAAATAAAACAAAAAATGTACAGTAGATATTATGAAGGGGAGGGAAATTGCTCAGGGGAGGGAATAACTGGAATGGGGAACAGGACAAAAACAAAGAAAGAAGGAAAAAAATACATATATATCTGGGATAATTGTACTGCTGATGTCTAATGGTTTATTGAAAGGAACAGTTAATATTTCATCAATTTTTTGATGTCTGTCCACTGGCCACTCCTATGTTTGTGCTCCTAACAAACTTTTTTGTGTATCCAATTGTTCTTATTTGCCAACTTTTCTCCCCTTAGAGTAAGTGCACAGTATTGAAAATTTGCTCACCTTAAATATATACCTGATGGTCATTTGTAAGCTAGTATTTTAAATTACCTCTGTAACTTGGTGATATTGAGCACTTTCTTTTTTCTTGAGAATCTTTCCACACTTAACTTCCATCATATTAATCACCTTCATCAATTAGAGTTTTTTCCTACTCATGCACAATGTCATACACTCTGCATTGGCTACCCACATACACTTTTCCTGTTCCCAAAGTTCTCCTTTTTGCTGAGAGATAGCATCCCATAGGCTACACCTTGCCTGTCTTCTCTAGTTCAAATTTAGGAAGTCTCAAAAATTACAAAGAAGTTTGTTCTAAAGATGAAATATGTGTCACATTGTCTGCTTCTTAAAAGTGCTTGACTAACCCCAGTCTAATGGAATTTATTTTTAAATGCATGGTCTAAATAGAAGTGTATGTTATATGGTATATCTTTAACAGGTTTTTGCAACAAATTTTAATCATACTTGTACTTCCAGCAGGGGGCAGTAAGTAAAAATTATTGAACTTCAAAAATTAAACATATGAATGTGTGAATGTAGTTCTTAATGTTTATGATTTTTATGATTCTGAATATTATAACACTATACATTTAGCATCATTTTGAGTGCTGAATTTTATTTTTGCCTAGATAAGAAGATAATCTGTGGTTAGTTGCAACTAATGTAGGAAGGCAAGAAAGAAAATAGCTTTTCCAGTAAACATTTATTGAGCATCTCCTGTGTACTAACACTGTGTTATGAATTTGGGATTTACCAATTGAGGTGAAAGGGCTGGGTGTGCAACCCATTGGTAAGAGTGCTTGTCTAGCCCTGGGTTTGACACCCAGCAGCACACATGTACAGGCACGGATTAAGATGAGTATATATCTACACAGTATAGTGAGATGGTCACTGAGAAGTTTCGTCCAGGTGTTATAGTAGCATTCTTTGAAGCTTTAGCAGCAAACTCTCTCTGAACGTATGAAGAAGACTGTCGGGGGGATTCCACTGTGAAGGGGACTTAGTGCACGGAGTGTGCCAGGTAACCAGCGGAGGACTTTTCTGGTAGAGAGATCTGTGTGAGCAAACTCATGTAGGTGTGAAGCAGTTGATGTCTTCAGAGTTCAGTGAATTGATGTTAGTTCTCTGTTACTATAACAAATTTTAGAGCTCCAGTCTCAGAGGTTTGGAGGTTCTAGTGTGCTGAGTTGGCCCATTTCCCAGGACCTGTGGCAGGCAGCTCTTCATGGCAAGAGCATAGGGCAGAGCAGAATGACTCACAGCCTGAGCCAGGGAGTAGGAAGGAGGAAGGGCCTGGGACCCACAGTGCGCTTCTCTGGGCACCCTCCCGGTGACCGAAGACCTCCCACCAGCCCTCACCTCTGCAGGGCTCCCCCACCTCCTAATAATACTTCCTAGGTGTCAAGCCTTTGACAAACGGGCTATTTTGTTTTTTTTCTTTTTCAAGCGGGGAGGCAGTCATTCAAGATCCACATTATGCAAGCAGTTAGCCCTTTTTGTTGTTATGACTGTGGGGATCATATTATTGAGTTTCATCCTTTTGTAAATGTGAGGCCTGAAATTGGGATCGAGTGACTAGTATAAGATTATATAGCTTACAATGTTATCATGAATAATTTTATTGTTAAGTCAACAAAAGCAAATATTGGAAAATGAAAGCTAAAAATGTTAGAGCCATAGATAGAAATAGAGTCAGAAGTAGCTTGACTTTGTTTTGCTTATTCCAGATTGGATTGCTGTTAAGTTACTCACAAACTAGAGCGAATAAAATACTCAAGTTGAAACAGATTTTGTCTCACACTGTGTATATTTAGTTCTTTTATCATGATTTGAATTTATGGATAAAAACCTAGCACCTCAGTCTATAATGAGTAATTCTTAAATTTTGTACCAGAGGTTTTAGTATTTGGCATACTTCTTCCAAGGCCATTTTGAGGAGAAGAGAGGTTCAGGAGGCTGGACTCTCAACTTCTGTCAGTTTAATTGGGGTCTCTTTCTAGAAGAGATTTTATCAAGGAGGTCAGAGTTTAAAAACTAGTTGTTTTGGTAAGAATCACTCCAAATTCTAGTGGATAGTTAAAAGATAGGAACAAATTATTGTCAGAAGAGGAAACACAAATACTGTAGTAACAATAATAATAAACTAAAAAAGAAAATTCCCCTCCCATTTTAAGTATTAGGAATTGAACCAGGGAGTGCTGCATTCCCAGTGCTTTCTATTTTTAAATTTTAAGAAGGTCTTGCTAGTTTTTCCAGGCTGGCCTCAAGCTTGATAACCTTTCTTCGGCATCAGCTTTCCAAGTAGCAGGGGTTACAGGTGTGCATCCCAAGCCTGGCTTCGTGGTAGACTTTGGGGCCTAAAGGAAAAATGATTTTCATTTTACCCAGGCAATCTTTTATATGCACTTCTACTTCTTTATGTTGAATTTTCAGTAACAGTCTTGTTCAATGCTGATGAAGGAGGAAGTAGTCAGTACATGCTGCTGAGCAGAAGTGTCGTTGTGTGTCTTTGTGCAGGGAACCATGGGCCAGGAGGGAGGAAATCTGAAGTGATTTCTTACTCACTATTGTGAAAAATGACTTATTAGTTGTAAAGCTTCTTCTAGGTCTTATTTTTTTAAAAAAGTATTACTGTGAATTTACTGAGAGATGATTTTCCTGTCTTAAAGATTAGCTGAGGTAATATTGTAAAGATTAACTGAGATAATATTCCCAAAGCATGTTTTGCATGTCATCTACACAGTGTTCAGTAAATATAGGGATGGGTATCACAGTACCATTATGAAGCATGATGATGATTTGAAGAATGAGATTAGAAAGTAGAACAGTCTACAAAACTATGATTTTGTTAGCATAGCGATTGGAAACACTGAGAAAAGGGACCCATTGTGCCATTCACTAGCATCCTCCAGGGCAACGCGTAGTGGGTGATATGCAAGAGGCTGTTAAAAGATTTGTTGAATGAATTCAGATAGATTCACTTGAAAAGGAGTGCTGTAAATATTTTCATTTTTTTCAAACTTAAAAGCTTGTTTTAAAGTTTTTTATTTTTTTATAAGCAGGAATTGTAGACATTTAGAGACAAATTGCTTTTTTTTTTTTTTTTCCAATACCGGAAATTGAACTCACGACCTTGCACTTGCCAGGCAGGCGCTGTGCCACTGGGCTAAGTCCCCAGCCAGAGACAAATTGCTTTAAATCTCTCATCTTGTAGGTCAGGAAGCCAACTCTGAGAGTTCAAGTGGCTGACTAAGATCATAGCCGTTTGGTGGTAGACTAAAATGTAGTTGACTTGAGCTTTGAACCACCTAATCCCAGTTCTTATTCTAGCTGTGGGCTTTTTACTGCCTGTAAGACCATCTTGGAACAAGTTAATTGATCTCTGTAAGTTCTTTTCATTCTGTGTGGTGGTGTATATGTAAAATATGTTTGGGATTTCATGTATACTCAATACATTTTACCTTACATTGTCTCAGTTAGGCTAACTCACTGGGAAGAGAGGATGGAGTGCGAAGTCTTTAACAGAAATTCACCAACATTCTCAATTGAAAAAAACCTTTTCTGTTGACTTCTGTTCTCTCTGAAAAGAAAGGTTGTGAAAGGGTGCACAAAGGTTGATTTTAGTGTTAGCAGCGATGTATGAGATAGGGTTTGAGGGCATCAGATTGTTAGAACATAATGTTTTCCTCTCTGTGCTTGTTTTGAAAGTTTCCTTTGCTGTTGAGTGGTGATAAAAAGAATGGTTTCAAGGGGAACTTTAAAGGAAGGAGGCAAAGTGTTGCTACAAAATAATGTGGTGATATATGAAATGCATACCAAAACTAATCTGAAGTTAGTGTCAGTCCTGAAAAAGTAGATATTTGGCCTTTTATTTTATCGCTGTTACTATTATTTAACAAAACTATAGACATGACTGTCAAACCTATGACACGTTCTTTTTCTCAGCGGTCTTTTGAAATTAATTATCTGAGGCAGCTAAACATTATTTGGAATCCATAGGATTTTTTTGTCAAAAACAAGGCATGAATATAAAGTTATTAAAGTGCTTTTTCTTTTAGGTCTTACAAATTGACTCCCTGAAGGAGTTCCCCAAGTTTTGCATTTTTTTTTTTTGTTGAAATAAGTTTAGTAAGTGATATGTATATCAAATAAATGGTTTGAAATTGTTTAAAAAGTTCTAAAAAGCTCGCAGTGCTTGGTCATCAGTACTGAGAAAAAGGTGGGTGTGATGGTGCACGCCTGTAATGCCAGCACTCAGGCAGCTGAGGCAGGAGAATCGCCATGAGTTTGAGGCCAGCCTGGGCTACATTGTGAGTTCAAGTCTAGCCTGAACTACGTAGCAAGATCTTGTCTCAACTCCCTCCTAAAACCCCACAAAACTGAAATTTTATCCACTGATAGAAACACAGTCGCATTTGCATCTGTGTAGTACCTCTAGTTCGAGTTCAGAAATCTCACCTCTGTGGTTGTCAGGTGAAATATACTAAGTTAATTTTGGAGCAGATTGGTATTTTTAATGTTGATGTAACCAATTTATATTAAATACTTAGACATGAATATTGGTAAACCGTATCTTTTCATAAATTTTTTGGGAAAAGTTATGATTAGGTTTTTTATAATGTCTTGAACTGTAACTATGTCTCTGTTTTCTTGAAATTGAAAAAGAAATTTTTTGAAATAACATTTGTCCCCCCTGAATTTTGTTTAGTGACAATATTGGTGAAAGCGTTCTTTACCTGTGGGTGGAGAAAATAAGAGATGTTTTAATGCAAAAATCTCAGCTGGCAGAACCAGGTAGGTTTGAAGAAGTCCATAGATGTTCTTTGAACTTAATAATTGAATTTTTATATAGATACTCTAATTGAAATTTTATATGAAAATCTGTGTTCTGGTTTAGCAGTTTCTCTGGGAAGTTCATTTACACATGTAATTATAGTAATTTCTATAAGGATAAATCTCTTCGGTTTCATTTTACACTCTTACAGCGTTTTATAATGAATGAATCTGAGTCCAAAATGTGTTCTAATTGACTGTTAATGTGAGCTTTGTAGCAGTCCTCATGAATCTATAAATAATCTATATCAATTAAATACTAGCTTTAAGAGAATTTAGTATATATAGAAAAATAACTTTGACCAATACTAAGATATTAAACTAAACTTTGAAGTTGACTTTTTCTTGAGGTATATGATTCACATACCTTGATTATTTGCCCTTTTAAAGTGTACTTTTCAAAAGGTTTTTAGTATGTTTCCAGAGTTGTATAACCATCGTTACTATCTAATTGTAGAATATTTGAAAATTGACATTTTGCATTATTATTAATCTGTTATTGAGTTGTTAAGTGAATGACAGTATGGAAATTTCTAGTGTCTCCTGTTATTTTATTTTGCTAATTTTTGTTCCACTTACACAAAGGTCTTCTAAAAAGAAAAATAGCTCCATTTAACCTGGAAATATTTCTAAGTAGTATTTTATTGTTACCACTAATAGAATTATTTTCAATGTAGGGTAAAAGAGAGATTAAAAAAAGAGCCCCAGTCTTTTACTTAAAAATGTTTTAAAACGTTGTTTAAAGGGAACCAATTATTTAGGACTCCCTTATCAAAATCAGTATACATGTACATTAGTAACTTTTTTTTTTGGTACTGGGAATCAAACTCAGGACCTTGCATTTGCCAGGCAGGTGCTTGTGCCACTGAACTATGTCCCTGGCTCCTACATTTACAATTGATAGCAGTATATATTTTTTTCAGAGCATTTTATCATGTTGCTATAGAAACAAATATTTGTATTGCTTCTATTAAACTTAAAGTGATAAATGGCATAAAAGTATTCTAGACAATATTTTTGAAGCATTTTTCTTAACATTTTATGATCCATGTTCTGATTTTGCTGTATTTCAAGGCATCTGTGAGAAAAGTGGTCTCAGAATTTTCAAAATACAGTATTTGTCTTTTTCAGTTGGAACAGTTGCAGAAATGGAATGTGTACCTGTAGTAATTTAGGACTCTGAAAAGTTTAGTCAATTCAGCTGTTACAGATTTTTAAAAATTGATTTTAAAAAGACATTTCCCCTTTCCTACCTATAATTGTGTATAGTATAGCCACGCTTCACATTTTAGGGTTATTAATCTCTGTTATGTAATTCAACATTTAGACTTTTTAGAAATTTTCTTTAGATTTTTTTCTTTAAATTTTTTTTCAGGTTTCATATTAAAATGAAAAGATTAATTAATAATTATGAAGCACTAATAAGGGTAAGAGCTGGGATCAGGATTTGTCAAGAGAATTTTTTTCTCCAGGGCATCTATTTGTCAAGTAATTAATTTTTGTTTTACTGTTAAACTTTAGTATAAAATTATCCTTTTTTATATTTTTTTCTAGAATAGAAATTTTAAATTTTGAAGGAATCACACAAACTGTTCACATACTTACCTGGCAGGGGAGATAGCATGATCACGAAGGTGGTTTTCCCGGGGCGATGCTTATCCATTGCACTCTGGATGTGCTGACGCCTGCGATTTCCCCAAGTGTGGGAAACTCGACTGCATACTTTGTGGTAGTGGGGGACTGCGTTCACGCTTTCCTCTATAAAAAAAATAAAGAAAAAAAATGTGAAGTAGTTGTTTTCTTTCCTTTTTATTGCTACGTGTGTGCAATACATATCGAATGCACAGCTTGTGGGCGTTGGTACACAGACAGCATTTTAATCCTTTTTTGTTCCCTTTCCCTCCCCTTTTCCCCTCTCCCTGCATCCCTAGATCCTCTGCCCATCCCTGAAAAGCCTGCCTTCCTGTGTCCTATCATCCATCTTTTATTTTGCTCTTCCAACTATTTAATCTTTGGGTTTCTCATATAAGAGAGACTAGGTGATATTTAACTTTCTGTGTTTGGTTTATTTCATTTGGTATTATCCCAAGGTGCATCCATTTTCCTGCAAATGACTCAAATGTATCCTCCTTTATGGCTGAGTAGTACTCCATTGTGTATAGATGCCACATTTAGAACAAATTTTAAAACTTAGAGAAATAGTATAAAGAGCTCTTTCCTCTCTCAAATTCCTTATTAACATCTTATGTAGCCGTTGTGTGATTATCAAGAGTAAGAAACCAAGCTGAGTGTGTGGCACACACCTGTAACCCCAGCTACTCTGGAAGTTGAGGCAGGAGAATTCAGCCTGGACAATTCAGTGAGACCATGTCTCAGAATATAAAAGGGCTGGGATTATAGCTGTGTTGGAGCATCCTTGGATTCAAATTTCACTAATTATCTTACTAATGCCCTTTTTGTAGCTATACGACTCTGCTTTCAGGGTTCTACATTGCAGTTAGTCTCTCTTTCTCTCATTCCCCTTCTCCTTTTCTTTCTCTTTCTCCTCCCTTATCTTCTTCCTCTTCCTTCTTTTCCTTCTCTTCCTTTTCTCTCTCTCTTCTTCTTCTCCTCCTTCTTTTCTCCCCCTCTCCTTTTTATTTTCTCTGTCTCTTCTTCTTCTCCTTTTCTTCTTCTCCCTTCTCCTTCCTCTTCCTGTTCCTCTCTTCCTCCTTCTTCTCTCTCTTTTTCTCTCCTTCTTCTTCATCTCCTCTTCCTTCTTCTTTTCTCCTTGTCTCCTTCTTTTTCTTCTCTTCTCTATCTCTGTCTCTTCTCCTCCTCCTCCTTCTTTTTCTTCTCCCCTCCCCAATACTAGAGATTGAACGCAGGGTCTTCTCACTGAGCTACATCCTCAGTCCATTTTTTATTTTGAGACAGAGTCTCACTAAGTTGCCCAGTCTCTGTTCAAACTTGCCATCATCTTGCCTCAGCCTCCCAGAGTGCTGGGATTACAGGGCTGCACCACTAAGCCCAGCTAGTCTTCTTTTCTTCTAGACTATAATCAGTTCCTTGGCCCTTTGTTAACCTTTATAACTTTTGAAAAGTACTGGTGATTTATTTGGTTGACTGCCTCTCAGTTTGGCTTTGTCCTGTGTTTTCTAATGATTGGAGTGAGATCAATCATTTGTGGCATGAATACCACAAACATGATATCGTGTCATTCATAGTGCATCCTATCAAGATCATATGTTTTATTACTGTTGATGTTTGTGTTAATCCCTCAGTTAAGGTAATATCGGCCAAAAGTCTCCACTGTGAAATTACTAATGTTGGGGTTTCCAAGAGAAACAGAATCAGTGGGGTGCGTGTTTCTGTGTACAGGGAGAGAGATTTATTTTAGGGAATTGACTTCCACAGTTGCAGAGGCTGCCAAGGAAGAGTTCATATTGCATTCTGAGCCCAAAGGTAGTCTAATGAGAAAATGCCCTCTTCCTCTAAGGAGGGCGATCTTCTGCAATTAAGGTCTTGAACTGATCAGATGAGATGATTACTATGAAGACCAAAATATTTTATTGAAAAATCAGTTGATTTAAATGTTAATCTCACCTAAAAATATCTTCACAGAAACATCCAGAGTAGTGTGAAGCTAATTAAACACTAGTTAACATGGGTACCATGGCTATTAGTGGGTATAGTCTGGGTACCACGGCCTAGACAGGTGGATAGGTAAAATTACCACCACAGTTACTGTCTCTCCCTTTACATCTTGGGGAATGTACTCTGAGGCTGAGCTTATCTCCTGTTCCTCTTTGAACTTTGACCCACTATAGAAATTTTAATATCCTTCAATGGATCTTGTCAACAGAACAATGCTGATCAAAAAATATGGTATGTGTTTAAATTTTAAAAGTTATTACAGTAAAGGGTACATTGCCATTAAGCCCCACATAATACTCCATGTCACTTTGAACTTACTCCATTTCTTGGCACCTTCTGAAGCAGTTCTGGAAGTTCCCTTTTGTGTTTTCACATGGTGTGATAAAAAATATGTAAATGCCACTGCCAAGTTCCAAACAGTGGAACGAGAGGCTCATAAAAACATTACAATATCTTCTTATCCACCCTATTGACTGGATTTAGTACATATGACTTCTGGCTCTTCCTTAGAGTTAAAATGGTCATGCAAAACAAATGTTTTGAATCAATTCAAGGCATTGAGGTACCCACAGTAGTGTACTTACAGACATTCTTGAATGAGAATTTCTAGAACTGCTTTGGAAAAATGACAGGAACAATGGGGTAAGTGTGTTCAAAATGAGGGGGAGTATTTTGAAGGGCATTAATGGCAGTGTATCTTTCAGTGTAATAATTTTTTAAAAAATTTAGTCACTGTGTTTTGTGATCACACCTCATTTATTATTGCAGTGTTTGCCTAACGGTGATTCTCCATCTTCTTTATTTTTTTATTAGAATTCTGTGGTAAAGAAGAAGAATTCTACTTTCTTCTATTGAAGAATGGTGTTTAGAGATCAAAACTTAATCATTTTTTAGTGCAATTTCTTACTTGTTTCATAAATTATAATGTCTTGTGTCCACATAGACCCAGTTATAGAGAAGAAAACTGAAGAGGAAGATGTTGACTATGAAGATGATCTCTTCTTAGACTATGACCCAGAAAATCTCTACAGAGCATTTGATTATGACTTCAGTGAAAATCAACCAGGTATAATGTTGCTAACTAGTTTCTTTTTGAGGAGTGAATCTATAGTATTATGTGTTATTCTTTGGGATGGTATAGAAATTTAGTAAACAAAATTAGGAAGTAGTTACTAGTTTTCAGGTAAATAAGATTTATTATTTTTTCTGCCTTTTGTCCATTTGGGTATTTGCCAGGTCTATCCAAATTCTGAGTTAAAAGCAGAAATGAACTTCTTTTTTAAACTACTTTCTGGAGTTTTGATGGTAAAAATTGAAACTGATGTAGGCTGTTAATATTTTCAATTCATATCTAGTTTTTTATTGCTCTTTTGAAATCCTCAGCTATATCCTGATGTCTCAGGGTTAAATTTCAGTCTGCACTCACAAATACAAATATAGTGTTATTGTAAAATAACACTGAGGTTGCAGCTATTGAAATTAAAGCTAATAAAATGGCTGTAAGAGTTTAGTTTTTGTTTCAGCAAATTTGTTCTATAGTAGCATTTAACTTATAAATAGGTTGATTTATATCAACCTATTTATAATATCAACTGTGATAATATCAACTGTGTTTCTGTAGAAATGTATGTTCCTCTTTAGTATTTTAAAATGTTCAATGTTATCTGTTTCCGTAAGTATCTTGCACAACCATATAGAACTGAGGGAACATTCATTTATTGAAGGCAAGCAATCACCTGTGCCATTTTGCAGTAGCTTCTAAACAGTGTTCTAAGAAATGGAAAGTTTTTGAGTGGGAACCCACGTCTTGTGAAAGGGGCTAAAGGGGAGATGAAAGGGTTGGAGAGAAGAGCCAGGCCTCCTACTTGTTCTTCAACCCCAGTAGCTCTATTTTAATCATTTATATATTTACAATTTTACAGACTTTTGGGAAACAAGATCCACCAACTGAAGAAAAGGGTGGAAATCAATTATAATAAATAGCACAATAGGTCTATAGTTCACCTTGATGTGTATGCTGTGTTTGACTTATTACCATACTGGTGCAGTAATCAAAACCAACTCAAGAAGAGGGATGTATCAGAGGAGGGCCCAGCATTCTGCATAAACCTGGCTTCTTGTCTTGCATAGCTTTTTTTCCTGAATGAGACAGGTCGCACCAGCTAGGATGGTTATGTTTCTCATCAGGGTTAGGGCTATTTGGTGATTCTTAAACTTACTGAAGATGCAGAATAACTGGAAATTATGAGACTGTTAGTGGAGCATCAATTGGGTATAGTACTGATCCATTCTATTACTTGTAGTAGAATAATTTCATTAGAAGGTATTATATTGTAATCATAAAATGTAAAAAGTCATAGGTTTCCCAACCCAGAGTCTGTCAACAGCAGAATTAATGTGTAAGTTGTAGAATATTAACAGCTGTCAGTCTTTGCTCTCGGGACCCCTTACACTTTTTAAAATTAAATATTATATTAGAGATTAATACAACTTTAAGCTATAACAGTGCAGGATTTGAATCCCAAACCTACCACTTTCACTGAGTGACATTGGCAGGTGAAGATTATAAACTGCGTATTTTTACAAAATAAAAGGTATTTTTATAAAATAAAATAGACAACAGTTAATAACTGTCTTGTTTTAAATTTGCCATTTAACATACGTTTGTTTCCAAGTTCCCTTCGCATATTTCCAGGCTTTTAGTAGTGGACTGCAAGATTTTTTAAAAATTAATTTTTAAATTAATTCTTTAAATTTGTAGAAATAGAAGAATTACCTCCAATTGATCATGGCATTCCTATTACAGACCGAAGAAGTACTTTTCAGGCACACTTGGCTCCAGTAGTTTGTCCTAAACAGGTAAAGTTACTGTGTCTAGCTTACTTTGATACTGTTTTACTGAAGTGATTTTGTGCTAATACCATAATTTTTACTCTTAGATTAAATTTTCATGAAAGTTAAAAATCAGATGGGTATGGTGGCATATGCTTGTAATCATAAAAGTGTGGGAGGTTGAGGCAGGAGGGTTGCAAGTTCAAGTCCAGCCCAATCAATTTAGTAATTTAGCAAGAGATGCTGTCTCAAAAAATAAAAATGGGCTGAGTGCAAAGGCCCTGAGTTCAGTCTCCTTTATTGAAAAAAATTAACTGTTTGTTTTCCAACTTCCAGGTTACTGTGAATCATGAAAGATTTGTTGTATCACTGTTTTCAAAATTGTATCTAAACTCTGGTTGGGGTGAGCTCTTCAGTGCATCTTTAGGAAAAACTTCTGTTATTGTAGGATCCCATGATAGCTACTAGCTGGTGAAAGAAAATTATTTGTCCCGTTGAGTGGGAGTTGTGTGAAACCCAGTCCATTCCACTGTTGCCCAGCAGAGAGCGCAGTGGGCAGATATGTGATCTGGGTCTTGCCTTCTGCTTCCCGGTTTTTGGTGACCTTGTTTCTCTTAGGTGATCTTATTCCAGCCGAAGGATGTAGATAGAATACCTGAGAAACTCTATTCCTAGGTCTTTGCCTTTCTTTTTTTCTTCTTTCAATAATGTAGCTCAAGCTAAACTTTATTCATGCATGAGGCAGTTGCATTTCTATATGCAAAATTAAATAATAATTTTAAAAAATCTCATTATTTACCACAAATTTTAGGGATTAGTGTCTTTGGTCACTATTGCTATGGTACCCTCTAAACTTTTTTTTTTTCTTTCATTTGCCATGCTGGTGATCGAACCTAGGCCTTACACATGCTAGGCAAACCCTCCGCTACTCAGCTGAGCCGACATCCCTAACTCAGTTCTTTTAAAGCCCTGACCCTTAGGAATGCAGTGCTTTGTACTGGGCCTTTTATTCTCAGGCTGTGGGAGAGAAAGTTCTTCTCTGCATAGACCTGGTGGGACCACAGTGTTTGGTGCAGGGTCTGGTCTTTTGGAATTTGATTTCATCCTAGGTCCTTGTTCATTTGCTAAGGTCCTTCTTAGACATTCTGTTTTGAATCTGTTCAGCCTAAATCTTCTTTCTGTTTTTGATCATAGTCATTTAGACTATGTGAGAGATGAAATAAATCTCAGAGGCCCTTGTTTACTTTATTGATCAGGAATGTGAATTTTTTCACCTGAAAGGTTAAAAAAATGATAAACACAAGGCTGCACAATTTGTGAAACCAAATTGGTCTCCTAGATTCCAGCTCAGTTTTTCTATAGTGCCAGTATTTCTGCCATACTCTTGCCTGTTAGAACCTTCCTGAAAATCTGACCACATTTCTCTGTCTTCTCTCCCCTATTCTCCTTCACACATACCATCTTTGTTTCTTTGCACTGCCTATAAAGTAAAACCTAGGTTTACACGGTGTTTGTGATATGCTCCTAGCTTGTCATTCCTGGCACATCTTCTGTTGTCTCACTCATAGGTTAAAGCGCCATAAAACTTCCCGAACCTTTCTCTATGTCATTGCTAGGGTTGCTGGATAAAATACAGTATATCTAGTAAAATTTGAATTTCAGATAAACGTTATTGCACCAGACATGTTTATATTTATTTTTATGTATTTATTTTATATTTGTGTTTACTCACATTGGTACCTACTTGCTTATCTAAACTTCAAATTGACCGAATGTCCTGTATTTTTATTTGCTAGGTCTGGTCACCATAGTCCCTGCATTTGTACATGCTATTTCCTTTGAGTGGAATCTTTTCTTTCTGCCTCTTGCTTCTCTTTTCCTTTGTACTTACAACTGCCACTTAATTGGACGAGACCCCGCTTCTGTGGCCTCCTCTATCTTGACTCTCTCTACTTGACTTTCCTAGAAAGTTTTGGTTTTGTAACATTTGAGACATATATTAGTGTAAAGCTACTGCATTGAATTTATACATTTTGTATATTTCAGAGTTAATTTTCAGAAATTCTTACATTTACATTTCAAACTCTTTATATGGTCGACACACTTTAATACACAAGTGTGTCAGACATTGTTAGTACCCAAGCATGTGTTGAGATTTAGTGTCATTTTTTTACCTGTCTTTTTTTGAGACAAGTTTTTGCTGTACAGTTTAGGCTGTCTTTGAACTTACTATGTAGCCCATGGGAGCCTTAAACTCATGATGATCCTCCTGCCTCAGCCTCCTAAGTGCACTGAGATTACAGGCATGTACCACCACACCTGAGATTTTTATACCAATTGAAAGTACATTTCTCTGCCCCTAAAATGAGGGGAAAACTTTGTAAATGTCCTTTTCAAAGTCTATAGACTTTTTAAATGATTGTTTAACATGGTGTTTATTTCAGTGTGCTTTAAGATATATTCTAGCATCTATTAACAGAGGAAATAGAAAACATACATTAGCTTCTTTATATTTTTGCTGTTTTTAAGGTGAAAATGGTTCTTGCCAAGTTGTATGAGAATAAGAAAATAGCTAGTGCTACTCATAACATATATGCCTATAGGTAAGTGATTACTACATTTTTTGGAATATGTAATTTGAAAACAATTGTTGAGAAATGTATAATTTTAAAAAATAACTTACATGTTTTTCCTTTGTAATAGTAATAGACTTGTATATTATTTGAAAAATGCAGAAAAAGAAAGAATTGGAAGGGAAATTGAGCATTTTCTACTATTAAATGTAACTGATAATAGTTTGGCATAATTTCTGTCTTTTATGCAAATTTTACTTTTTCAATGCTTCATCCTTATAACCCTTTTTCTTAACACAAAAGTGTTTTCTCAAAGCTACATGACAAGTACATTTTATTTAGTTTTGAAACCTAGGATACATATAATCTCAACCGTACTAATTAGAAGAGACACATTGAATTGAGGATTGTAGCCTAGAACATGACTGTGTGGTACTGGATCTATTTTTCAGGTCTCTCATATATTTTCAGCATTTTTTAAAATCTACATCATCAACATTTTTCTTAACTTTTATGACAGATCACTAATTTCAGCTGTATTTCCTCTCTACCTATTTTATATCCTTTCATGGATTTGAAAAATTTTATATTGATATAATTTTATAAATTTCAGAAACTTAAATTTTTATCGTTTTAAATTACTGGATTTTTTTTTTACAGAATACTGTTACATTTTGTGAGCATGACAGTCTTACTAATTTCTCTAAGGATACTAATCAGAATTATTCAAGATTCCACTTGTTCGTATGAGAATTTCCTGTGTCCCTTTAAAGTCAGATGTCAGTTTGTTTATTTTGGTACTTCTTTCATTTATATTTTTCTCAGATGTCAACTAACCTTTTGCTTGTTCCTTCACGCTTCAGATGTTATTTGATTTATAGTATCTGTCATCATTTTCTGTTTTGGTCTTTGAATACCTTCTTCAGTTTTTGGCACAACTAAGTTTACACTTTTTCTGATTTTTTTTTTTTTTTTTTTTTGGTGAACCAGTGTGATGTGGAGAAAAAAAGAATTTAAGCTCATTTGACCATCTTGATCTAGAATTATTTCCAGGTCCTTTGGAGTAAATTCCATCCTATAATTGTTAACTAATAACTGAATTTGATAATCCAGTTCCACTTATGTCTTTATTCCATTCCTATGCATTTAGTTGGTTAGTACTATAGTGGTCTTGTACATGATGTTGACTCTGAATCATCAACAAGAAAGGCAAAATGATATGCTAATTAGTCAGTTTAGAGCCCTAGAGTTATGGCTTTCAATACAGTTCTTCTGAGTGTGCTTTTATAGCCTTCCTTTTTTGTCCCATATTATTAAGCCATCAGCTGTTGCTTTTCAAAGCTGTTGTCACCATGACTGCAACTAGTGGACCCCCCCCCGCTCTTATAATTAATGCTTAGGCACAAAAGAGCTGAGCTTCTCAGAGCTGTGTGTCAGATAATCCTACAAAGGCACAAAGTGATGCTTGTGGGACCCCTGTAGGGATAAAAAAGTGAATTTATTTGGTACATAGACTCTGGGTATTTTGAATGCATAGAGTCCTTCTAAGGTTACTTCCTGGTCCTGGGGCTGTGTTCTTGATTTGGAGTTACCAGGTGCTCTTCAGGCTGCAGGTACACACTGCTGTTGGGTGCTGTACCCTTACCTTCCTGGAGCGTGAGGAAAGGGCCAGTGAAAATTTCTGTGGGCTCAATTTTTTTTTCTTAATTTAGCAGTACTAATGTTTGTAGTCAAGTTTTCTACATTGTTTCATAAATTTATGGTGTTAGATTATAATTACAACCCTGAGCTAAACGGATGCCTGATTCTTTATATTTGCCTTAAGTTTGCCATATAGAATTTTGTTTTATAGTACTTTTTCTTTCTTTCTTTCTTTTTTGGTCCTGGGAATCAAACTCAAGACCTTGTGCTTGCCAGGAAGGTGCTGTGCCGCAGAGCTACATCCCCAGCCATTAGTACTTTTTCTTAAATGAAGTCAACTCAGCATAATAATAGAGCTTGCTCATAATAGATGTTCCAGCAAATACATGGATGAGTGGATGGAAAGATGGGTGGATAAATGGAATTAGTAAATAAAACAGCTATAATATAACAATTGATACAATGATTGAGGTCTGTAGATGAGCGTTTTTAGTCTTATGTTTCCATAGTTTTCAGCTTTTTCCAGTATTTCTTTTTCACTAGTCTATACATGTTTGCAGTCCATAATGATTACATTTATCGTGGAGTTTGTGTATGTCCTTAACACATCCCAGTTCTTTTTCTGGCCCCTTCCCCTGTCATCCCTCCCTCCCTGCTCCCTTCAACTTTCGTTTCCCTTCCCCTTTACAGAAACTCCATTTCCATTTTTTCTTCATTTCTTTTTTTAAATCCCTTTTCCCTTACCCCCCCCCATCTCTTGTTCCCCTTCCTGTTTGAAAGAGGTCTCCTTACTTCCTATTATCTTTTATTTTGCTTTTTATTTACAAGCTTGGGCTTCTCATAAGAGAAACCGTCTGATATTGAAGCCTGTATCACCCTAGCGCAGGGGCCGTGCCAATCTTCTCCGTATAGTTACAGTTGTGAATTTGCGTATGTGCTGCCGAAGCAAGCACAAGTTTTGAACTCTTCAGGGCTTAGTTTCTCAAGATATCATTGTAGGGACTCCAGAAATCCACTAGATGGCGTACCTTTACTGGCGCAAAGTGGATCTGGCATTTCATTTGCGAAATTTATTCTACTGCAATGTTGCCCTACATTGTTATTCTGAATACCAACTTTCTAGATAACGTAAATGGATAAAAATTCTATGTTTTATCTCTAATATTGATTACCTAAGAGACATTTTAAAGAACACTAAATCTTAATTTGTATTCAGATGGGGAAAATAGAGAAATGCTTGGTGGCTAAAATAAGATGAGAGAAAAGTAGAACATAATAACTTAATATAGCGACCATCTTTGTGTGATTTTTGTTTCTTTCACTGGACCTGAGGCTTTTAAGATGTTTTTAAATTTCAGAGGCCCTTGCTTCTGTGTTTCTAACCATAGATACGTGGAGTAGGACTTGGAGCCACAAAAGATGACAGCTATCAGGGCCTGGCTCAGGTTGAGCCAGTACCACGTCAGAGTTAAGTTTCACATTTAACCTGCATTGGAATTCCCAGAGTTATTGGGAAGAAAGCAGATGTTGTTCTGTATCTACCACCTGCCATCAACCCTTTGTCTGCTAGGATCATTTTGAGAATATGCCTATCTGGGCAGGAAAGGGACTTTTTCTGTGGAGGAAATGACTGAAGGTTTATTTCTTTTACTGATTGCTGTTGATGGATCTCTGTGACAGAGAAATCATCTTCTCTCTTAGACTAACTAATGGGGCTGTGATGTGACTAGTCACGTGGCTTTTCATTCTTCTCTGAGAGAATACAGCCTACCCAAATGATGTTTACTGGAGATACAGAACCAATCAAACAGATAGTTTATATATGTAAAAAATGTTTTTATTAGCACATATTTGTTATTCAAAGGAATGGGCTTCATTCTGGCAGACTTGTATGTATGCATAGCACACTTAGTCATTTTTGCCCCCTAGAACCCTTTTGCCCACCTTTCCTTCCAGTTTCATAGTTTTTTGTGTGTGGTGGAGTTCTGTGCGTATAATATATTTTGATCTTATCCATCGCCCAGATCTTAGGCTTCTACATCATTTCATAGTATCTGTTATTATAATGCTTCTAGATAGTATTTTCCCAATAAATGCTTTTCAATGACTGCTTTTCATTGCTTCCTAACTTTAAAGTTAAATGCAGTAAAGGAAATATGAGCTGTGTAGATTTATCTTCCCATGAAAACAGCATTTCCAGTGGTGTAAAGGAGATAACTTTGATTCCTAGTTTTTTAAACATAAAAAGAGGAAATACACTGCGTAGCAAATTGTGTATGAAAATGTATCTCATAGAGTTCAAGAAGCATTTTTTTAAATAAAGAGTGCTGATGTTGGAAGTAATCAAGGGGATTGCAACAAGTATGGGGTGAGAACCTTCATACTGTTTTGAAGTCTCACAGTGTAACCCTGTTGTATGTGTATTTCTAGAATATATTGTGAGGGTAAACAGACCTTCTTGCAAGACTGTGAGGATGACGGGGAAACGGCGGCTGGCGGACGTCTTCTCCATCTCATGGAGGTAAGTGCAAGTCAACTCTGGATCTTCTTCTATGTGAGCCATAAAATTTCTCAACAAAACAGAGCTTCACTTAGGAATAAGTAAATCAGTTAAACAATATTAACATAATATTATTTAGTTTAATTAGTAGTTAATTTTTAAACATTGAGTGGAAATTTTAACCGGTGGATATGGAGTAGAAAGCAAATTTTTAATAACAAAGGCTTGTGTTTTCAAGACATCAATAATAGAAGATTATTTTCAACTTTGGGAAAACAACTGTTTGTGTTTTTTGTTGTTCTTATTCTCTTCTGTGGAACTCCTGTTAGTTGAATATTGGAACTTGTGGATAGATCCACAACTTTTAAAAATTAAATTTTCCACTTCGTGTTTATGTTCTGAGCCATTTTGTTGATTGTCTTCCAAAACTTATGTAGAATTTTTGAATTTGTTTAGCAATTATGTGTTGAATTTTTAGAAGTTTTTAAAACTTGTTCTTCATTTTTACTTATTCACAGAAACCTCTTCTGGTTTTATTATGTAATATCTTTTGGAATTTCTTTGTGTATATTAATCAGAGTTTCTTTTTTCAGATGGTTCAGCTTAAATTTTTCCTGGTCCATTTTAGTTTATCTTGTCCTTTCTCTTTCATGCTGCTGGATTTTCTTCATCTGTCTGGTGATCATTGGTTGTCTATTAATTTTAAGAATGGATTATTTTTGCCCTAAGGTAGTTACTACGGTTTCTTCTCCTATTTTATATGGAATTTTGTTTTCTCACTAGATATTTCTCTTGAATAGGAACTCTAAAGGTAGGTCCGGTGGTCTTCATTTTAGGAGCAGCCTTTGGTAGATATCAAACTCATGAAGACCTTATTGGTAGGCACCAGTGATTACTCTTGCAGTCCCTATTCTCTCCTAGTAATTTGTTTAGAAGCAGAGTTTTTGTTGTTGTTGTTTGGCCTGGTAGCAAAAGAGTACTTAAACTGAGTTGTTCTGGTTGAGGTCACCAAGAACTAGAACCATCCTGCATGGTTTCCCCTTCATTCTGCCAGCTTGCCATGAAGTGGGGCATTTGAGGGTACTGGGACACAGTGTTGGTTTCCAATTCTCTCCTATTCTATTGTTTCCCCCCCGCTGAATTTTTAGTAATCTCACTCAGTGCATACTCATATGATTCTGCCACTAAAGTCACTGGGAAATTTTATGTGCAATTTTATATAGGGGTCACTTTACTGTCCTTTAAAACTTGTATTTATACGTGTTTTTCTGTATCTGTGCTTCTGAAAATAACAGATTTTGAATGTGAGGAATGTCATGGTGGTAGTATCACGCTGGTATGGAGGGATTCTGCTAGGACCAGATCGCTTCAAGCATATCAACAACTGTGCCAGGAACATACTACTGGAGAAGAACTATATAAGCTCACCTGTAAGTGACTTTTAATATTATATTGAGAGTTTCTTATCACTGCCTGTGAAATTATAAAAAGAAAATTAAGACTGAATCCGAGTGTGTGTAGTACATTAGTTAAACCTTTGGATTCAGAAGCTTGAGGCTCAGGCCTTAGTCAAAAATATGACTGGACAGTCGTGTGACCTTGGGTACATCAATTCATCTCTTTATATCCTTCTGTCATAGGTTTATAGAGTTTATATAAAAAAAAAACCTCTAAAGACCGACTAGTTTCTCCCCCCTGCAATGAGGCTCAGAGAGATTATAGCTGATGTTACACTGGACAGATGTTCTTTAAATGTCTACAAAATTCTAGAATTTTCTACTGTTAGTGCCAAAAGATTTCTCCTTCCCGCTGACATGCCTTTAGATACTTTCTTCATTTATACTTTGAGTTTACTTTGTTTTATGTTTGAAGCATATTCATATCTACTTTATTTAAACTTTACTGCCTTGAGAAATGGAAATAGATTAAATAATATTGAAATTGTTCAAGCATAATTCTACTAGATAAGTGTTTTCTTAATTATCCTTAATTGTCTTGAAAACACTGTGATGGACTATAAATGAGAGAGCCATTTAAGACACAAAGATAACACATATGAAAGTAATTATACTCTCACCATTATATATAGAGTGCACGATTAGATGCAAGCTTCTATCTTAATATGAATGGGGAGATACTGTATTGATCTGTGTTTTTTTCAGGAGGAATCATCTAAGGGTTTGGGAAAGAACAAAAAAGTAAAAAAGGACAAGAAGAAGAGTGAACATTAATACTTGAAACTGCACAAAAGGTTACTCTGCCTATAATTACACACACATTCCGTAGTCACCAAGGAATATATTGTGCACAGAGCGTATCCTTGACTGCTCCTCTCAGCCAGTTCGTCGCGGACACCAGCATTATCTTTTCTTCTTTGGTTTTATCATCTGCCAAAAATAGAGAAGTTATGATATATTCATGTGTGTTGCGGCTTATTTGAGAGAACTAATTTCAGCTTAATCACTGTTTCATGTAATTTGAGGAAGGTAGCAGTTGCTCGGGGCAGTATCTAAATTAACTGTCCATTTCAGTACATGTCAAGTGCCTTTGTTAGGTGGGGAAGAAGTGTCTCCTGAGGAAAATAAGTACCTGATTTCTTGTCATAGAGATTCTCATGTTCTAAATGAATATTGCCTTTTATTGCTCTTTATGGCTTATTGAAACAGGAGCTCATTGAAGATTGATTTTGGAGAGTTTTTTCTTGCAATTTTAGTTCATAAGTGTGTCACTTTTCATTTTTTAGTGTTCATCCTTGAGTAATAGATGGAGTGAAAATCCAGGAGAACCCATCTGCGGTTATGTGCTGAGTTGTAGTTCATCTACTGTATCTGTTAGCCTAAGTGTTATGCTTCCGTTTCTGTCACAAATTGGGGGTGAAATATCAAAAAGTGGTTTTCTAGTCTCTGTCGTTTTTTGTTTAACTCTTACAAAGTACAACAGTGAACATGGAGTATCAGTAGACTTCTTCCACCCCTGAAATGTGTTTATGTAATATTCTGGTCTCTTGTCACACCGTGGACCAGGTGTGTCTCTTGTGATTGTCACTGAGACATTACAACTGTGGTGAAGTTAGGCTATGGTTAATGGGATATCTGCGGAGGTGGCAGAATGACTCTGGTGTAGGACAAGGGTTTATTGGCTGGCTTTCCCAATTCCATGATTTGAAAAGAAGAGGAGGAACGCATCTCTTGATTGGAAAAACAAAGAAATCCTTTTTTTTCCCCACCATTTTTAGCAAATCTTCCGTTTTGTCAGTGTTTTATGTTTCTTCCATCTGCAAGTTACTTTTAGGCCTTTAGGTAATAAATTAACCTTTGAGATATAATAAGTCATGAACTGTTTCCTTTCCATTATGTTTGGAAATGGTTTTTAAAGTTTACCACTTCATCACAAATTTGTCTGAGATTCCCTTCCCAAAAGAGGGAGCAGAAATTAGGAGGCAGTTTTTGGATGGTGCTAGAGCATGGGAAAGAGCATAGGTTGGGCAAATATTATTCCTCTTTTCTCCTATGTCTTATCTTTGAAAGATCCAATATTCTTACTTGGTGTTTTTAATAAGAATTTAATAGCTTTGCATGATGATTTATTTTGAGACCTGAAATCTTACTTTTCAACATTTAATGTTACAAATTATTAAGAGCCATAGGATGACATATATATATATATTTGGGGCACTTAGTTTCCATCAAGTGTTAAATATGTACTATATATTAACTGTTAAAGAAGTTAGAGGCCATTTATTAACATTAAGATAGTTTCACAATTTTGGCTTTTCAAACTTGTGGCAGGTGACAGAAAACAGTAAGAATTTGATGCTGCAGAAAAAGAAATGTAAGTTAATTTTTCTGCCTCATTAAAATTTTTTTCTTCCTGTTTTATCTAACATTTGAGTCCTTACAGAAAATACCATTTATAGCTATGATCTCATTTTTTCTTACTTAAAAAGTCTTATCTTTTACTTCTTTCTATAAATTATTAGCCATATTTTTTGAATTAAAAAATACTAGTTTCCTTTACCCAAAGTCAGTTAGCTGGTAACCAAGGATCAAAATTCTGCAGTTTTCAACCCTGAATTATTTTGTACTCTGCAACTAGTGGAAACCCTAACTAATGACAGTATTTTTTTATTTAAAATTTCTCTGAAACAGAAAATTTCCCCATAGAAATAGAAAATTTCCTCCAAATAATAATTTTCTGATAGCTGGGCATGGTGGCACACACCTGTAATCCCAGCACTCAGGAGGCTGAGGCAGGAGGATCAATGCAAGTTCAAGGCCAGCCTGAGCTGCGTAGTGAGATCCTGCCTCAAAAAGAGAAATAATAATAATAATAATAATAATAATAATAATAATAAATAATGATAATAATTTTCTATAATCAGATCTGTTCTGTGGTATATTTTATAGTATGCTATATTAGTATTACAAATAGTCTTTATATGCCAGGATAGAAAAGCAAGTAGAATCTACTTTTTAAATTGGAATAGCAGCAGCTACATCAAAGGTATGCTGTGGAGGTATGTATCCTGAGCAGTCTATTTGAAGAGAATTTTGTCACACTAATCATAACCAAGGGACAGTAGCATGACACAAATACTGTTTCTAGGGCAGGTGAAACTTGTTGGCAAGAGTACATACCCCACTATAAAGATAACCATTATAAACATTTGGTGTATACATTTATTATTTTTTGTATGTATGATTTTTGTATATATGGCTATTCTTCTTTCAAAAAAATGGTATTAGACTGTATATACTGTTTTGTATTCCACATATTTCATATAGAGGCATATTGTTAACATTTTTCCATGTCAATAAATATTCTTCTATGGCTTAACTTCTTATGGCTGTATTGTATTCTGTCTTTTGGGTGTGTTGTACTAATATCCCAGTTATTCTCAGTGCTTAAGGTTTTGTGATTTTTATTTTTTAATGAAAAGTTTTATTAGTTTGTTTGCCCTACATGATCAATATATCACACCTTGATCCTTTTTCTTTCCGTTACTCATCCTCTCATCTACTCCTATACCCAGATCCCCTTCCTGTCTCCACCTAGTCTATCTTCCTACTTCCTATCAAAATGATTGCATTTCCTGTATCATGTGCTCTTTGTCCATTTGTCTGCTGATGGGCATATGGGCCACTTCCATAGTTTAGCTAGTATGAATTGTGCTGTTAGGAACATGGATATACACATACCACTGTAATATGATGATGTTAATTCTTTTGGGAAGATATCTCGAGGAGGTATAGCTGGGTCAAATGGAATTTCTGTTTTTAGTGTTTTGAAGAATCTCCATACTGGTTTCCATAGCAGTTGTGCTACTTTACAGTCCCACCAACAGTGGAGGAATTTTCCTTTTTCTCCACAACCTGGCAGCATTTGTTAGTTTTTGAAGTCTTGATGATAGAAATTCTTTTTGAAGTAAGATAGAACCTGAGTTTTGTTTGATTTGCATTTTTAATTTTTTTTTTTTTAATAGCGAGAATTGAACTGCTTTTCATGACTGTGGCCTTATAATATAACTTGAAATTTGGGAGTGCTTTGCTTTTGCTACTCAGGATTGCTTTTGCTCTTCTCAGTCTCTTCTGGTTCAATATAATTTTAAGATTATTTTTTCTAGTTCTGTGAAGATTGGGATTGCATTAAATCTGTACACTATCTTTTAGTAATACAGCCATTTTTGCAACACTGGTTCTGCCTATCCAGGAACAGGGGTATCTTTCCATTGTCTGATGTCCTCTTCAGTGTCTTTCTACAGAACACTATAGTTTTCATTGTAGAGGTCTTTCTGTCACTTTTTTGGATTAATTCCAAGAGATTTCTTTTTTTTATGTTATAGTTAATAGGATTATTTTCCAGATTTCTTGCTGGGTTCATTATTGGTGTACCATTTTTAAGTGTTTTCCTGCTTTTCACTATTACAAACAAATGAGAAAAACTACATCATTGTATGCAGATTTGTACATATTTCTCTTTTCTTAGGAAAAGTTAGAAATGGAATTTCTTGGTCAAGGGTTAACATATTCTTTGTTTAGCCAAATTGCTCTCTAGAATAGTTTTATCAATTATGTCTCTATTAGTATTATGTTAGAATAGACTTCAGATTCCACTCAGAGATGTGGGACTGTAAGTCTGTTAGATAAATTTCCAACCTATAGTTTAAAAATTAGTCTCCGTTTTTAAGTAACTATAGAATCAAGAGAAGCTGCAAAAATAGTAGAGGGGTCTTATGTATCCGTAATCCAGCTTCTCCTAGCAATGGCATTTTAAAATGCTATATAGTACATTTTTAAGGCCAAAAAATATATTCTAAATATAATTCCTTTGTTAGATACATGATTTACAGACGTCTTCCTTCTAGTCTGCAGCTTGTCTTTCATTCGCTCAGAAATGTCTTTTGTAGAATAAATTTTTTTTCAGTACTAGAGATTGAATCCAGGAGTGTTCTACCATTGAGCTATAACTCAGCCATTTAGAAAGATACGTTTTGAGACAGTTCTAGCCCAATGGCCCACTCTGGCCTTGAACTTTCACTCCTCTTGCCTCAGCTTCCTGAATAGCTGGGATTAAAGGTGTATGCCACTGCTCCTGGTTTGAAATTGTTAATTTTGATGCAATAACAATTCATCTTTTTTAAAAATGTTTTTGGTGTCATGACCCCAAACTGCTTAATCCTAGCTTATGAGGATTATCCTCTGTTCTCTTTTAGTTGCATAATTTTATGTTTTTCATTTAGATCTGTGCATTTTTAGTTTCTGTGTAAGGTGTGAGATTTATTTGCATGTGGTCCCATTATGGAAGTGAGGTAAGAGTTTGCTTTTGTTTCATAGATTCTGTATTGTAACTCATTTAAGTAATCATAAATTATCATCCTTGTTTGTCAGTTGCTTATACCTTGAATTTTTATGCCTTGTCCTTTTTTTATGCATTGCATTTTCTTTTGTCCTTTTTTTACTTTTAAATTTTTTTTTTATTTTAAAGATTAAAAAAACTAACAAAATAACAATGAAGACAAAATCAAAACAACACAAAAACAACAGAAAAGATACTTGACCTTAAAACAAAATGATAGGAATTAACAATAGTTGCTACATTAGATACTGTTATCTTCAACAAGTTGCTCAGTCTACCACATGTAAGAATGTAAGATTGATCAATCAAAGACAGTAACAAGTAATAAAAATAAAAAAAACATTGGAATGATGCAGAGCTTCACCATACAAGATGGTAGGAGTTCAACAATGGTTCTTATACTGCATATTATTGTTTTCAGATCAGTCATTCTGATTACCAGATTCAAGCATGCAAAATTGGTCAAGAAAAAAGGAAAATTTAAGCATTGGCTGTTCCTTTCAATAAACCACAGACATCAGCAATGCACCCATTCCAGCTGTCCTTGTATATACATATGTTTTGTTTTTTCACTTTAAAGAGAAAAGAAAACAACCCAAAATAACAAAAACAAATATATAAACAAAGAAGCATAGAGAACAATAAAAATGATACAGAATTTCAAAACATGGTGCTAGGACATTAACAATGGTTGTCCCATTACATATGTTATCTTCAAAATGGTTGCACATATAACCAGATATAGGCATGCAAGATTGATCAAACAATTACACATTAATAGTTCCTTTCAATAAACCAACAGATATTAGCAGTACAATTATCTTAGCTGTCCTGTGTATACATATACATATTTTTTTCCTCTTCTTTCTTTTTCCTCTCCCCTCCTTCATCCCAGTTGCTCCTTCCTACTTGAGCAGTTTCTTTTCCTTTTCATAATATCTATTGTACCCTTCAGATTTTATTTACTCTTTCAAGTTCTTATAGTAGGGAGGAAATACAACGTTTACACATGTGAATCTGATTTATTTCACTTAAGAATATGGTCTCTAGTTGCATCCATTTACCTATAAAAACCTCTTGTGTATCTTTCTTTATAGCTGAGTAATACTCTATTATGTAAAAATACCACATCTTTTTTATCCATTCCTCAGTTGATGAACATTTGGGTTGTATTTTCTTGAAAATGACGATAGGGGGCTGGGGATTTAGCTCAGTGGCAAAGCGCCTGCCTGGCAAGCGCAAGGTCGTGAGTTCGGTTCCCGGTACCAGAGAAAAAAACCAAAAAAAAAAAAAAAAAAAGAAAATGACGATAAATTGAGAACATGGAAAGAATGTGTTTCTTTGATGGCACATTTTGCAGGCAAGATCTTTGATTTCTGTTTTGTGTATGGTACATTTAGACTTACTAATTGATGAATTTATTGCTGCTCCTTGCTTGACCTGTTTTACTCGTTCTGACTGTTGTGGTTTGTTATCTTAGACAACAGTGCTAGAGAAAAGTAGTGTTGGGGCATTCCCTAATGGACTTAGGTACTAACAAAAATGTGAATTTATAAAATGGGTCCTTTTATGAAATCTAGTTTATATTTAGGAAATATACATGTATTAATAAATCACAGGACCCCAACTACCAGTTAAAAGGCAATAGGCGGGAAGCTGTTTGTAAGAGTTGGGGGACAGGTTTCAGTGGGACAGCCCGGCCTGATCCCCGCTCTATACGCTAGAGGAGAATGTCGAGTCTGTTCTGCTTCAGTTTGCTTCCACGTCTGATCTTTCACTGGTGAAGAGGCGATCTTGGTTCTTGTGATTCCCTGCTCTTGCCTTTCCAGACTGAAGATGATGACTCATGGGAAAATTGTCTCAATAATTCACTGTGAGCATGAGAAGAAGAGACTTCCTTTTTCTGATCTCATTTCTGATCTTTTCCTGTCACTTTGTGCTATACTCTTTAGAGGCGTGTTTCTGCTAAAGACTAGGGAAGGAGGAACACTGAAGTGTCTCAACCATTCCCTCCTATCCAACAGCTAAGAACTTTTAAGTTGAGCCCATAGAAAATGAGCATTTGCTAACACTGAAAGACATCTTAGATGAGGAACACATACCCCGTCTCTGGGACAGATGAGACACTGGAATTTTGCTCTTCCAAGAGAATCCTCATGAAAGTGTGTCCCTGCTTGAGTGTTCTGGGCAAAAGTCTCCCAGGTGCAGGAAAGTGAACCTGAGACTCTGTGGAAGGAACCAACTTCTGGCTGAAAGCAGAAGGAGCTATTTCCTCAAGCACAATATTTAAGGAACCAAAACACATTCACTTTAAGGGAGAATCCCCAACTCCTGGCTCTCTCTCCCCTCCTAGGTCTGGTTTTCATCGTTTGTGTGTGGAGGGAAGGGAAGAACTGCTGCTAATATGTAAGTTGCAGTTGCTGAGTGATGGGTACAGGTTTTAACCTGTGAGCTCCCTAAGTGCATTGCTAAGGAAGATTGCCTACTTGATTAGGTAGACAGCACAAAGAATTTTCCAAGCCATTTCTTGCCTCTATCTATCTCTGGAGGTGATCACTTTTGCAGGCTGGGAAGTGATCCAACCGCTTCCAATTTGCTGTTTGATCTTTTTTCCTCTCATTCTCCTTCAAAGCATTGGAAAGCAGTTGTGCAGGTCTCTTGATTATTGGTTTAATTTTGCTACTTCTTTAAACTTGACTGTTACAGCTGGAATCAGTTATAGCTTGCGCCTTTGAAAACATGGCAGAGTTAGGAGTGTGAGTTCCTGGAGAAGATAAGGGCACACATCAGTAGGGGTGTCTAGTCTGACCTAACCTAGCCACCTGCTCTGGAGCAGGTCACCTCAAGGGATGCCTTGAAGGAGCATAAAAACAAAGTAGGGATTGAAAGGGACACATATTTTCCCCTTGTTTTGGGAAACCCAATGTGAAATTCTCTTACTCTTTTAACATATATTCTTAAGCACTAGAAATTGTTTGGCCCTCACATACTGAGAAAGAGCTATTTAATATTTTTCTGACCCTGCAACTGGTCTGCCTACCCCCTAAAGATGAAATGGAATACAGAGGAAATTATTGATTATGATACTATTTCCCAACTAAAACTGTACCTTAAGAGAGAGGGGGAAATGGTCAGAATTACTTTATGTTCAGACTTTCTTTAGATTAAGAGATAATCCTTATTTGTACTCAAAATGCAAATGTAAGCCACAGGCAAACCAGACACCTCTGGCCCTTAAAACATGATCAGATGCAACTACTATTACTGAGTCTGAGGTTCCCCCTTCCTTGCTCTTTTTTTTTTGTCTTTTTGAGGTAGGATCTCACTATGCAGTTCAGGCTGGCCTTGAGCTCACTTTGTAGCCCAGGCTGGTCTCGAACTCGCAAAGATCCTCCTGCCTCAGCCTCCCAAGTGATGGGATTACAGGCAAGTGACACCATGCCTGGCTATCCCTTGCTCTTTGAACTGCCTTCCAAGCGAACCTTAATTAAAAGCTTTACTGGGATATATCCACCCTTATCTGATTTTCTTCAAGCTCCTCAAGGACAGTATCCCTTCCAGGAGCTAAATGGAGAATTTGGTACTACTACCTGTGCCCATGTTTCTTTTTCTTTCAGTGACCTCAAACAGATCAAACATGATCTGGGAAAGTTTTCAGAAGAACCTGACAAGTACATGAAGGTCTTTAGGGGACTTACTCAGACCTATAAACTAGACGGGAAAGATGTCAGGTTACTGTTAAACATTAACTTCTAATGAGAGACAAGCAGCATTACAACATATTATTACATTCGGAGATAAATATCATTGCAATTTTAAAACACCAAAGGATAGGCAGCCAGGAGAATCCACTGGTTCCTACTGGAGTCCAAGCAGTCCCTATGTAAGATCTCTACTGGCCTGCCAACTATACAAGAGATTAGAATAGGAAACATCTTCAGACATATATTCTTGAAAGTCTAAGAAGTACTAGAACTGAGCCTTTCAATTATTTTAAATTGTCAACTATTCAGGAAAAGGATGAAAACCCCTCTGCCGCCTTAGATCATTTTCAAGAGGCATTGGTGAAATATACATGTCTGGCTCCTGATTTGGTAGAAGGACAGATTATTCTTAAAGTCAAGTTTATTACCCAGTCAGCTTGAGATATTAAGAAAAAGCTACAAATGATGGCTTTTGCTCCAGATAGCTACTGGATATTTTAGTGAGAATTGCCTCCTCAGAATGTTATAATCGAGACCAGGAAGAGGCTAAGGGGAGAAAACAAAAGAGACAAAGAGAAAGGCTGCCTTGGTTGTGGCCTTAAAAGGAATAGACTCTAAGTCTGATTCTCAGGGCTCCAAAAAGAGCTCGATAACTATACTCAGCTGCTACAACTGTGGAAAGCCAGGCCACCTTCGGAGGGACTGAGATAAAAACCATTATGACAAGTGGCCCCTGAGCCATACCGTGATTGCAAAGGTAACTACTGAAGTTGGGCTGCCCCTGAGGTGGAGGTCCAGGTATCAAACCCATCTTACCAGCTGGTCTAGCAAGTTAAAGGGCCCTAAGGCACTCTCTCCCTTCTTCCTCTGGCCAGACTGTCATCTCTATGGACGAGCCCCAGGTAATCATGGCCACAGAGAAAAAAGACACCAGCTTATTACTGGACACTTATGTGTGTCTCTTGGTCCTTCTTTTCAAAATCCTGGTCTTCCTTTCAGCCATCATACTTCAGTAAAAGGAGTCATTGGAAAAGAAGTAACACACTATTTCTCACAAATCCTAGGCTGTAACTGGGATAGCTCCTTCTCCCATTCCTTTTCCATTATGCCTAAAAGTCCAGTCCCCTCCTGGGGAGAGATATTTTATCTTGGTTAAATACAAAATATACATGCCCCCAGGTCAGATATGCTACCTCCCCCTCATGGAGACAAAAATAAATTCCAAAGTGTGGCCAACTAAAAGTAAAATAAGAAGAGCAATAAGAACTGCCCTGGTGCAGATACATCTCACAGATCCCGCTATTTTTTCTCACTGGAGACAATACCCTCTAAGGCCTAAAGTTAAAAAAGGACTATTGCCTATAATCATCAACTTAAGGGTACAAGGTTTACTTACGTGCTATAAGAACCCTTGCAACACTGCAATCTTGAGAGTTCAAAAACCCAGTGAAGAGTAGAGATTGGTACAGGACCTTAGATTGGTAAATGAGGCAATAGTGCCAATCTACCTGGTGGTACCTAACCCATACATTCTCCTTTCTTAGATCCTGGAAGATACCAGTTGGTTTTCAGTTTTCGATTTAAAAGATGCCTTCCAGTATTCCTTTACATACAGATTCCCAGTTTCTTTTTGCCTTTAAAAATCCGTACAACCAGACCTCTTGACTGACTTAAAACTGTGCTTCCTCAAGGGTTCAGAGACAGTCCTCATCTTTTGGACAAGTGTTTTCCCATGACTTGGCATGTTTTTAAATTTTCCCAAGTCACAGTCCTGAAATATGTAGATGATATATTGTTTTGTGCCCCCTTAAAGGAGCTCCCTAGCCAAGGCATTTGTGCTGTGTTAACTTTTCTAGCAGGCATAGGTTATAAGGTCTCTAGGTCTTAGTTACTTTCATCATTGCCAAAACATGCTCAAAGTTAAGGGAGAAAAGATGTTATTTTATTTAGCTCTCAGTTTGTAGAGGTTTCAGTCCATAATCAGTTGGTTCCAAGGCAGGGTAGCTTGACCAAGGAGTACAGTTCACAGTGGGCAGGCTGTAGCAAAGCAACCAGGGCAAAAGACAAGACTCTTTGTGTCCCTTATATTATATGCAGGCTACTTGTGTTAGGGTGGGTGTAGCACTTATGCTTTTAATCCTAGCCAGACCTGTGCCAAACCAATCAGTGGACTGATTTACTAATTGTGCACCCTTAATCCCAGCATCACATACTCTAGATTCAACCACCTCAGTGGACTGATTTACTAATTGTGCACCCTTAATCCCAGCATCACATACTCCAGATTCAGCCACCTCTGAAAAAGCTCTATGACCACATGAAGCTTTGGGGGGACATCTAGACACAAAGCATAACAAGGTACAAGGCACAACTTTGCAGTCTTGTAAAATACTTGGATCTTATTATCTCTAAGGGAACTCAAAGGCTGGGACAGGAAAATTACACCAATACTTTTCTTTCCTCAGCCTGAGACTCTAAAACAGCTAAAAGGATTCCTAGAAATTACAGGCTTCTGTTACCTTTGGATAGCAGAGTATGGTAAGATAGGATGACCCTCTATCAGCTTATAAGAGAAGCCCAAAAAACAAATACTTACATTTTAACCTGAACACGTGAGTCTCAAACTGTATTTGAAGCTTAAACAAGTGCTTTCAAAATGCTGTGGCACTGAGCTTACCACCAGTTGGACATTGTTTCAATCTATATGCTGATTAAAAAGTGAGGCATGGCTTTGGGAGTGCTTACAGAGCATCAAGGACCTGCTCAACAGCCTGGAGGGTGTCGGAGTCAAAAGGGATGGCTTGAATGCCTTTCAGCTGTGGCTGCTGTAGCTCTCCTGGTACCTGAGGCATCTACTGGGAGCTTGGCTGCAGCCCCTGAACTCCTAGATTGAGTGCACAGTGAAGGCTTAAATAAAAGACAAGTAATATGGTTTGTGGGGTCCAGGAAGGTCAGAACTTTCTTGGAGCTAACACGAAGAGCTCTCTGGATTGCCCAGATTTGTTGGATTTCAGACAAGTTCAGGAGGTATTAGGAAAAGTGAAGGGAAAAGCTGAAGTAAAGAGTGGGGACATGAGCAGGACCTTGAGAAATTAGAACAAAGACTTTTCAGGCAGTAAACTTTGCCAATTAAGAGAACTGTCTTATCTCTAAGGTTGACAGTTACTGCCCTAGAATTGGAGTGAGAGGCAAATGTCTGCAGCTGCCTCAGCTCTAGTATTATCTTGTCTTCAGAGCACTGTGGTCAGCAATTTAACCTTTGCACAACCCGGTCCCCAACAGGCATCCAAAATGACTTCAGACAAAGAAGTCACTCCTCATTGGCCTCAGTCTAGTATAAATACTTGGGGTGGACACCCCCTGAGCAGTGAATATGCACCATAACTTTACAGGTCAAAGCCTGGTTTACAACAGACTGGTATAATTGCCCTAAAATTAGATAGGAAGCCCCCAGTGGCACTCATTATTCCCATGGAACCAATTTGCGGCCCTGGCCAGCCCCTAGATGGATAGATAGATGTGCTGAGATTTATGTGGCTACAAGGCAAAAGTGTCAGAAATATCAACAAACCTGTGAACTTACCCTGTCTATGATACCGATGGTCTAGAACTGTATAATCACTTGGTGACTATCTTTGTCCTTGCCCTAGGATTAAATATCATACAACACATTGAGGCCTTGGCAAACTATACTCAATGGGCCTTAAATGATACCTCGATTGGTCTCTGTCTCCTAAATAAAGAAGTGAAATTAATGAGGCAAGCTATCCTCTAAAATCAATGGCTTTAGACATTTTAACAGCAGCACAAGGGGATACTTGTACAATTATAAAAGCTAAATGTGGGCACATTACTGATACTTCTGCTAATATATCAATGGCTTGTCAAGATAGTAAACAACAGGTTAATGCCATGCCATATTCTAAAATTCCCTAGACTTTCTCCTTACTCTCTTTGTGAGAGGCTATTACTAGTTGTTCCTGGTGGAAACATTTGTTGGGTTATATTTATAATACTTTCATTGATCATATTATTTGACCCATGCATACTTAACTGTTCCTTTGTCCCTATCTCTTCCAGACTTAGAGCAACATGCCTACCCAAGATGAGAATGCTTGGAGTCTATTGAGGGCCCCTAGATGGACCTTCTAGAGAGAATCTCTGACAGCTGATCACAATATGACCCTCCTTCAGCAAGAAGTAACCAAAACGGTCATCACCCTTGCCTCCTTATTGCAGTTAGGAATATCTCTTCAGAGGGGGAAATATTATAGACAGCTAAGTTAGGTAGAAATATTATAGGCATTCAGACAGGGTTAGGCCCCTGAGAGATTCAGTGTGGAGGATAAAAACACATTACAACTGTGACAAGAGGCACATCCATTAAAGGCCAGGCCTCAAGATAATGATGAAATGACCAGGCCTGTATGTCTACCCTAGAGATAAGGAATAGACTATAATTGGTATTACCTGGTATAATAAAGTCTAGATAGACATCAGTCACCCAGGTGGGTGACTGGGACCTCCTAATTCATCGCTTCCTAAAAAAATCCTTGTTTTTTTCCATGTATACTTGCTATGTGACCTGCTTCCTCATTATATCAATATTACCTAAGCAACTACTCTTTTTTTGTTTGTTTGTTTTTTGGGTTTTTTTTTCCGGTACCGGGAATCGAACTCACAACCTCGTGCTTGCCAGGCAGGTGCTGTGCTGCTGAGCTAAATCCCCAGCCCCTAAGCAACTACTCTTATAATCTTATTGGTTGATTGTACTTTTGACTCATGTTGTACCACCTCACGATTTTATACCTGTCTGGTGATGTTGCTCTATTAAACTTCCTTTGAGAAGTGGGCTCTTTGGCAACCCACTTTCATGTCTCCTCCTGTCTCTCAGGAGCTATCTCTCAATAAATGTTTCCTACTCTTAACATCCATTGTTCCTTAGAATACATTCTTTGATTTGGGGACATGAGGTGGTGTATCTGACAGGTTGAGAGTTACATATTATTTCGCCCATATCAAGGCAGCATAGCTGGTATTTATAACTATCTTTTACTACCCATTCTCTCTCTTTTTTTTTTTTTTTGGTTTTTCTCCGGTACCGGGAACCGAACTCACGACCTTGCACTTGCCAGGCAGGCGCTTTTGCCGCTGAGCTAAATCCCCAGCCCCTACTACCCATTCTCTATTCCCTTGGCAAACACTTCAGCAAATCTTGATTTTTTTCCTGGTGGGTTGACCCATACCTTTATTCCTGAAGGTTCTGGCAATTTGTCGTCCTGCCTGGAGTGGGTTGTTGTGGCTTCCCATTGGTCTTATAACAGGGCATAGTAAAACTAAAAAGTGTCCTAAGGGATCTTCTGCACTCCAAGTATACACTTTCTTTCCTCCATTGTGGAGTAACAGTCCAATTTCCCCTTGATAGTGTGGGTCAGTCACCCCTGCCAGTACTGTAACTCCCTGTTTAGCTTGTTCACTCAGAGCCATGAGGAGCCCAAAGTGACCAGGGGGGAGTCTGAGCTTCTAGTTTAAAGGAATCACTGTTGTGCTTCCTGGTACAAGCCTCCTCCCTCTGAAACTAAGACTTCTAGGCCATCAGAGCACAAGGTCGCAGGAACAGGACATCAGCAATAAATGAGAATTCTAGTTATGTCCCATTTGCATCCAGTGTAAACTTTTACATTTTAATCATTCTTTGTGGTATGTCTGGCAATGTCACTGTGGTTTTAATTTTAATTTCCCACATGACTAATATATTTCTTTTGTTTAATATTTAAATTTACTTTTTTTGGAGGGTACTGTTCAAATGCATGTTTGCAGAACATAATGATTAAAATTATCATAAGGAGTTGGTATATGTAAATAATACGTCTTAATTCTTTTCTCTTTCTTTTTCTGTCTCCCTTACCCTTCCTGTCCCTCCATGCTCCTTCCAACTCTTGGTCCCCTTTCTATTTGCAAAAGCTCTATTTCATCATTTTTTCTTCTTTTATTTTTATTTTGTTTTCAACTTTTGAGATATGGTCTCACTAAGTCACTAAGTGCCCAGGCTGGGCTCAAACTTGTGATCCTGCTGCCTCAGCCCCCAGAGTGCTGGGAATTGAACTCATGACCTTGTGCTTGCCAGGCAGGTGCTCTGCTGCTGAGCTAAATCCCCAACCCCGGCAAAGGCTGTTTCTCACAGCTACTGAGATCATCATGTAATTTTTATCCTTGATTCTATTTATATGATGTATTACATTTATGGATTTATATATGTTGAACCATCCTTGTATTCCTGTATGCAACAAGCTTGGTCATCATGTGCTATTTTTTAAATGAGTTGTCCAGTTCTGTTTGCAATAATCTTATTGAAGATTTTTTGCATCTGTGTTCAGGAATGTGTTTTCTGCTATTACTGGATGAAACAGTCTATAGATACTTGTTAAATGCATTTGGTTGGTAGTGTAACTTAACTGATACTTCTTGTTTTTTCCAGATTGGCCTATTTGTGAGAATAGGGTGAAGTCTCCCACTATGCTTGTATTGGTGTCTCTCTGACCTTTTACGTCAAACAGTGTTTGTTTTATGAAATAGAGTATGCCAGTGTTCATTGCATATATATTTACAATTGTCTTTTGTTGGCGAATTGTTCCCTTTACCACTGTGTAATGGTCTTCTTTGTCTCTTCTGACCAGCTTTGGTTTAAAGTCAACTTTGTCAGATATAAGTACAGCTACTCCTGTTTTCTTTCAGGCTCCAGCTGCTGGAATATCATCTTCCATCCTTTCACTTTCAGTCTGTGTATGTCTTTGCAAATGAAGTGTATCTCTTAAAGGTACCATATAGATGAGTTGCTTTTCTTTTAATGTTGTCTGTGTCTGTGTCTTAGTGTGTGTGTGTGTGTGTGTGTGTGTGTGTTCTGAGACAAGGTCTGTGTCTTTGTATGTGTATGTGTGTTTTGAGACAGGGTCTTGCTATGTGGTTGACCTTGAACTTACTATTTAGCCCAGGCTACCCTCGAAGTCATGGTGATTCTCCTGCCTCAACCTCCTGAGTGCTGGGATTATAGGTACGGCCACCATTCCTGGCTCTGTGTCTTTTAACTGGGGAGTTGAGGCTTTTATATTCAGTGTTATTATTGAAAGGTATTTACTAATTCTTGTCATCTTGTGTTTTCCCAGTGTTTGATTCACTTCTGTTTCTTGCTCATTTATTTACTGCTCTTGTGAGATTTATTCTTCCGCTTGACTTCATGGTTGTTGTGCTCATAGTTTCTGTTTAGGATTCTCTTAAACATTTTGCCTTGGTGATCATGGATTTCTTTAGTTTATCATTATCACGGGAAGTCTTTATTTTGCCTTCAATTTTGAAGGCTAGTCTTGAAGGATATAATGATATAGGTTGGCATTTACTTTCTTTCAGGGCCATCAAGAGATCTCAGTTGTTGATTTGTTGTGATAGTTCCTGTGCAGTCAGGGTTTTAGTCATAAAGTCTTTGGCTACACCAATATCTTCAAGAGTTTTACCTTTTCTATCTTCCAGCAGATTTAATGTTTCTGTTTTAACGTTTAGATCTTCAATCCATTTCTACTTTAATTTAGTCCATGGTGAAAGATATGGGTCCAGTTTTAATCTTTGGCATGTGCAGAACTAGCTTTTCCAGCACCGTTTATTAAAGAGGCTATCTTTCTTGCCAGTGAATGTGTTTGTCATCTTTGGCAAAGATAAGGTGGCTGAAATTGAAAGTCTGGAATTGTTTCTGCATCTTCTAATCTGTTCCACTGATATTCAGGTCTGTTTTTTTTTTTTTTTTTTTCCATAACCAACTGGTTTTATCACAGTAGCTTTGTAGTATAATTTCAAGTCAGGGATTGTGATGGCCCCTTGTCTTGTCATTGTTGCCCAGAATTGCTTTTGCTATTCTAGGTCTCTTCTGGTTCCAAATGAATTTTAAGATTGTTTCCTCTAATTCTATGAGATAAGCAGTTGGAATTTTGATCAGAATTGCATTAAATCTGTACAACAGTTTTGGAAAAATGGCCATTTTTACTATCTTGGTTCTTCTACCCAAGAGCAAGGGGCATCTTTCCATTTTCTGATGTGCACTTTAATCTCCTTTTTCAGAGTACTGTGGTTTTCAGTGTAGAAGTCTTTTACCTCCTTCATTAAATTGATTCCTAGGTATTTCATTTTTTGGGATGCTACTGTGAAAGGTGTTGTTCGCCTAATTTCT
>NW_004955402.1:12795922-12813421 GCF_000276665.1 Chinchilla lanigera
TGTTTGTCATCTTTGGCAAAGATAAGGTGGCTGAAATTGTGTGTTTGTAGTTGTGTTTGCATCTTCTGATCTGTTCTGTGGATCAGTTTTTTTTTTTTTTTTTTTTTTTTTTGCCATAACCAACTGGTTTTATCACAGTAGCTTTGTAGTATAATTTCAAGTCAGGGATTGTGATGGCCCCTTGTCTTGTCATTGTTGCCCAGAATTGCTTTTGCTATTCTAGGTCTCTTCTGGTTCCAAATGAATTTTAAGATTGTTTCCTCTAATTCTATGAGATAAGCAGTTGGAATTTTGATCAGAATTGCATTAAATCTGTACAACAGTTTTGGAAAAATGGCCATTTTTACTATCTTGGTTCTTCTACCCAAGAGCAAGGGGCATCTTTCCATTTTCTGATGTGCACTTTAATCTCCTTTTTCAGAGTACTGTGGTTTTCAGTGTAGAAGTCTTTTACCTCCTTCATTAAATTGATTCCTAGGTATTTCATTTTTTGGGATGCTACTGTGAAAGGTGTTGTTCGCCTAATTTCTATCTTAGTGAGTTTGTTATTCGTATACAGAAAGGCTATCGATTTTTGAGTGTTGACTTTGTATCCAGCTATGCTACTGAATTTGTTTATTAAATCTAGCAGTTTTTTAGTGGAGATTTTGGGGTCTTCTATGTAGGATATCATGTCATCTCTAAATAATGATAATTTAACTGCTTCTTTCCTATCATTATTCTTTTTATTTCATTCTCTTGTCTAATTGCTGTGGCTAAAGATTCCAGAACTGTGTTCAGTAAGAGAGGAGACAGTGGACGTCCTTGTCTTGGGTCTGATGTTAGAAAGAAAGCTTTCAGTTTTTGTCCATTTAGTATGATGTTGGCTGTTGGTTTGAAATAGATGGCTTTCATCAGATTGAGATAAAGGCCATGTAGTCCAACTTTCGGTAGGGTTAGCATGAATGGGTGCTAGACTTTTTCAAAACCTTGTTCTGCATCTATTGAAATGAACATGTGGTTTTTGTCCTTGGCTCTGTTAATATGGTGCATTACATTTATTGATTTACATATGTTGAACCACTCCTGCTTCCCTGGGATGAACTCCCTTTGGTCGTGGTGTATAATCTTCTCAATGATTTGCTGCATTCTGTTTGCCAGTGTCTTACTGAGGATTTTTGCATCTATGTTCCTTAGGGAGATTGGCCTGTAGTTCTCTTTCTTAGTTGGGTCTTTCTCCAGTCTTCGTATCAGGGTAATGCTTGCTTCCAGGAATGAATTTTTGAGTATTGCTTCCCTTTCAATTTAGTTAAAGAGTTTGAGAAGTAATGGTGTTAGATCTTCTCTAAATTTCTTGTAGAATTCAACAGTGAAAAGTTGGGCCTGGGCTTTTCTTGGTTGGTAGGTTTTTAATTACATCTTTAATTTCATTGATTGATATTGGTTTATTTAGGATTTTGATATCTTCTTGATCCAGCTTTGGTAATTCATATGTATCTAGGAATCTGTCCATTTCTTTTGCATTTTCCATCTTATTAGAATACAAGTTTTCAAAGTAGGAATAGGTGATCTCTGGATTTCTGCAGAGTCTCTTATGATTTCATCCTTTTCATTCCTAAGTGCATGGACTTGAGTCTTTTATTTCCTTTTTTTGGTAAGGTTGGATAAGGATTTGTTGATTTTATTTAATCTTTTAAAGAACCAACTCTTCGATTCACTGATTCTTTGTATTTTTTTTTTTAGTCTCCAATGCATTAATTTCTGCTCTGATCTTTATCATTTCCTTCCTTGTATAAGCATTTGGCTTAGTCTGCTCTTCTTTTTTTAGAAGTTTGAGGTTCACCAATAAGTTGTTTATTTGTACTTGCTCTGTTTTCCTGATACGGATATTCATTGCTATAAATTTCCCTTTCAGACTATGTTCATTGTGTCCCATAAATTCTGATATGTTGTTTTGTTGTTATCTTTTAATTGTAGAAAATGTCTAAGTTCTTCTTTAATTTCATCTGTGATCCATTTGTTGTTCAGGAGAGTGTTACTTAGTTTCCATGTGTTTATGAAGTTCTTGTGGTTTCCTTTGCCATGGATTTCCAGTTTCATTGCACTGTAGTCTGCTAATATGCATGCGATAATTTCAGTTCCTTTATATTTACTTAAGCATGTTCTATGAGCTAGTATGTGATCTATTTTGGAGAATAATCCATGTGTAGCTGAGAAGAATGTGTATTTTGATGTGATAGGGTGGAACACTCTGTAGACATCTACTAAGTCCATTTGTTCAAAAGACTGGCTCAGTTCTAATATTTCATTGTTGATTTTTTGTCTAGTTGATCTTTTTGTGATATTGAGATCCCCCAATACAATTGTATTGGTGCTCATTTGATTTTTCATCCCTGTTAATATTTGTTTTATATATTTGGGTGCACTGGTATTTGTTGCATATATATTTATGATTGTTATCTCTTCCTCTCGGATTGTTCCATTTGTTGGTTATAGTAAATGTCTTAAAGTGGCATGTCGATGCTATTGTCTTTAGGTTGACATGCTCAGGAGCCTCTAATGTTCTCAATGTGAGGCAGGGTACTTGTGCCCCTCATCAAGTAGGTGTCAGTCTTGAATTCCCTGGTTGCACTCTGGCCCCCTACTCCCAGTCTTCTGGGCTCCCGCTTTTCAGCTCTGTCTCTGTTCCTGCTGCCTTTTTCTCACTCATGACTTCAGTGGCATCTGGGGTCAGGCAGAAGACAGCCTCCACCCTGGACTTTCAAGAGTCTTTTCCACCCTCCGTAACCCCTGGTCATGTCCTAGCTATACCTTTGCTCACTGGTTCTCTCTCTGGGCCCACAATTTCAGTGGTGTCTGGGGCTGGCACTGTTCAGAAATCTTTTCTCTACCTCTGGTTCACACAAGTCACAGATCCTGTCTATTTCTCTGTCTTACAACACCACCATGCCCAGTGTCAAGTCCAAGGCTAGCATGGTGCCCACTACCTCTCTGGCCCTGAGCCTCACTGGTCCTGTCCCAGCCACTGCTCTCCAAGTGTCTCTCTGGCTCAGGCTTCCCAAGTTGTCCTGATTTAGGGAGGCCTTGCTTCTTATTCTAACTACCCCATTTCTGGATTTTACCTGCTCACTATCTCCTTCAGGTTGTATTCCCATGGCTGGTCTCCCTTCTACCACCTGCAGCTGAATAACCTGCTGACCATGTGAGCATTCCCAAGTGACCTGTGAGTGCCGCTCCTCTGATCTGCCCTGATGGATCTCACAGATATAATCTTGGCATTTGTCATTCCTATTGTCATGCTAGGTAAACACAGCTAACAGCAGGGCAGAACAAAGAGCTGGGAAGTTGTGGGGAGGTAAGACTTAGCACATATATCTCAACTGACATGGGTTGATACTGAAAGATTTCTTAGTTCAGAGAAGCAAGGGGGAACTCTGGATTTTATCATGGAGTACAGTCCAAGGGTTGAGCAGTTTTTAAATAGCAAGACATTAAATACTTTGAGCTTTGTGTGCCATACAGTCTATTACATCTACTCAATTTTGTTGTAGTGTATAAGTAATCAGAGACCACAAGTAAATAAATAGCATGGTTATGTTCCAATAAATCTATTATGGGTGATGAAATTTGACTTTCATACAATATGCACATGTGATGAGATAGTATTCTTTGCGTATTTTCCAGCCATATAAAAATGTAAAAACTATTCTTAGCTTATAGGCTAAACTATGGTTTGTGGGTTATAGTTTGTTAACTCTCATATAGGCCATGAAGATAAACACGAAGACATGCTAAAAAGTAAGTGCTGATTTAGAATTTTGGCTTCTGAGTACAGGAAAGAGGTATTTTTCCTTTCAGCACAGATATTGAGGTGTGTAGTTTATAGGGGCAAAAATGAATCACAAATATATATAATCAAAAGGAAGTACATTTGGAAGATAAATTTGGATTTAAATTTTGCTTTCATTCCTTGAACATGGAAATTACCTTGGCCAAGTTACTCAGCTTCTCTAAGTCTGCTTTTCCTCACTTGTAAGATGCAATAAATAATTCTTTCTCTTAGTATTTTTGGAGGATAGAATGAAGTGAGTTAATATGTAAAATGTCATTAGTTTCAAGCTTTACACCCACTATAGTCTTAGAGGATGGTAGCTGGTATATTTATTATTGGCTAAGAAGTGAGATCAGATTGGTCTGTAATCAGTAAGATCTCAATGCAAAAGGGTGACAAGGAAAAAGCCAAGTCATGGATAGTAGTAGCCTGAACTTCAGTTTTTTGAGGTGGGGTGTCAGCTCACACCAGGGTCTTAACATGCTGAGTAGTGTGTTCTTAACACTGAGCTACACCTCCAACCCTGATCTGAGCTACTGGTATTGGGGGTAGAAGAAATGGCAAAGTGGAGAGGACTTAGGACTTATGGATGCTGAGGAAGAAGGATGTAGGATCAGTATTCAGGTACTGGGCAGGTGAAGTACCATTCAAATTTAACCTAGTTTTCTAATTGAGAAGCCATTTCACCTTCCATGTAGATCCCTGGATTCCTTCAGTGCTATTGCTCCATATTATTTATGTGATGGGATAATGTTATGTGTTATGGGATGATCTCATGCCAATCTAGAGAGGTCTTTGAAGCTCAGAAAGGCAAATGAGTCAGGAAACTATCAGTGGAAGGCAGCGAGAAGAATGTTGGCTGTACAGCCATAATTCTCACTACTGGGACATGTGGGAGGATGTGAATGAGAAGCCCCAAAGAGTCTTCCCCTTTCAATGAGAACATGTCTGTGTAGTTGTTTGACCACATAGCTTGAAGCCAAAGGGTGACTTAGATTTAATATAGAAAGAGACTTTGTCAAAGAAAGAATGCTGGTGGGATTGAATGATCTGACAGAACTAAGACTCTAGAATGTATAGAAGAAAAATATCTATATACTTGAACCAGGGCAGGGGCTTAGCTCAGTGGTAGGGTATCTACTTCGCATGCAGAATCCTGGATCCAGTTCCCAGCACAGAGAGGTAGACAGGGAGAGAGAGAAAGATTGGCTTGACCTAGATGTTCAGGTTGCGTCTTAGAGAAAAAAAACCAGGAAGTATGCAGTTCCAAGAAGAACAAGACTGTAGCATGGATTCATTAGGTATACGTGTTGACCCTTTTGAGATACTTTTTCTTTAAGTATTTCCATTTTTTCTTTTTATCTATCTGATTGTTGTAATAAAGATGCTTTAGAGAGTAATAGGACCCACTGATTATGACATCAAAAACACAGACAAGAAAAGTAAAAATACATAAATTTCATTACCTTAAAATTTAAAATTTCTGTGCATCAACAGAGTGAAAAGGCGACCTGTGGAAAGAGAGAAATTACGTTCAAGTAGTACGTTTGACAAGGAGTTATTATGTAGAATACTAAAAAACTGCTGTGAGTTAGCCATAGTAAAAAAAAAAGCAACCAAGTTAAAAAATGTCTAAGGGCCTTGAACAGTCATTTCTCCAAAGAAGATGTACAAGGGACTAAAAAGCAAATGAACAGATTTTCATAATCAGAAATCACTCAGGAAATGCAGCTCAAAACTACAATGAGATGTTACTTCACACCTGTTGGGATGGTTGCTATCAACAGCTAGCATTGCATGGATGTGGAACCATCAGAACCCTAATGTATCACTGAGAATATGAAATGGTGCAACTGGTATGGAACTGTGGTGAGTCCTCAAAAAATTAAAAATAGAATTACTGCATGATTTAGCAATTTCACTTCTCAATATACACCCCAAAGAATTGAAAACAGTCTCAAAGACATAGTGTGTGTACACACAACTGCCTTCATAGTAGCATTATTCATTCTAGCCAGAAGGTAGGATGCACATCTACAATATTTTTTTTTTTCAAAAAAATAGAGTACTAATGTTGTGCTATCCAGACATTAACAACCATAATCCATTCTGTTAAAAAAAAAAAGTGAAAAGTTAACTATGGAAAATTCTACTAAGAGAAAGGTTGTGAGGTTTTTATATATGAGGTGGTTGTTGATAGACAAGTATGACTCAAAGCTGGATTGATTTTTATTATTTTTACACTCATGACATGCAAATTATTGCCAATCATCTTTTTTTTTTAAAAGTTTGAATGAAGGCTGGGTGTGGCAGGACACACCTGTAATCCCAGCATTGGGTAGGCTGAGTCAGGGGGATCATTGTGAATTTGAGGGCAGCCTGGATGACATAACAAGCCCTGTCTCAAAACAAAACAAGATAAAACAAAACAAAACAAAACATCCGAATGAGTTGGAATACACTTGCCACTTTTCAACTTTATTCACATTATTCTGTATTAATTCACTAACAAGAGGCACTAAGATGTTTTTACATTCTTCCATAATTACTAAGTCCCTTTCAAAAATGGCTAGAGTTTCTGCTTAGTCAACTTTGAAAGCCTTGCTACTAAAAAAGCAAGGTAACAGTTGTATTGTGTATTTAATTTCAACCCTCTAAAAGCAAAGAGTCAAGAAAACATGCAGTGTGAAGGGGGAAGGAAAGAAAGGCTAATAAGTAAATAGCTGACTTTGTCTGTAGCAATAAGATAAGGTACACCACACATAAACAAGATGACTGCAACTGCAGATAAAACTATAAAGACACACTGAGCAGGTCAGCCCAGAAAGTAATCAGATGCTTCCTCTACAAACTGCATGATATACTTCACTATGTTTTATACTTTTATCTGGAAAGAGAAAGCACCTTAACAGCCCTGGGGATGTTACCTGTGGTCTCAGGTTGTGGGGAATTGCCTTGAAGGAAGTGGGATGCCAGGTACATAACATAGAAGAAAAAGAATAATGATGAATCGTATTGGACCAGATTTATTTTGTCTTACCTTGTATGAAAATAGAATTGGTTCGGTTCAAAGCCCAGAATTTCATTCTAACTAGTCTTTTCAAATATTTATGGTACTCTTAAAATGCAAATTGTATAAATAAAAGTATATATATGTAAATCCCAGCTACTATCGGTTGTCAGCAATCTTCCTAGGTGTGTTTACCATCCAACACAATCCATTTGCAGAGATTTTTCTGTGATCATGGATTTTAATGTTCAAAATGTCATGATTAAGTCCTTTTAATCAAGACTGTTAAACAGTTAGAAGCTTTTATATTCCAATCAACAATTTCTCCATTAAATAATAGATTAACATGTTTTTCTTTTCTTGAGCTAATTTCTATTGTCATTTAACTTATTCCCCTAAATATGCTTATATACTGAAGAACAGAGATAAACCTCACTTCACTTTGACCAATCACTGAGAAACATATGTAAGGCAACTGAACACTGAATTAAGAATCTTCTGGGACCAGGGATATAGTTCAGCAGCACAGCACCTGCCTGGCAAGTGCAACATTGTGTGTTCAATTCCTGGTACCAAAAAGAAAGAGAAATTATTTTTCATACCTTTACCCATCAGATGATGGGCTCCAAAGCTCATCCCCAGCATGTCCCATTTCCTTAACAGGGATGAAAATAACATCACCATGCACAGATTTTCTAGCAGGTTTGCATTTAATGATGAAGAGGAAATAGGAGGACCAGTCTGTTTTTCTTCTTGAATCAATTTTGTAGTTCCTTTGTAACTTTTTTCTTCATTCTTTTTCATATTTTGATATTCTGTTTCCTCTCCTTTAAGCTGCCTTACTTTTTTCTGTATGGTTTTCAGTTTCTAAATTTAATTCTTCTTCATTCCTGAAGGAGCACCTAAAGCTTCTGTTCTTTAATGACATCTGGTTCTATAACCACACCATCTCTGTCTAAGCTGCTTCTGTCTAGTGGTCCTCAGCCTGGTAGAGAGGTTTTTTTTTTTATTTTGTACCAGGAATTGAACTCAGGACTTTGCACTTGCCTGGCAGGCACTGTGCCACTTGGTACACAGTTTTTGAAAAACCAAGAGGAGGACAAAACAGCTGAAAAGGGCCATTCCCAGGTGGCTAGGAAGAAGCCTGCTGTAAAGTGCAGGAAGCACAGCTCTTTGATCTCTCCCAGGCTGCTCTCCATCCAGCTTCTTGGCTGTTGTTCTTCCTGAAGCTGCTTCCTTTTTCTCTCCTTCCCTTATACTCTTATGGAGGATCACGGGTGTGCAGTAAAGGATTGACTCAGGTGGGTTATCTAAACCTTGCATATTCAAATAAAGGGTGAGCCTTTGAGCAGCGTGTGGGAGCTGACTTTTAAATTCGGAGAGTATTTTGCCTGTTGAAAGTGTTTTTGTTTACCTGGTACCTTTGCTCACAAAGTGATTTAGAGTGGTGTCTTGGGACATGTGATAGCAGTTTGATCTTTGGAAAGGCTGGAGATGGATAACTAAGTTCAGCCTTGTGGGTGCTACATGACTGACCCTCAATAAATACTCTAGACACTTGGGCTCAGGTGAGTGTCCCTCGGGCTGAGGTTGGTAATACTTAGTGTGGGTCTGTCACACTTCACTGCTAGGAGAATAAAGCCTGTTCATTTTGCTTCAGTGGGAGAGAACAACTACAAGTTTTGCCTGATCTCTCCTGGGATCTGCCTTTTGCTTTTATTCCATCTGTGTTCTTTACTGTATTAAATCCTAACTCTGATGGGATACATTTTTAAAAATTCTAGCAAATCTAAAAGAGTGCACTTGGGGATTCCTGACACAGTAAGGCGGCCTGGATCTTGAGGTCTCATCTGCTGAGGAGAGGCGGGAGCCTGATGTGGGGCTGAGTACTCACTGGCTACCTGCAGTACTAAGTTGACTTTATGAGATGCAGAGTTGGTCTCAATTCAGATGTAATGGTGCCGGCAAGCTTTCTGGTACTTTCAGCAATCTCTGCTAGAAATTCTAGCACATTATAGCCCATAGTTTAGCTATGAGTAAACCATAGATTTTGTAATCACACATGTATCTGACACTGATTGTCAACTGACCAAAAACTTAGTTATGAGGTTTAACACTGTGATTCAGTTTGACGTAGCCTAGTTTCTTTGACTGTGGACCAAGAGAACCCTTAGATGTCTAAGAGCAGTGAGTCAAAAAGGGTTTTAGGATTCTTGTTTATGACCCCAAACCCATTGCACATTTTCTCAAACAGCAGGAAGTGGTTTTTGTATTAGGTTTTTTTTTAATCACTGAGAACAAAGACCTCAACATAATTTAAAGGAGGAAGGGTTTATTTTTGCTCACAGTTACAGAGGTATTGGTCCATGGCCAGCTGGCTGTAAGACCAGCAACATAGCCGAAGGGCATGGTGGAGATCTAAAATGCCCCCCCCCCGCAACCTGCATGTCCTGTTTCTGTGGGGGTCACATCCGTGTGCTACCTCTCTCTAGGACTGATGTGTATGGAATACTTTGAATCCAGAGACCCCCCACCAAATGGAATCTCCCCAGGGTTTCTGGTACCTGGCTGGTAACACTGTCATGTTCTTACTAAGTAATCCGCCTCAATAGTAGAGCCCCTGGGGTCTCATGGAGGAAGACCAGGTGCAAATCATCCATCTCACTGGTAACAATAAACAATGCTAAAAGCTGAAACACTGCCCCCAAATCCCTCAGACACTTAGTTATGAAACAGTACTCTTAACTGATACATTTCATGCCTTAATCCAGAGTTAGTGCCTTGCAAGTACATAAGAAAAACAACTCAGGACAATTCTAGCCCTTCTGGAATTAACTGTCAGCGCAGGCAGCACCTGTACCCCTCCCCAGTTGTGACCAAGGTTTTTTTAAAGACCAAATGATAACTCTTGGTTTCAGAGCAACTATAGTACTTGCCTTACACTGTCACATAGTCACATAGAAAGTCAAAATGCACCTAATTTCAAACATTCTTAATGACTTAAAAGGAGTTGGTATGGATTTAGACAGTTGAATAATCTAATGATACCAGTACAAAATGCACAAATTGTCTCATATTTTAGATTAACTATAAAATTATCATTCATCAAGGCTAAAAATTCTTTAAGCCAATTTCCTTAGATAATGTTAAGGAGTTTTAATTCAATTTCACAACACATTTGATCAACTACCTCATTATTATAAGTTTTATTAGCTTCTGCAGTATTAAACTTACCTATGATTTCTGTATTTTCACACAGTAGCATCACGTAGTATGTGGCACATAGATGGTAATAAATAGTATAATATAAAGCAGACATAATTGCATATCATTATTTTCTCCCTCCCTACAAAAGCTGCCTTTCTCATGGAAGCATAACTAGAGTTGGTGTCTCTGCCATTTCAGGGTTCTAAGTCTCTGGTTAACACACCCAAGTTCCTTTTCTCCAGTTACATGATTTGACAGATAGTATTTCCCCATGACACATGTCCACAACAGGGCTATCTATTCCCTGTCAGAAGTCCTCTAGTCCCGTTTAAAATTTGTCCAGCATCCACAAGTTATAGGCAAAGAGTTGTTAGCATTGTTGCAGCACTAAAGTTATTAAAGAGAACCTCAATAAGTATATTCTCCAAATAGAGTTTTATGTAGGTGGGGTAACCCATAAATGCATACACTCTGTCTGCTTTGAGATCCTCTGGCCACCGGCCCGGAAGGGTTCAGACTAAGGTATCTAATAACCCACTTAAGGTATCTAATAACCCAGCTGTGCTGATGAGCAAGCTCATTCTTATAAGTTGGTTTCCCTACCACTATGGAGAGCAGGAGTATGAGGGGCGTAGTGGCTCCTGTTTGGGGGCACATAGCCCTAGAGGTGGTGGGAAAACCACCCTTGAGGGGATCCTTGGCATGGCGGGAAGAGGTGTGCTGGGGTCAGTGCAATCATACCATCCTCACTATCAGAGGGAAAAGAGAAGGGCTGGGCCTCCTTTCTTTCCAATCTCATCTTGTTCTCAGAGCTGTAGGTAGGAATTCCCCAAAGTTACTCTAACTTTCTTTTGCTCATTTCTCTAAAGCGGATGGTTTGAGGTGATGAGAATCTTTGCCTGCTTTATTTCTCTTTGAAGCTATACCTTTCTGCCAGTAAATTTTAGGCTGAAAAAGATGTGGATTCTGAAATCAGAGGTATTTGTTTTGTGACTATCAAGATCTGATTCCTGCTTTTAAGTGATAGTTAATGAATGATTAGATATTAGCTGGAATTATTCAGTAAAGGAATTCCAGGCTCCTGTTATAGTCAGCAAGTGGGAAAGAGCAGTTCTACTTCCAGTGAAATGATAAAGGGGGAAATTTAATCCATTCTTTTCTTCTCTCCCTTTAATCAATTTCAGAGGTAATTATAGCAGAATGGAATGATGTCTTTATTATTTAATCAACTAAATATAGGCTGTATGGATGAACATGTATGAAGAAGTGTTTTTATATAATTTTTTCAGAACAATTCTATTTGTACAACACAAATGGGCAAAATTAACATGGTTTTAGACGTCAGGACCGCTTACGTGTTAGCGTAGAAAAGCTGGAAAAGGTACACAGCGAAATGCTTGTTGATGTGGGTTAGCCCACTGTGTTAAAGTTCATCCGTATGTACTTAAGATTTATATACTTGTGGATGTGTGTCATACTTAAACAAGGGGAAACAAAACATAAGCTTTTCCCACTAGCAACTTACAGGCTATCGGGAGACAAGGGAAATTTCCTTTGTGTTGCTCTCCAGTCTTTTGTATAGATCATATTTCCATTTGGTGCCACATTCTTTTGGCCTCGGAGACTTTAACATTTCTTATAGAGCAAGTCTTTTGATGATGAGTCCTCTTAACTATCATGTCCAAAAAAGCCTTTAGTTCACTTTGGTTTTGAAAGCTCTTTTTAGTAAGTATAGAACTCTAGGTTGGCATGTTTTTTTTTTTTTTCTTTCAACCCTGAAAGATGTTGCAACCACTATATCATTGCCTATATTGCTTCTGATGAGAATCTGATATTCTTTTTTATTCACATGCTGTGTGTTCTCCCCCTCCAGCTGCTTGTAAGGTTTTTCTTTTCATACTAGTTTGAAAAATTTTATTTGCTGTTTCTTGTGTGGTTTTCATGTTTCTTGTGTTTAAGGTTCATTGAACTTCTTGGTTTATAATTTACATCACATTTTGAATGTTTCTGGCCATTAATTCCCTCTCTCTCTCTCTCTCTCTCTCTCTCTCGTTTGAGACAGAGCCTGGATATGTAGCTCAGGCTAGCTTTGAACTACCTGTAAGCCGGGTGTGGTGGCGCATGCCTGTAATCCCAGCACTCAGGAGGCTGAGGCAGGAGGGTCGTTGTGAGTTTGAGACCAACCCGGGCTACAAAGTGAGTGCAAGGCCAGCCTGAACTGCATAGTGAGACTGTGTCTCAAAATGACAATCAATCAATCAATCAATCAATAAAATTTTTTAAACAGAAAGAACTAACTATGTAGCCCAGGCTGGCCTTGAACTCATAGTGACTCTCCTGCCTTGGCGGAAGGAGTGCTGGGATTACAGACATGCACCACCACACCTGACCAGGCATTAACTCTTGAAACATTTTTTATTTTCTTTCTCCTTCCCTTCAGAGCCTCCTATCTGACCGATGTTTAGGTAAGTTGAATTTGTTCTATAGATTAGTGATACTCTGCTAATTTCTTTGAATTCTCTTTTATCTCTTGTTTCATTTTGGGTGGTTTATGTTTAATTCACTAATCTTTCCTGCAATGTCTGATTTGCAGTTAACTCTTTCCAGTATATTTTTAGTTAGGACATTTCAGTTGTCATTTCTAGAAGCTTTATTTGGGTCTTTAAAAAGTAACTTCTATCACTTTACTTAGTTTTTGAAAATATGGAATGCATAGACAATTATTTTAATGCCTTTTCACATTCTCTAATCTGTGTCAGTACTAAATTAGTTTTGATTGGTGGATTTTTCTCCTCATTAATGGGTCCTTTGTGCCTGCTTCTTGACATACCTGTCCAGCTTTTGGATTTCAGAAGGGACAGTGAAATTCAGCTCCTGTCACCACATCATGGCCAGAAAAGAATCCTTCATTGGATATGAATTAATTATAAAAATGAATCTCACTGGAGCCCAACTTAGTACCTATTTAACTTAACAATTATATTTTATAGATGTTATATAACATTTTCTATCACTGGAAGATGGATGAATCATATTAAATTATTCAGGGTAAAACATTTCACTACCTTTTTAAAAAAATACTTTCTCAGTGTCAGCTGAAGGGAAATTGTTACCACAGAGTTAACTCTTATCAAGAATCAGGAAGTACTGTGAGATCAGCCCGAGATTCAGAAAGTGTTGTTCTGAGTAGAAGGCTATATACTGGGCATCTGGTTAGGCAACACACAGTTGTGAGAACCTTTCTGGCAGGGTAAACTTGCTGCTTAGAACCTCTGCATCACTTGATAAGATGTCAGCAGATAACAGTACAGTGACCTTAACACAAGGTACTAAAATTGCTTTGACATTTTTAATGTCCTTACTAGCTATTGCTATAATGTTAGGAAATGCCATGGTCATTTTAGCTTTTATTGTGGACAGAAATCTTAGACATCGAAGTAATTATTTTTTTCTTAACTTGGCCATTGCGGACTTCTTCGTGGGTAAGTTGTATGTCTTTATTTTAAATAATCTTTTGTGATTATAATTATCTTTAAAGCCTTAAATTAAGCTCTTGTTATGTCTGGGGACTGTAGGAGATTGGGGGGAATTAAAAACAAAAAATATTACAATTCTGGTAAGGGATCTATATGGCATTTCAAGAGAATGTCATATTTTGTGTAAATCATTGTGATAGAATTTTTATCTGAAAAGATTATATTTTATAGAATAAAGTAAGTCTAGAATAGTTGTAAAATTGTTTTAGTGTAAGAGTTATTTCTGGAGCTGTTTTTCTTATGTGTTTAGATTTATAAATGTTCACCTCTAAGTAAGTATAGTTCCTTTGGTATCATAGTATTGGGTGATAGAAGTTATGTATGTGCTAGAGACCAGCATGATTAGAAAAGGGAATCTTCAGGTCCGCTAAATAGTATGGTTAACAGTATCATTATATGAGATAGCACCAACTGCCATAAAATATACCCAATACTAAATTACCCTGTGTATATCATGGCATTGTATAACAGTAAGAGACCATAAAGATCAAATTAATTTTTCTTTGAAAACATGTTCTTTGTAAATTTTCACACCCTGAATCTTACCATTTTTATACAGCACTTATAATAAATATAAGTGCAGAATTGTCAGCTGGCTGATATTTCTTTATAGAAGCTTCCAGTGTCATTGAATGTGGCATATTTGGATTATTTTTTATTTATAGCTCTGCAAAGCTTGCATTTATGTGAAAATGAAACAAAACTTGTGGAATGGTTAATTGCCTGGAATGCAGTGGTTGCTCAACAAATGTTAGTACCCTTCTCCTTTGATTTCTTTGCAGATATGCATCAACCCAAACCAAATTCATAAATATTGGTATAGTACACAGGACATGTGGATACTCTTAGTACACAAGTATTTCAGATAATCAGGAGATCAATAGAAGAGCAGGTTACTGCATCTTTCAGTAAAGTCTTAATGGAGCACAGTGGGTAAGAGAAGTTTATAAATGACTGCAGTGGCACAGAACCCTGAGAGTGCTCAAGAAGACCACCAGGTGCTGTGGGCACTCAGAAGAGGGGTGCATGGAGCACACTGAGTGGCGTCTGAAGTGAACCTTTGAAGCATGGGTAGAGTTTCCGAGGCAGAGATGGAGAGGAGAGAGGCAGTGGGAGAACTGGCCAGTGTATGCCGGTAGAATCATGGTGCCTCTCTTCTTCCGTGTGAGCTCTAGACTGGCTGGTGGGCAATGTTCAGATGGGAGCCGTGAGGGATGAGGTTGGAATCTACATGGTGATCTTTGCATAGCAGTGTCAGTCTGGACTGGAGCTTACCAGGCAGGCACTGTGCAGAGTTTTAAACAGGCCAGTGAGTGGATGGACAGAAGCTTTCCCTTGGAAGCTCAGGGAGAGCCAGAGGAGCGGGAAGGCTGGAGAGCACGGTTGCGTGGTTCAGAGCCCTGGGCAGCAGTGTAGGCAGGAGTCGTGCAGGCAGGCTCTGAGCTAAGGCAAGAGTGGAAGGGAAGGGCGGGAGGCAGAGCTGCGCAGGGTGGTTGGGCAATGGAAAGAGAGATGAGTAAAAGATGGGGCTCCTGGGACGAAGAGAGGTATGGCACGCGATGGAAATACGGGCACTGGGGAAGGCAGCTACGGTTCTGATCTTGCTCTGAAAGTCCTGGGAGAAATTTCTGGCTGGAGAAATTGATTTAGGAGTTGTGACAGAAAGGACAGAGGCACAGATAAAAAGGGCTAGCCAGTACCAAAATGTTCTTTCTTTCCCCTGGGGGGCGCAGTTCTCCACTTCCTGGGTAGAGCTGGCCCAGACACACTTGTGCCAAGAGGGCGAGCCCTCTGGGGGAGGAGCATGAGCAGGAGTGTCGGGAGGCGTAGGTGGTGCTGGTGGTGGTGGAGGAGAGTGGTGGGAGGTGCCATGCACTGGGGACAGAGTCTGGAGGGGTGCAGGAGGGTGCAGTTTGGTGAGGCAGGTTGCTTGGTTTCACAGGCCTCTTCTTGTCCCCTGTCCCTTCCTTCCTCATCTCCCTGTGCTTTTACCTCCTTGCCCCTCCTCTTCACCATCTTAAAAATACATACTTATATATATATTTGTATGTATATAAATATATATTTATAAATAAATAAATAAATATATATATATATATATATATATATATTTTGGAGACAAAGTCTCACTTTGTACTTCAAGCTGGCCTTGAACTCACCGTGTAGCCCAGGCCAGCTTCAAACTTGTGGCAATGCTCCTGCCTCAGCCTCCTGAGTGCTGGGATTACAGCCATGCACCACCACGCTTGGCTACTATAGTTTATTTTTTTTTCCTTAAAACAATCAGATGCACCAAAGGCTTACTGCATTGTTCAAGGAACTGGCTCTCAGTTTTACTGACCAAGTCCATTTGACCTGGAGGAAAGAACATTCCAGAGCAAGACCTGTGCACACCCCTAGAAGGAGGTACAACAGAAAGTGTTGAGAGTCCCTTTTCTGAGACTGCTTTGGAATGAACCACAAGCATGTGCATCACTCGCTAGATGGAGGAAGGAGGACACGCTTGTACTGAGGCATCACAGGACTACAAGGTCATGGTTGGGTTTTATCAAAACCAAAGGAATCAGCTAGGGCAGTGATGGCGAACCTTTCAGAGCCTTCAATGAGACAAGCGGCCTGCTTTGGCCCATGTGCCATATGTTCGGCACCACTAGACTGAGTCTGGTTTTTTTCAAGCAGCTCTTAGGGTTTTGAACGTATCCTTCCTCTTTCATATAATTGGGAAAGTGTGTGGAAAATAGTGTTCAACTCAGACCCCTCCCTTGAACCTTTAAGTCAGTGGTGTAAACAGTGCAAATGATACTGGCACCTGGGGGAGAAACGAGTGCAGGTGAGGAAAGTCTGATGTTGGCAACAGGGGAACTCTGGCCCTGGGAAGCCCACGGCCAGAATCTGTGTCTCTGGTTTTGAGGCGTTTTGACTTTATGAATGTCTCTTTTTTTGAGAAGCCCTGATTTATTTCGGGTAAAGCTTTTGCACACACATGCACACACACATCCTTTGATGGGATGAAAGCACCATCAGAAAGCTTATTAAAAATACAACTGAAGGGGACTGGGGATTTAGCTCAGCGGCAAAAGCGCCTGCCTGGCAAGCGCAAGGTCGTGAGTTCGGTTCCCGGTACCGGAGAAAAAAACAAACAAACAAACAAAAACAACAAAAATACAACTGAAGCCAGGCATGGTGGCATACACCTGTAATCCCAGCATTTGGGAGGCTGAGGCAGCGGGGATCACAGTGAAATTTGGCCAGCCTGTGGGCTGCATAGCAAAACTCCACCTCACAAAACCAAAAACAACAACTGAAGCATGACAGGAGCAGATTATTTGGAGCGTATATAAGCACTGACCACTTAACTCCCCCTTTTTACCCTGTTCTGTCTCCCACCTCTGTCCATAAACCCAAGGAAGATTACTAAATTCTCACCCACTGGTTCCCTTCCAGGATAGCTCCATAGAGTCTTGTCTGGGAAGACTGTGGGGCTTATTTCCTTTTTTGCCTTTCTTTCTTCTTTACTGTTATTACTAAAGATAGCTAATTTGGTTCATATACCAAATAAATGAGAATTTCTAAAAGTCCTTTATATGATATGATGATAATCAGCAAGATCAGATTTCCACTGAAATTTCTCTCCTTCAGTCATATTCCTAGCAAGTAGCAACAACAACTTTCTGAAATTTCACCACAGTTAAAAACCCCAGCTTAGTCATTTTCACAGGTAAGAAGTTTCTGTCCTGGCTGCATCACTGTGGTGGAGGTTACCTCTTTGCTCACTTGGTGCAGGGCTGTGGTCAGAGTCAGCGTTTTTGAAACTGGATTTCCTGATTTAAAATCCAGTTCTTTTTCACTACCTAGCTGAGTGGCTAACTAGCAAATTGGCTCCTTTCTGAGTGCTGGGTTCCTTACCTGTTAAGTCAGCATCACTCAGTTTGTAT
>NW_004955402.1:12814079-12940775 GCF_000276665.1 Chinchilla lanigera
CACTGTCACTGTTCCCTACATGTTAGTGGCTATGAAGTCCAGTATGCAGGCCCTGGTGCAGGTCAGTCTGGATGTGGGAGGACTAAAACACTGATTTGCAACATGGTCCTAATTCTCAGGGGAAACTGATTAAATGGTGATTATGATATAATGTGGAATGTAATCAGTGCACCAGAGAAGAGACAAGAGTGGCAAAGTGCTGGGAGAGTGCAGGTGGCACAGGGGTCACTTCTTTTTATTATTGATTTCATTGGTACACTTCAGATCTACATAGTGATCACATCCATCATAGGGAATTTGTACCTGGACATGATATATTTTGATTCTTCATTTTCCCCTAACCCCTTCTCCTCCCTTCAACTTACAGAGGGATTGATACAGGGGAAAGAAATTCCCAACCTGCTAGATATCTAGTATGAGTTCATGTTCTCTAAAATTGAAGAATGAATTTTAGGAACAATGGAGGTTAAGAGCAGAATATATTTATTGGGGAAAAGAAACTTCTGTCTGAGAGAGAGACAGAAGGGGTCCCAAATGGGTTGCTAGGGACCCTCCCTTTCCTAGGGATTTCATACAGCAAATCCATGATGTGAGGTGGGTTCAAGGTGAGAAAAATGGGAAATCACCAAATGGGCATCAGGTGGGGCAAAACTATGGTCCACCCATAAGATTACAAGTATAATTGCTCAGGTAAAATTGATTAAATCAGGATCAAATGGGGAATCAAGTCATGTAGCAAGCGGGCATGAATAGAGAACAGGGGCTTTTCCTGTAAGGGGTTGGGTTAGTGGCTCTTCTTGACCTTCTCAAGTTGATGGTACTTATTTAGAATATCAATCCCTGATGTTTATCCGTGGGAAGTATGTAGGTGCATTTGGTTTATCCTTTATCTTGAGGTCTGGCCCAGAGTGGAGGTGCCTGTCTCTCCCACACTTGTGAGGTATCTCATCTGCTGGCATCTTCTTACTCCTTTGCGGGCCTAGCCCTATCTGACTGCCTATAATATTTTATCTAACTTAGCTGCCTGTAACAGGATCACTTCTGCCAAGGAAGTTCTGAGAAAGATACAGAGAGGAGGCTACTTTCTGAGTTTAGGGAAGAGCGACAAGGAAGTAAATGTGCAAACACACACTCAGAAGATGTTTTAGGAAGAAAAAAGGGAAGTAGGCTGCTGAGCATGTTGGTGCATGGCTGCAATTCCAGTTATTCAAGAGGCTGAGGCAGGAAGATGGCAAGTTAAAGGCCAGCCTGGGCATATGATTGAGACCATGTATCAAAATACAGTAGTCAAAAGAAAAAAGAGGATGTTGAGGGATATGCTTAGCATTTCCTGGGTGTTGTCCCCAGTACTACAAAAGCAAGCAAACAAACAAACAAAAAGAATGAATGAAGTTAGCTCAGAGACAGGTATTATAAAAATCACACTTAAAGAAGGTATAGGACAACAGTCCTGGACTGCTGGATGAAATAACATAAATTACTATATATAACTGTGTTAGTCAGCTTTGCATTACTATACCAAAACATTGGAGGCAATTAACTTTATAAAGAGAAAAGGTTTATGTTGCTCACAGTTGGGAGGTCCAAATCTAAGGTTAGGTGGCTGGTCAGTTTGGCCTCTAGTGAAAGTGATGGAGGGGGCAATGGTGGGAGCAGATGTTGGAGTTTGTGGTCACATCTAGAGTCAGGAAGCAGAGACACTGAGAGACTGGGGTCCCATGGTCCCCTTCAAGGTCATGCCCTCAGTGACCCCAGGACCTCCCACTGGGCCCCACCTCCTAAAGGTCCAAAGCACCTCCCAATGCCATCACCTTGGAAACCAAGGTTTTATATATGTATCTTTGGGGGAACACTCATCAAAATCACAGCAATAATCAAGCCATTTTTAGTATAATCATTGTGTTGTCTATCCATTAGAAGATGCCTCTTTGTATTCACTGACGTGTGCAATTTTTTCTCTCTGTGCAGGTGCAATCTCAATTCCTCTCTACATTCCTTCCTCACTGACTGATTGGACTCTTGGAAAGAAAACTTGTATATTTTGGCTCCTTACTGACTATCTTTTATGTACAGCATCTGTGTATAACATTGTCCTCATCAGCTATGATCGATACCAGTCAGTCTCAGATGCTGTAAGTCCCAGTGTTAATTTACTTTCCTAAGATGATTATATGGATTTACTGTGAATTTTGCTCCCTACCCCTTTGGTACTGGAGATGAAGCTCAGGGACTTGTACATGCATGTGCTCTACCACTGAGCTGCATCCCCATCCCAACAACAAAAAAATTAGGTCCAATCTGTAGTTAATAGAGAAACCTCAGTAGAATTCCATCCTTCTATTATCTGGTATAAAGTTCTCATTGGCCTTTGTGTGATTTAGGAAAGTCATTCCCTGATAAGCCAGTGAAGTTGGAAGCCATCAAAGAGAACTGAGGAGCGATATACAGAATATTTAGTAGGTTGGATATACATGAGGTTCATAGTAATTTCTCAGTTCCACTCTGTAGACAGATTGAGACCTAAATATTTTCCAAAGGATAGAACTTGGTAAGGAAATAGAAAGAATCTCAGATTTTTGAATGGGATGAGAAAATTAATTCTGAATGGCCAAAAGAGAAGACAGGTTGTATAGTGGGACCAGCCAGAGAAAGCAAGTCCCAAGGCTAATTTAGGGCCTCTGCCAAGAAAATCTGAACGTAGTCAAAATCTGGAATAGTTTCATCAGTGAATTAGTAAGAATTATTAAGCAAAATAAATTCTCAGCAAGAGAACCTTGGAGAAAACAGAGAACATTGGAGAATAGGATAAGGGGGTGCATAGAAATATAGGGCAGTGATTTGAAATATTTGGGAAGCTTCTTTCACTTCTGAGTCTCAGGGGCCCAAATCCTTGGGAAATTACTGTGTACCAGGCATTGTGCTAAGTGCTAGAATAGAAAAGGGACTAAGCAGGACATTTGTTTGGGGGGACTATGGTCAATGTGGGGGCAGATCCACAAGCATGTGAGTTCACTATGACAGTCTGGGTGCTGTGCTGGCAGTGTAGATGGGATGGGTCCCACCTTGGAGGACTGGGTGACCTGGAAGCCAGCAGGACAGGGAGGAGATGTTAGATAAAGTCCAGGACAAATGCCTGGGCAAAGAGATTCCAAAGAGGCTCCAACAGAACAGAAGTTTCTTTGTCTTTCCCAGGAAAGAGGGAAGGTTCTGCTGGAGAAAGTCACCTAGGGCCCCATTCACAGGGTGGCTGTGCACCCTCTAGGGCAGGGGCTAGTCAACTTTCACTACCCAGGCCAGGAGTAAATATTTTCTGCCTTGTAGGACGCATGGTCTTGGTTGTAACTGCTCAACTCTGTTGTTGCAGCAGCACAAAACAGCCCTAGATGATACATGACAAAAGAAAGTCTTCGATTATGTGCCAATAAAACTATTTCCAGAAACAAGTGGTAGGCCGTGTTCGTTCCTTGGCTGTAGTTTGCTTGCCCCTGCTGTAGGTCACTATCCTCTGCATGATTCAAGTCAGGTTTGTGTTACTCTAGGTTCCAGATAGGAAATGGGAAGGATAGATGTCCAAGGCAAGGTATTTTCTTTTAACCAGGTAGTACAGAATCATGCTGCCATTTCCACTCACATTGAATTGGTAGAACTTAATCACACTGTCCTTCCTTGTTGCAAAGGATGCTGGGAAATGTGGTCTCTGGCTGAACTATGGAAGTGGTAAGGCAACCAGCTAACTCCACCATTGGGAATTGGGAACATCACTGATGCCTGGTCCACTCAAGTTTGTATTGGTCAATGGAGAAAGTGTGTATCATTTTGGATTAACAATTTATATATCAGTAATCTCATATTTCTCAAACGGCAGACCTTTACCCATTATTGAGTCATGAAATCAGTTCAGTGGGTTGTGATTAGATGTTTTTTAATGAAAAAATATGAACAGAATAGGAAAAGTCAGAGTACCTTGCACATCATGAAGGTAGCTACTGTTTTATGAATTCTGTCTATGTACTTGGTTATGATGTAAAATACATCTCTTGCTTTAGATGCAGTTAAATATTTGAAACCAGCATCTTTCCTGTTTGTGCTTTTAATTTTTCCTGTGTTTCTGCATATACATTTTTTTTTAATCTTCTTTGGGTGTTCTTACAATTTCCATCACTAGTTGTCCAAGCTGTTGAGTCTACCCATAGGTTTGTGAGCAGAAAATGCACAGCTTGGCCATTTAGAAAAAGTGCTTAGACATTACAGAGATGAAGAACGAATGATGTCCAGAAAGGAAGTGGATGGAGACAGACAGACAGACAGACAGAGACAGAGGGAGAGAGACAGAGGGAGAGGGAGGGAGGGAGGGAGAGAGAGAGAGGGAGAGAGAGAGAGGGAGAGAGAGAGAGAGAGAGAGAAAGTGGGAGAGTGTTTTGCCTGGGGAGCTCCTGGCAGTGCAGGTTGTAAAGTTGGTGCAGGCTGGTGGCTGGGTGCTTGTCCTTAGCATGCAGTACAGAGCCTCATGAAGTCATCACAAAGGAGCATATGAGTGTGTAAACGCTGGCAGGCTCCCCAGATAGCACTTGTACCTCCGCTGCCCAGACTTGTGAAACCACACAGAACCTCATGAAACCAGAAGAAAGCCTTCCAAGCCCCTGGGAGCTCATGGGAGGTGGCAGTGAGACGCTGGGCTCTTACTAGAGCTCAAAGTAGAAGAGACAGTGTGATAGGAGACAGGATGCGCTGGGCCTGGGAAAAGGAAATCTGATAACAGATTGGAAAAGAAAAGCTCCATGCAGATGGCTGCACGGGATTAGAGCGCTCAGAGAAGTTTTCTGGAGGGGCAGACTCCATGTAGGGGAAGCAGAGTGGATGAGGGAGGCGGGAGAACCGGGCTGGATCAAAGCTGGAAGGAATGGAAATTAAAATGCTCATGGAGTAAAGGTGGAGACAGAAGAGTATTTCTTTACCTGCAGATAAAGAAAGAAACTTGAGTGTAAAATGAAGACCATAGGAACTGTGCTGCTGGAAGGCTGGGTCAGGCCCTGCACCATTTGCCCAGGGCTGCCACTGAAGTGGCTAGATGACAGGATCTTACTGTCTCACAGTGCTGGAGGCTGGAAGTTTGAAATCAAGGTGTTGACAGGGCTGTCCTCTCTGTGAAGGCTCTAGAGGACCTACGTGTGCCTTCCTCTTAGCATCAGATGATTGATAATTCTTGGCATTCCATAGTTTGTTGATACTTCACTCTAGTCAGGCAATGGTCGTAGCTGTTCTTTGCTTACAAGGACACCAGCCATGTTGGGTTAGGTGAACCCTAATGTAGTCATGTAGGATTAAAGTGAACTCTAATCCAATACAACAAATTTCCCATCTCAATTTGATTACATCTGCAAATGCCATATTTCCAAATAAAGCCGCATTCACAGGCACTGGCGGTTAGAATCTCAATATGTCTTTTGAGGGGACACGGTTCAACTCACAACAGGCACGTAGACTGGTCCTGTAATGTCATATTAACACAGTGCATTCCAGTGGGCGTCTCTGCCTCACAAAAGAAACCTGACTGACAGGACATCTGGATATTTTAGTGGGTAGAGTAAGAGGCACTATCCTGAATAATTCACATATTTTGTAGTAAGACCTCGGCTCCTGGCTGATTTCAGGGAGGCCACTCTGACCAGCTGGGTCTGGACTCCAGCAGTGGTTGAACTGTGTATCTGTCAAAACATTCCCCAGAGATGAAGAGATGGACATTGTCTTCTCAAGTCCCTAGGATGTCCATTATCTCCATTGACCTTATGCATAATGAAAGAGAAATCACTTTCTGCATATTGCATTATATCATTACTAGGGCTGAACAGAGCAATTAAAAAACTAAATGCAGTTTTGTGACCATCTGGGTATTGTTACCCTCTTCATAATCATTAGATTTAGTGTAAGAGATGTATTAATTAGGGATGTGAGAAGGGGGGAAAAGTGGACCGTATGTGAGAGTTTGTGGTCAGGACCCTTCTGATCAGCATGTATTATAACTTAGCCTCAGAAGTACCAACTGTCCAGGGGAATAAGGCTCCCTTCCCTATAGTTAAAAAACCTTTAAAAATTACCAATTTCCTCTTATCCCTAGCTATTGGTAAGCTGATCTCAACATGAAATGGTGCTGGATTCCTTTTAAAATGTGGCAATGCTGTAGCCTAAGACTTTAAAACTCACAGAGAAAATAATACAGAAGAATTAGTGAAAAGGAGACCTGGTCCTATTTCCTAGGTAGATAATTTCCCTTTTGGGGGAATGAGGGAATAGAGAAATGTGGGACATTTGAGCCAGAGGGAATATCTAAAAGAGGCTTGGAGAAGTTACGTGTTCCAGACGCTCAGCTCATCCAAAAGTCTAGGTTCAGTCACGTATCCCTCACAACCTCAGGTGGTGGGCCTTAGGTGTCTTTAGATTTGGAAGATGTCCTTAAGGACATCGGGTCTGACACAGGAGCCTGTGGTCCGGGGGTGGTCCTCACTCTTGGAATCGTATTTTCCTTTCGAGAAACCTGACTTTGTCACTATATGGAGCTAGAACGTTCTCCACCCTTACAAAAGACAGCAGCACTGGCTGCAGTTGAAGTGGTTACGCCTCACCCACTGGCACTGTACCTATCAGATAGAAACGCTGGCAGGAAAAGTGATTTGGCAATGCCTGGTAACACTAGCACTAGTGTCTTTCTGTTTGTGGTCAGCGTTCTCGGGAGTGACACAAACAGAGCCTTTCTTTCTGCTCTTGACCCCGCCTGGAAGGCTCAGCATGAACTGCAGAGTGGATTCCTTCAGAATGTTGGAAAAAGATTAACCGTGGCTCTTGAACTGCGAGAAAGGCATTTTGCACTATGATCTAGTACCTGCATTTCTCTCTCTCTGTATCTCCATAGTCCTAAAAAGTATTGCCTTTGTTGATGAAACATCATCAAACAGTATCTACACTATGGCTGATGCCTTTTGACATTCATTATTGTACTGTATTGAACAGAATGACGGTCATGACCCTGTCTGTAGGATGAGAAATTATATACGCCCTATTTCAGTTATTTAACATTCACATTAGTGTCTGTGAGTTAGAAAAAGATTGTTGTCTTATTTTAGATAGTGACCTTGACAGTTTAGTGTCAGAGGCTCAACCTTGAAGATTACAGTTTTGCCCTTGAAAATCTTTATAAAATCGGCCTCTTGGCTCAGGTTCCACTGAAATTAAAGCCTCTGTCCCTGTACAGGCCACAATACTCATGTGAGTTAATGTCCTCATCTTCTGCGATGCTTTATGTGATCAATATACATTCATTATGTCAAAACTGATTTATTTGGTCTCTCGTAGGTGTCATATAGAGTACAGCACACTGGCACCTGGAAGACTGTCACTCAGATGGTGGCTGTTTGGGTATTTTCCTTCTTGACGAATGGGCCAATGATTCTGATTTCAGAGTCTTGGAAAAAGAATGACACTAACGAGTGTGAGCCTGGATTTTTAAACACTTGGTACATCGCTGTCTTCACATCCTTGCTGGAGTTCCTGATCCCCATCTTCTTAGTTGCTTATTTCAATGCATGTATTTACCGGAGCCTGTGGAAGCGAGGGAACTTCAGCAGGTGCCTCAGCCACCCTGGACCCCCCTCTGCCTCTTTCAGCAATGACCATGGATACCCCTGCAGACAGGACCCAGGTTTAAGGGTGACTCTTCCGGCATGGAAAGAAGCAGCTGCCTCCCTGGGTTCAGACAAACCACGAAGAAAGAGCAGTCTCTTGTTTTCCATAAGATCCCACAAGAACAGCAGTGTGATTGCTTCCAAAATGAGCTCCCTCTCGCAGTCAGATTCCCTGAGTCTTCAGCAAAGGGAACGTCTCGAACTTTTCAGAGCCAGGAAATTAGCCAAGTCACTGGCCATTCTTTTAGGAGCTTTTATCATTTGCTGGGCTCCGTATTCACTGACTACAATTATTAATTCAATTCTTCAGGAGCAGAGCTTTACTAAATCAAACTGGTACAAATTTGCCTTTTGGCTCCAGTGGTTCAATTCCTTCGTTAACCCCATTTTGTATCCATTGTGTCACAAACGTTTTCAGAAAGCTTTTCTGAAAGTATTTCCCATGAGAAGGCCATCCGTGCCATCACACAATCGCTCAGTGTCCACTTGAAGATAATGTTCTCACTTCTGTAAATGTTAGTCATAATCTCTCCCAAAAGAGTTGATCTGTTTTGCCTTTTGCCCTTTCCACTTCACCAAAAAGTTCATAAAGCTGTAATTCTTGATAATTTTAAAAAAAATCTAAACCTGCAAGTCAGTGGAAAATGAATAAAGTCTAAGGATAGTATTTTTGTAAATAGCCACAAAGCAACTAGTATTTTCTTAGTCATCTCTTAGTCACCTTCCTGGTTTTGTAGATCTTGATGTAACATTGATTGTGAAATTTGAGTTTCTGTTTTCTATGTTCAGTGTTTGCTACAAGTTTATTTCTCTCTTTAAAAATTTCATAGTTGTAAGACAAGGATATCTAATTTGAAAATCATTCTGTAAAGTAGGCAGTAGAGAAAAGAACTTCATTGCTGGAGGTGGGTAAGTGGGTTTGGGTTTGAGTTAGCAAAACAGGAAGCGGGAGTGAGCCCAGGTAAGTTCCTATTTCCAGATGTTATGGTTGTGGTCCCAGGAAGGGAGAGGTGTGCAAAGCCCTGGCAATCACAGGAGGGGGAGGAGAGAGACAGGGAGAGAGCAGCAGTGGTTTGAAGAACAGCTTATCATACTCCTTCCTGCCCTCTTCCTCCAACTTCCCCAAAATGTGGGAGAAAGAGGAAGGTTCAGAGCAGATGAAAAGACTATACACTTAAAGTAGACATACCTGGTGGGTGGAACATGCACTGACCTAGTAGATGTCAATAATTATTAAGAAAATATTGTATTTATTTATTGCCATTTAGCTCATTTGCTCAATACTTTATGTTGCAAGGCTCAGAGTTATTCTTTTATGATATAGTTAGTATAGGTTATGTTTTACTGATGATTTACATTTTATAAATTCAGTGAATTTTTTCACTTTAAATAGTTCTCTATGTCAATGTCCTATGTTGGTCTTTTCTCATAAACTTTTATAAGATTTTTTTTTTTTATTAAACAACAGACATTTTTTTCCCACCAACCTGGAGACTGGAAGTCCAAGATCAAGGGGATAGCTGATTGTTTTATAGAGTCCTCTTGGCCAGCAGATGGCTCCCTTTCTGTTATATCCTTGCATGACAGAGGAGGGTGGTCTAGGAACCTGGACTCCCATCTTCTTATAAGAGCCTTAGTCCTGTCATGAGGACCCCACCTTGATGACCTCATCTAAACCCAACTATTTCCAGCAGACCCCACTTGTAGACACCCTCACTTTACAGGGTAAGATTTCAACACAGGCATTTTGGAGGGGTACAAACATCCCGTCCCTAACGTCATAGTTATCAGTTAGAAGCTTTATATTTCTCTCTTTCAAAACTATTCTATGGTACTTTTTTTATAGTTTTCATTTTTGTGTTGGAATTTTCAATGTTAGGTTTTTATTTACTTGAATATTGAAAACATAGTTGTTTAATAATCAGTATTTGCTAACTGCAGTATCTGCAGGCCCTGTGGACTATATTTTCTGCCATCTGTTCTTGCCAATTTTTTCTCAAGGTGTCTCATTTCCTGTGTCTTTGATTAAAAAAAAAATTATCTGCCAAGCATTAAAACAATTTTATTATGACCTGTTTGCAGTACATGATTACATTCATTCTAGGGAGTCTCTTCTAGATTTTTTTATCAATATTTCTTCTGTAACTTCTCAGAATTCTTATACAGCTTGATACTTTTTCATATTTTAGAACTTTTAAACCTTTGATTAACTTCAAACACTACAATATAAAAATCTTTTAAGTGCATCAGTGCTTAGAAATGTACATAATTTTTACTTATGTTTGTACCTTCCATTAAGTAAGAGATACATGTTTAAAATTTAATAGCAATTTGAAAAATTTGAGAAGTTCATAAATGCACAAAATTTTATAAACTTGCTATGTGCCAGCTACTGGCTTTTACATTTATAAATTAGTAGCTGTAGATTTCATATGGTTACTGAAGGCTTGAATATTCATTGAATGGAGTCATCCTATGAAATTTTTGCCCAATTGAAATTTGCAGAAAGCGTGCCTAAAAATTCACAGATATTTTCTAAAGTATTCATAACATATAAATTGTATTTCATTCAATCCAAGATACTGTCAGTGTAAAACATGCTATTTACTGATGCAATACTTAAAAAATCACATTGATAGTAAGTTATTTTCCGATTTTGGAGATGTTGAGATGTGACCCCTGTGTGCCTTAGAACTGAGTCTATGAAATGAGAGTTTGAAAAAAGTACTTTTGATGACAAATGAATGCATTCATCAAATAAATATTCACTGAAAGCCTATCATGTACTAGCTATGAATTGTAAGGATGCCTAAGAACCTTACCAATAAGGAACAAATTTCCTAGGAAGAAGAATTTTACTTTGAGGTTCTTTTAATAGCACTGCTAGGCATGCAATGCCATAGATGCTCTGAACATATTTACTAAGAAGACAGGCTCTAGGTCATTTCCTTCCATGATTTTCTACCCCTTCTTGCTCCCTCCCACCCCATCCACACTGTGACTTTGTAGCACCTCCCGCAGAAGTGATTGGCTTTGGCCACAGATTGCTGCCAATAGACAGAGAGAGAGAGTGACTCCTTGCTATTTCAGAGCCTCAGCCTGAAGAGGCCTGCGTGCACGTCTGCCTCTTAGACCCTTCCCAGTGGTAGGGTGAGCATTGCCTGCTGGACAGTGACAGGTCACGTGGAGCAGAGTCAAGGAGTCCTAGCTGAGCCCAGCTTAGACCAGGCAGCCTCTAAGCAACTCAGTAGCCACCAACAGAGGTGTGGGAGATAGCAGACGAAATGAGGCTGGTTGAAAGCAGCCTAGCCTGGCTCAGCCCACGAGAAGGGCTCCGCTGAGCCAGACATCCCTTGGCAATGGGAAGACCGCATTCTGGAAGTGTTTGTTACTCAGTGACTGCTAACCGACACACCAGGCACCTGCGCTACTCTGTACTGAACATAGTCTCCAAGGGCTGGGCAGAAAAGTAGATGTTGACATTACTTGTGCTTGTGTGACAGCTTGGACAGAAGACAGCACTATTATGCAAGAGAATGATTTTTTGTTAGGAAATGGATTCTGTCCTACAGGAGCATATTCGTTACAAAATGGATTTCTTTTTTGATTTTGAAATATTGCAAATTACACAACATAGCAGCGGCATGGGTGCGCCATGAGGGTAAAGGTGGTCCTTGAGGACGGGGGAGAAAAGGCAGCACAGGGAAACAATCTCTTCTTAGCCGCGGGCAGCTGTCCCTTGTTTGCCTCGTTCAGTCTCTTTGATTTGCTGTCAGATACTGCACCCTAAAGCTGCCTGTGCACTGTCTCTCATGAAGATGGAGTTCTCCTTGCTCCATCCTGTTGCCATTTCTTTATGTGCTTTGACTTCTCTGAGGGAATCGGAGGACACAAAAGAGGCCCAGCCAATTTGGCCCGTTGTTAGCCAGCTAGTAGCTCTGTGAAAGAAGTAGAGGAAGAAGTCTGTTTATCTCCCGTTCAGATTCTGATACCGCCTATTCTTTCTCTCATAGAAAAAAGTTGAACATAAACATCCTGCAGAAAAATTGAGTGTATCTATTAAAACATGTTTCTGACAAATAGATCCTTGCTTAAATTTTCCAATATTCAAGGTAAAGATGTATGAGATAAAGCTCTTCCTCCATCGAAAGGCACTTACCAGCTTCTCAGAAACTGGAGGACAAGTGGTTTTCAGATTCTTACTCCATCCTTCCGGTTTCTTTGCCGCAGTGGAGCACGTCCGAGTCATGGCCCAGGGGCAGTTAGGTGATTGGTTGGATGTTCTGCTTTTCCTCTGCTCTCATTTCTGGGATCGCGCTGGTTTGCATTCAGTTGTTCTTCGAGGTTTTTGTTCCTCTGGCTCCACGTGGATGGTCTGGAGTTGTAAAGTCGTGCTGGTCCACACTGTTCTCTAGGCTGAGGAAACTGTCTGCTGCTCTGAGAAAATGGCCCAACAAGCTTCACACCAGATTGTGGGCGCTGGGGGCAGAGGAGGCAGAGTCCTTTCAAAGGAAGGGAACGAACAAGAACACAGACTGCAATGTGCGCCACAGCGGCGTGACACAGAATGGGCTGCCTCAGAGGGACGTGGGTTGACGAATGGTTTCCTTTGCAGTGATGTGTGCAGGCCCTGATGCTGTCCCGCTGCGGAGCTGCCTGCCTGCCCTCTGTCCTTCTGGGCAGCCCAGTCCTTCTGTGAAGAGGCCGGGCAGCTGTTCTCCTGGACATCGGCTATGGCTCCGAATGGAGAGGCCTAGAGTAAAATCTGCCTGGGTAACGACGGTGCAGAAACTCATGTGTGGTGCTTACTCTGACAGCACGCATTACCCGGCTCATTCCTCAGGAACTAAAGCACGAGGAGGCACGTGGCTGGCAGGTACGTGACCTGTAAGTCTGAACCCTGGGCGTCAAACTAGAGTCCGGATGTGTAACCCTCATCCCGCACTGTCCCCCAGCACTTAGGAGGCCCTGCTCGCTTCATCCTCCACACAGGGCGGCTGATAGGTTAGAGCCTGGAGAAGCAGGCACGCGGTGAGTGCACTGAACAACAACGGCAAATGAATCAAAACGCACCAGCCCATTGCCACAGCACCCGACCTAGGTCCTCTCCCTGCCACGCCAGCAGTGCCGACGTTCTCCACCAGATGGCAGTAGATCCCCGTGCTTTCTCTCCATTCTCTTCCTGAGCAGCTGCTAAATAAAGGTGGTTTTATAATACACTTCAAAGAAATCTGGTAACAGTCCCCTCAGTTCTCAATATTTTATATTGAATTAAACTCAGAAAGTCAGTGAAGGGGACATAAATGCTCTAGAAAGCAAAACAATGACAACTTTTTCTAGAAGGCAAGGCTGCCCCGGGATGTTTTTACTAGGGCACTTGTACACACACACACACACACACACACACACACACACACACAGAGGGCACCTCACACATCTGCCTCCACCGCACACCTTTCCCTTTCCCTCCACCCACACGGTTCTACTTCCCCATACACAGGCTCACACCAGCGCCCCCCACAGTCCACCCACCATGCAATCCAACCCCACAAACATCCGCACACCACACCTACAACACCTGTTCACCATAGTCACACTCCCCACATGGTCACACATCATACACGGCCACCCCATGCTACCACACACATCCATACCCTACACACACACACACACACACGCACACGCACTGTATGCCACACACACCTATCATACACACCCACACCACACACATCCACACCCTACACACACACACACACACGCACTGTATACCACACACACCTATCATACACACCCACACCACACACATTCGCACACATCTACCCCATACCCCACACCCATCCCCCTACCACACCCCCAAAGCTACGCATACGCACACACACAAATACACCCAAACATACCTACACCCACTGTCCCCTTCCCATTCCAAGAGCAGTTCCTCCTAAGGAACCCCTGAAAGTTTACTGAGACTGGAAGGTAAGTAAGTATAAAAGTTTTTCTACACCCGTTTCATTAGTGTTATTCGCTAAACTTCCCTTTATAACAGCACAACACATCATTGGCTTTTAAAAAACGACTGCATTCTAGGACCTTCAAGGGCTTTAAAAGCTTTCTTCCTCAAAATTCACTGAAAAAGAGTAACCCTTCTTTTACACACACAGAAAACTATGGCATCTTTCTTAATGATTGGTGTTTTTAATGTTGGTGTTTTTCTTATACCTACTCTTATAGCACATTTCCCAGTGATTCCTCAAAGTAGCTGTCTACTTAACATTGCAAAAATCATGTGCAAAAGTATCCAAAGCTATGATGCTTAGACATAGCAGCAATCGCAGGATGCGTTCATTTTGGATGTCGTTGTAAAAGCAGAATTTTCACGTATTTTTTTCTGTTTAAATGGCACCATCTACTGGTCAAAGTTGGCATTACAGCTCAGGGGTAGTGCCCAGCCCCTGAAGAAGCAATAGAGTTTTGTAGTAATGTGATCAGGGCATAAAAAGTGATTTTTAAGGAAAACCATTTACAGTTTCATATTATGTCACACTGCATGAGTTTAGCTACATTTTAAATCTTTATTTTTGGCCACAGGAAGGACTGTCCTCGTCACCCAGGCGTGCATGCACCCCTCCTTGAGTTTTCATTTGTGCTGTTCCTTCACGTCAGTGAATTTGGTGACCCCATCCAAGCTTCATCAAAAATTTCCCATGTCATTGAAATTGAAGCATCCCCAACTCCCATGAAGTGTGCTCCTATAAGATCACACCTTAGCCGGGTGTGGTGGCACACGCCTGTAATCCCAGCGCTTGGGAGGCTGAGGCAGGAGGATTTTTGCGAGTTTGAGGCCAGCCTGGCCTACAAAGTGAGCTCAAGGCCAGCCTGAACTGCATAGCAAGACTCTGTCTCAAAAAAAAAAAATCATATCTTTGGTTTTATAATGGATGTTAATGAGGGAAATGTACATTTTCATAAAATTTGGGTTTTTTGTCATTTGTCTTTTGTATTTGTATTAGGGACTGAGTCCAGGGCCTTGAGAATGCTAGGTACATGCTAGACATTTTTTTTTTTTTGGTATTTTTGAGACAAGGTCTTGCTATGTAGTTCAGGCTGGCCTTGAGCTCACTTTGTAGCCCAGGCTGGCCTGGAACTCGCAACGATCCTCCTGCCTCAGCCTCCCGAGTGCTGGGATTACAGGCGTGGGCCACCATGCCCGGCCCATGCTAGACAATTTTTAAAGATTAATTTTGAGACAAAGTCTCGGTAATTTGCCTGGGCTGGCCTCAAACTTGTACTTTCCTGCTTCAGCCTGTTACATAGCTGGAATTATAGGCAGGCGCCATCGTGCTTGGCACACCCATCCCTGTTAAGAGCTGAGACAAGAAATGAGAGGCGCTAAAACCCCATCCCCGGTTCCCGCCAGCCCGGCCGGTGGCCGGCTTTCCCACCCGGGCAGGGCCACCCGGGGACCCGGCCTGCTCTGCCCTCAGCACAGTTTGAGGTGGGTGACACCAGCTGGACATCATGATAGTCAAATTTAAGGAATAAATGTATTGCGTGTTGTGAGGGTTTTTAATGACTTATAAATCTTTTTCTCGAGATCTTAACTTGTTCAAAGAAGTGGAATGGGGGCAGTTATGATAGGTTTGTTTAGATTTACGTACGGTTACTGCAAATTCCTTCATTCTGTCCGTTTCATTTTTTAAGAGCCTGTGAAAGGATTTACTCTGCAACTTAAGAAGGAGAAAGATTTATTCTGGGGAAGAAAGAGAGGAAAAAAAAAAGCAAGGGAAGAGGAGATCACCTCTACTTACCATCCCGGCTCTTATCTGAGCTTCCCTGAACAGAAGAATGAAGGAGTCCTGGGAATATTTTACATAAGAACCCCAGTCCAGGCAAGGGGTGAGCCCCGAGTTGATCACATCTTTGAAGAGGGGCTTTGGGCTTCTCTTGGTGTAACAGAGATGCCGTGGTGGTCAGATGTGCAGAGTGACAGCACAAGGGCAGAAGCCCTTCTCTTCTATCCTCCACGGAACCCCACGCGGTTTCCGCAGCCCAGTCAACACGGTGGGGCCGGGGAATGGAACTACCAGCCGTGTAAAACTTTTCTCCAAACTTGATTATACCATATTTGTCGGCGATGATAGAAAGATGACTCTCCATCTCCATATCTGTGTGTATAAACATACACATTTATACAGCCCTGCGTTGCTTCATGACTACCGCTAGGTGACGCCCCCTTGTGTGAGCACGTTAGCGTATTCACAGAGGCCAGGGTGCTGGCGGTGCCGGTAGGTGGCACGGCTTTGTGGGAATCTGTCATGGAAGTGGTTGGTTGATTACCGAACGTCGTCATGTGGCTTGTGACTGTGTGTAGGCACGCACATAGGTGTATGTGTACACATGTGTATAGACATGCATGTCCATATTCACACACATATACGTTTAACACAGTCCAGGCTACTGGGGTCTGGGATCTCTGAGTACCATCTGTTGGTGGGGCCGACACTTCTGAGGTGTTGAAGGAACAAGAGGAGGCGTGTGAGGTAGTAACTGCGTCGGGCAGCGCATGGACAGCAGGGGAACCCACGCCAGCGGCTCTGTTCCCGTCACATCTGAGCGGTGGGAAGGAGGAGGGTGCAGAAGCACTGAGGAGAAAGCCTTGAAACCCGCCCTTTCCTGTAGCTGTGCGCTTCTAGGAGCTGCTGGGGGCGAGGAGGGGGCGCGGGGAGCCTGGCTCTTCCCTTCTGAGAAGCGCAGGCCGCTGTCACACCCGCGCATCCCACGCCCCCGGGACAGGAAATGAGAGGTGATAAAACCCCATCCCCGGCTCCCGCCAGCCCGGACGGTGGCAGGCTTTCCCACCCGGGCAGGGCCACCCGGGGACCCGGCTTGCTCAGCCCTCAGCGCACTCTAGGTGGGTGACACCGGCTTTTGCATCAGGAAGCAATTTAAAAATCAGTCCTGTTTTGATCCCTCAGGCCTGGCTCCATCTGAGTCAGAAGCTCTGCTTTCAAGGCCTGGCCCGCCGGCCTCCCCAGGGCACCCATCCCAGCCCGCCCCCATGTCTGCCCCCGAGGTCCCCGCGCCGTTTGCAGGCGTCCCCCAACAGGAGTGGCGCAGCCCGGCCCAGGAGGACCAGTCCGGCCGGCGACCTTGCCCGGAGGAAAGTCTGCGGCTCGGTTTCCTTCCTGTCTACCTCCCGGCCCTTCCTGCTGGCCACGCTCCCCGCTGACCGCCCTGAATAAATCTTCCCCGCATCCCTGACAGCTGCCGATTTGGCTTCTTTCTCTCCTTCTTCTTCTCCTCTTTTTTAATTGAAAGTAAACCTTCAAAGAGGCCCAGCCACCTGAGAAGCGCCGCCGAGCGCTGCGGCTGGCAGGGGAACTCAAACAGCAGCGCGGCGGTGCGCCCTGTCCCCTCCGCTCGGGGGCACAAGCCACCTGGGCTTTGCTGCCAGGGCCACTTCGCTTTCAATTTAGCTTTTGCATTAGAGAAGGGGAATCTGATTTGGAGAAAGTGGAGTGATTTTGAAGGTAGCTGTGGGTTGGTGGGAGGAGAATGAGAATGAATCTGAGATTGAGATTTGCAGAGGGAAGTGGGAGTTTATTTATAAGACAAATCTGAGGATGTCTTTGGGCTGCCTGGTTAGACTAGTGGGCTGCTTTGCAGATGGAAATACATTTAAAAAAATCACTCAAAATCAGCCACCAGGAAGCAGCCATGTACGGGGCGGCAGAGTGAGAGGTCAGATTTTAAGATTCCTAGATTTTGAAACTGGGCACTTCAGGCCTCTCTCTCTATTTCCTCGGACACACTTTTTAATCATAGAAAAATTTAAATATTCAGAAATGTTGAAAAATGATATATAACAAGCACTTTTATAGCCACTACTTAAACCGAACAAGAGTTATCGTTTCGCATGTTGGTTTTCCCTTTATTTCTATGTGCACACACTGACACGCGTTTGCTGTGCTGTTTGAGAGGAAATTATAGGCATCATGATACTTCGCTCCAAACTAAATACCCCAGCACGTGTTTTCTAACAATCTTCTCCTACAAAGCCACGATACACTTATGACACCTCAGAAAATTAAAAGGAATTTCTAAAAACCTTCTATTATCTAGTCCATTTAAAGCTCCTCCAAACTAGTTTTTTTTTTTTTTTAACTGATTTTTGGTTTGAAAGACAAGCTGAGCTAGTTTCACCCACTGGATGTGGTCACTGTCTTGCACTCTCCTCTTGCTGAGGTGGAAGCAGTGTGCAAAGCAGACAACTTCTCAAGGGTACCCAGCTGGAATTTCACCTGAGGAACCCCTCGGTGAGTGTCAATCAGACTAACATAGAAAGGTCCATCACCCCAGAAAGCTTCTCCGAGCCCTTTCCCTGTCCATAGGACCTGCTCCCCACCCCCAGCAAGGGGTGAGTGTGGGAGGTGATTGGAGCTCTCAGGACTTTTCATTGCAAGCAGAAAACATCCAATAATTAAGGAAACTGGCAGCCTCTAGTAAAGGTTAACATATACTGACTCTGTAACCCAGTGATTCCTCTCTTCATTAAATATTTAAGAGCTGCAGATGCTTGCACAAGAACGCTTGCAGCAGCTTTCGTCATGATATCCCGAACTTGGGAGTGTCCCAGCTGTTCATCAATAATAAAGTGGATAAATCAGCTGTGGCATATTTATACAAAGAAGTGCTACACAGCAACAACAACAACAAAAATCATATAATACTACAAATGAATCGCAGACATTATGATGCAGGAAATAAGCTTGGTACCAGAGGGTGTGTTTGGTGTGAATCTTTGTAGAACAAGTCACATTCTGGATTTGTGTGATTATTTCATTTGACTTGATCCTTCTAACCTGAGGAGCCCTGAGAGAATTGAGGTGTAACTGCCTTAAGGCATCCATTTTATATAATGAATTAACTCCAATCCAGTGCATTTTGAGTGGTACTAGTTATTTTACATCCTTGGGAGAACTGAGCAAGTCATTATTCAACTCGTTTTCTATGGGTTTATGGCTCCGTTTAGAAGCCAGCTGAGAAATGCTTACTGAAAGTTAGATTTTAAGGCTGGATGATGGTCAGTTTTGATTGGAATACTTTACAGGTGGCACTGTGTCCTGCCTTTTGCCCCACTCTGGGGAAATTTAACATCACATGGCTATACTACTGGTGATGTGTATAAGGAGTTTGATCATTGAGTTAAAGCAGTGACTACCAGGTCTATTGCTTTAGTTTCTACTGAGTCTACTCTGCAGTTAGAGAAATACTAGCTCATTTAAAAAAAAATTATGGTAAAATATGCACAATGTAAAAATGACCATCTTAACCAGCCTAAATGAACAATTCAGTGGCATTAGGTATATTCATTTTGTTGCGGGGTCCTCCTCACCATCCGTCTCCAGCACTCTGATTACTTTTGGTAACTGGAAATACATCTTCTTAATGAGTTCAGTTTTCTATTCTAACCTAAATCATCTCAGCTTGTACATGATAATGATCATTCTCAGAACAAGTCCATGTGCTGTAAAGGCAGGTTTCCTGAGACTGCAGAGAATGACAGTCCACAGTCTGCTAAGGAGCCTGGGAACACTCTTTCTGTATCAGAACTGGCCTCATTCCCTTAGAACTTCAATTACTCTCGAGTCAGCATGAAGACAGGGGGAGTAGTTAGAGAGAAATGAGCAATTATTAAAAAGGGCCAAGAGAGCAAGTTTTCAAAGCTAGAACACCCCAGGAAAACCATTTTCTATCTAAGCAGGCCCTCTGGAGCTAGCATACATATGTGCACCTGGACCCCACCTGGACATAATTAGTTTCCCCGAGCTCAGAGCAGAGCAAACACTGAAGAAAATGATGTCAAAACCTGAGCAATCTGTCATGATCCACGCAGCACAATTAAAGCAAAGCATTGTGCTTTCTCTAAGAATTATGTAATGCAGATGACAGGGGCTTTCGATCGCCAGAAAGGGAAAGCCATCTGCTTTATGTTCTGCTTCACAACTGTGATGTCTGTTTCTCGCTTTGCGCTGTATGCTTTGGGATGGGAAGCACAAGAAGAGAAGATGAAATGCTTTTGGTTGATCTGTAAGCAGCTCTTTTGTCTGCTTGACAATGGAAACATTCTGTGGATAGGATTTTTAATCCCAAGCAAGAAGAAGGATCCTGGGTATTTGAGGATCAAAATATCAAGTAGCCAAAGACTGCCTGGACTCCTAAATCACAGCTGTGTGGAAGTTAGAATAGCGTGAGACAAATGGAGAAAAGTGTTCTCTAGGCATACCTATGCCATCCCTGCCCCTCTCGTTCTGCCTCCAGGACAGCACCCCGCTTCCCTGCACTGCACTCATCTCAGCAGAATCCACAACTCTAGCTATGAGTAGACAAGTTGAATCCTCACTGGAGGGTGTCAGCGTGGAGCCAGTCAGCATTCACTGACCAGCCAAGGGGTGTATAGCAGCCCTGGCTCCTTGGGGGTTGCACGGGAAGAGCTAGAAATCATTAACGAGTGAATCAAGAAAGGCACATTCACAGTCAACAATAAGGGTGGAAAAATAATGAGAAGTCACCAGAGTGGATGCGAGGTGTTTGAAACTGCCTCCTCCCTTTCTGGGTGGGGCACCTCACCTTTATCTCACCACAATGCTCATTCCGGTCACTCCGCCCTCCTTTCTGCCCCAGGATGCTGTGCTCCTGAAGGGCTCAGGTTCAGCTTCCAGGAACATTTAACGGGTGCCCATTCATTCCTGGCACCCAGCTAAGTATTTCCCCGGGCCCTTATTCACGGATCTGGGAAGTGACTTGCTCTCCAGTTCAGAGCTGAGGAGAATAGGTCCCAGAGAGCATGGACTGGGCACAAGGCCAAGTCACCAGCCAGTGCTTCAGGTGCCTGTGATTTACAAAAGGAGCTTTTTCTGAAAACTAAAAGCAGTGAGGGAAGCGGAGAGCTACGGGAAGGAGCTGAGCAAAGTTGGTCTCTCAGGTCTAGTCTTGCCTTGGCCTGCTGAGCATGAAGTGCGGGGGGAGAGAAGGCTTCCATGGAGTAGAAATCTGACTGAAAAGTTGTCCCTCTGAGGCAAGGGAGTCAGGCTTTTGTACATCAGAATTAGCTATTAGGGAAGGAGGAGAGGGCAGGGGTCATTCCCAGGGGACCATATCACCTTCCATACTCTTAGCCTAAGAAACAGTTGTCAACACGAGTGGTTCCAAGTCTGAGTCTGTCTACTAAAGCCTTGTGAATACGAGCCCAGCGTTCTGATTTCATCTCTCACTCCCTGACCTCACACTGTGGCTCACTGTCCTGCTGTCCTTACCAGACCACTAACTGCCTCCATCAAACCATGTTTGATCAGCAGTTTAATCAGGAGATAAATGAGTACAAATTTTTGTCAGATTCAAAGAAAGAGAAATTCTGACTGGAGGTGGGACAAGTGAGAGGAATCGGGAATGGCTTCTACAAGAGTTGCTTCTGAAAATTCCTTAAGCTGGACAAAGGCATTTGGGCGGGAAATGGTCTGGCCTGCTTGAGGCTTAGTTTTAGCTGAGTGGAGGGCTACCCTGGAGAAAGGCCTGTAGACACTGTGTGGGTCAGATCATGGAAACTTTCAGCAGTGTATGAAGGGGTTGGAAGTTCAGTCTTTTAAAAATATGATTTAATTCTGCTCTGCAGATCTGTATTTTCAAATTCTCCTCAAGTAGCAGAGAAAATGAAAAGTTTCTTTACTTTGTAATTAAGTGCAGCCAGGTGGCTGACTTTCGTAATGCCCATAAACTTTGGTTCAGAGCCATAAGGTGGCTCCCTCAGTGACTGAAGTAAGTTTATTCTCAGTCAGAATGATAAGTTTGCTCTTAGTCAGAGGAAACCATGCAGACATCTGAGGAGGGCAAGTATGTAATCAGAAAGTACTTCCGGGTCATGTGTTGTACGAGTTGGGTTAGCTAAGAGACAATTTACAGTTTTTCAAGCCAGAGGTGACAAAGTCCAAGGCCCTGGTGACACATACTCAAAGGTGGAATGGAAAGGATTTGGTGACCGGACAAGAAATATTGAGCTTAGAGTCTGACATATCTCAAAGAAATGATCAGGAGGATATTGGGACCAGGAGCTAAGATGGGGCACTGGCGCCTGCTTTTGGTGAGTTCCATGTTAGATGCATTGAGTCTGAGATAAAGGATGGAAATTTGAAATGAAACTGTCTGAAGAAAGATGGAAATGATTCACCTCTGAAATTCTGAGCTTGGAGAGCTAGAGGAACAGACTAGGGAGATAACAGACAAAGGTGCAGATGAGGAAGACACAGGGACAGATAACCAGGACAGGACACAGCAAGGCGGGACCTGGTTAAACGTTGTGGAGTCCCTGCACCGAGTACCAGGATGAAGACGAGAAGTCAGAGATGGAAGCAGCAGGAACAGTGCTCTGGAAGTCCAGTGAGGAAAGATTCAGGAAGAGGTTGGTCAAATCCTATACGGAGATGGAGGATGACTAGATGTGCCAGTTAAACTCTAAGGAGCCCATTTAAATCTGGAGTGCAGGTTAACAATGAAGTCATTTTTAGTATAACTGTATCATATGCAATATTTAGGACGTACTTATATTGAGGATATCCTAACATTGCATGAGACATACAAGTAAAAGATACCAATGAAATTAAAAGTAACATAAAATGACTTAAGTTCAAATTTAAATGGGTATCCTGTACTTTTGTTTGTTAAATCCGGTAAGCCAAAGCATGACTTGAATTGAAAGGTAGAATTCATTCATGAATTCGTTAAATTCATTAAAACTTTTAGCCCCCTTTGTCTTTGTGAGTGGGATGAGGAGAGAGCCATACGGAGAGTTCCTAAGGCACTGGCTCTGGGCTCTGCTGCCTGCCTCCCTGCCAACATTTCCTTCTCCACTGCGATCTGATCTGTTTTTGCCTCCAACTCCATCACTGCCTTTCTGTGTCCTAAGTGGAATTCTGCAAAATGACCCATCTCTGTCTCCCTTTCTGCTGCAAAGGGGGAAAAGTCCTACCCTGGCCTCTTATTCTTCTTGATTTCTAGACTTCATTCGGCCCTGCAAGGCCTCTCTTGCTCCCTGCTCACTATTTCAGGGGCTTTCCCAGTGGAAAGGCGGGTTTCAAGGGTTTAAGGAAGCAAGGAGCAGGGGGCGGGGAGCAGGATGGGGGGAGGCGAGGCTTGAGGGGAAGTGTTCTGAAGAAGAGATGGGGTCTCCCTCCCACAGCAGGAGAAGAGCCTGGGGAGTGGTGAGGGACACACACGTGTTGATGGGGAAGACAGATCTGAGGAGCCCACTGGAAGTGCTTTTATTTTCTCAGTGAAGAGAGAATCAGCCTTATTGACTGTAATATCAGGTGGATATCCGGACTGGGAGTTTGAAAAAAATGCACATTTGATTCTCATGAGCTCTGGTTTTGGAGCGTCTGATATTTGTCTTCAACTTAGGAAACGTCCTTATACACGAGATATAAAATACATTGACAGTTACGAATCCATCCTTTATTGCCACCTATGGGTGGCTCATCAATTGATGTTCTGCCTTAACAGGAACCAATTCACATAGTGACAAGTGAGGAGAACCTCTGTGACCTCGCGGGGTCCCCAGGGCCCTCTCTGAATGTCACAGGACGTAAAATGACACCGCTGGAAGGCATCTACGGTTAGAGCTGTCCTAGATCAGGTTCCTTAAAGGGAGTGGTGTCAGCATATTTTCAAATCCAAAGTGACCAACCTCCTTCTCCCTTCCCACCACTAAGTGTAAAAATTGCTACTTCAGACTCTAAGCAGCAAATGTGCCAGGCACACCCACTCGGATGGATGAACGAAGTGAAGCAACACAACACCACTGGAAAAGGGAAAACCTGAGGTTGAGGCAAGGTTGTGGGGAAATCAGAACCCCCGGGCACTGGTGGGATTGTCAAATGGTGCAAGGTATCATTTGCAAGAAGTTTGGCAGTTTCTAAGCTTTGAATTACCTTATGACCAGCAAGTCTGCTCCTGCGTATGCACCCAAAGGAACTGCAAACAGGAACTCAAACATACACTTGTATGCCAGTGTGCATTGTAGTATTAATCACAATAGCCCAGAGGTGGCAACTATCCAAATGTCCATCTACAGAAGAATGGATACACAAAAGGTAATAAATGCATTCAGTGTGGTAGTAATTCAGCCTTCAGGAGGAATGCAGTTCAGACATCTACGACAACATGTCTTTGAAACTTTGAAAACATTGTGCTAAGTGACATAAGCAGTCACAGAAGAAAAAAATATTGCATGATTCCATTTATGTGAGCTGCCTAGAATAGGCAAATCACACAGAGAGAAAATAGGTTTGAGGTTGCTGAGGGCTGGGCAGAAAGGAATGGGGTGTTGTTGTTTATTGGCTGCAGAATTTGTTTCGCTGATGAAAAAGTTTTGGAAGTAATGATGATGGGCACATAACACTGAATGTATCGAATGCCACCAAATTGTATACAGAAATATTGTTAAAACGGCAAATTGTGTATGTGTTTTACCACAGCTAAAACTAATGTATCATACCAAAAATCATTGAGTTATATGCTTTAAATGGATGAATTGCATGGTTTGTGCATTATGTCTCAATAAAGTATTTGCTTGAAAGCTAGGGACACTTTCCTTAACTCTGTACTCAGACCACTGGGATCATGAAAAACCTGAACCAGAAAAATAATAAAATGCAAGTGTTTTTTTGGAGGTGTAGAGATGAAAGCAGCTGAAGAGATGCAGATAATTAACTCAGAAACTTCCCTTGCTTAGGAGGCAGAAGGCCATGGGATAGGGAGGAGAAAGACGGAGAAGGCCAGAATTCTGTGAGCCCCTGTAGGTGGGGCTATTCTATGAGGGGCAACTTTTACTGCCCAAAGTTCTGTCAAGAAAAGTCAACTGCATGTAACAACTTCAGTGGCTTTTGGGGTGAGTATGAAGGATAGCCACATTTTGAGTCTTAACCTGAACTTCCACTGGCCCAAAAAACACAGTGTGAATTTGAATCTGCTGAGCTATTCTGTCTCGCTCTCCTGCATGATGCAGTGTCCAGGACAATGGGTGATTGATTTTTTGCAAATGTGCATTTGCAGTTATAGGAGTAGTCATCCAGGGTGTCCACAATGTCATCGGAGAAGACAAGGCTATTCATCCATTCTGCAGCAGCACAAAGCAGCCTGCACCAAGAAAACAACAATATACCCCCCAAACCGATCAAACAGCTGCTCATCAATCTGGTGCAAGCTGCAGGTTGCCCGACTAAATTACTGTCGAACAGGCAGATGAGCACAATTTGTCAGTCAGCATTGAGTTTAAATGAGCAGAGATGCACATAAAGCCAGCAATGCAATTGTAATTAAGAATTATTGGCATCAGGTTTCAACTACTGCTTTCTTGAGGTACTAGTGACCCAGCTCCAGAGTATTGGGGGAACCCAGAGCAGAATTAATCTTGGGGAATGGCCCACCCTCTACACTGTAACAGTTCATCATGTGCAAAAGCCATGGGTAGGTGATGGGGAATCCATGTAGACCCAGGCTCTGTTTTTCCTCCCTTCTCCTTCCCTTCGTCCTCCTCCTTTTTCTTCCTCTTTTCCTCTTCTTTTTCCTGCTTTGATTGGGTTGGTCTGTTGATTATCAACTTTGTTGCCCTGTGCTGTGAAGGTCCCAGGGACTGGAGGTGGGACATGCAGTTCTGGGTCCTCCTGGCTCTGGTGCAGGGGCCCATCAGTGTTGGCATCAGCTCCTCACCAGACTTTAGATACACTTATCCCATCATTCTTGTCACTTTCTGAAGCAGTTCTGAAAGTCTTCTTTCGTGAGTGTCTTTATGAGGTGTGATGAAAACTACAGTGAATGCTACAGTGAGTGACGTCCAACACAAAGGCTTGTAAGAACATTATGGCATGTCCTCATTCACCTCATTCACTGAATCTGGCACCGTTTGACTGTTGGTTCTTCCCGAAGTCAAAATTCTCATGAAAATTAAATACTTTGATTCGGTTCCAGACACTGAGGCAGCCACTAGACTGCAACTAAGGTCATGAAAGAGGACTTCCAGGATAGCTTCGTAATGTGGCAGGAAGGATGGGATAAGTGTGTCTGAGGTGAGGGGAGTGTTTTGAGGGGGAATTAATGGGACTGTCTTTTGTTGTAATAAATTTTAAAAATATAAACCTTCACTTTATGTTTTGGTCATACTTTCTAGATTGTATGTCTCCTATAGGTTCTGCTTCTCTGGAGAATCCTGACTAGTACACTTTGTAAGTGTTGGGTTTACAAGGGAATAGATTTAATACAGGACCCAGAATTTATAGGCTTATTTTATAATATTCACCCAAAATGCCCAAATGCAGAAGAGTGCAATAGATCAATCCACACACTAGAGACCCAAAGAATCTAACTGAGGGTCTAGATCTCATGGCAATGTCCTGAATGAATCCAGTTGAAGACCTAGAGCCCACAGCAATGTCTCATGCAAATCTGTATCAAGGGTCTGTACTAGGAAGGCCCAAAGGTTAGTGGTGGAAGCTAGAGTCTGTGCCAGCAGGATGAGGGATCTGCACTGGAGTCAGGAAGTGACACTCAAAGTAAGGATCAGAGCTCTCCTGAAGAGAACCACAGCCATCTTGAGTGACAGTGAGGACCAGAGCTCCTCCGATGATCAGAACAGGTGAGCTCATATCAGGAAAGCTGGCTCAACAAGCTTCTCCAGGAGAATGAACAGCACAGCATCTTCCCCTCCAGTTCTCTCTTTATGCTGTTGGCAACCATCCTCAGGTGGGCCTTCCACACCCAGCTCCATGCTGACTCAGTTCAGCTGGGTGTTCCAAGTTGACCATTAGTTAATTTACCCCAGTAAGCAATGCCCGTCTTTCTATGCCTCACTGTCTCCACCTGTGTCAGTCTAGGTCTAGGATGTCAGTGCTCCTTCTTTCCTCGGTCTCCCTCCATCACTGCTGCGATTCTGAAGGGGTTGTTCTTGTGGTGCATACGCAGATATCCCCAAGAGCCCCATGAACTTGTAGGCAGGGCCTTTGGAAGGTGAGTATGATGTGCTCTTAGGAGGTGGGGCCTGGTCAGGGCGGGGAGGTGGGTCAGCGGGGGCATGATCCGGAAGGGCATATTTCCCTTCCTGGCTCCTTTCTTGTTGCTTCCTTGTGACCAACAGGTGGGCTGCTCTGCTCCACCCAGGCCCTCTCCCACCCCACCACCTTTCTGTGTTTAAGCCCATTGAACATGGACTGAAACTGAGCCAAAACAAACCTCTTGTCCTTTAAGTTGTGGATTTGGAGCACTTTGTTTGAGTGCTGAGGAAAGTGACTAAGATGGTTATCTTGTACTTTCTCACAGATGGTCTCCCTCAGCCCTTTACTCATTACTGTAGGTGGTGCAGAAAACCAAGATCCTACTTTTAAGTGTTCATGTCCTGTTTTGTTACCAAAAAGGCACCAAACCCAATGGCCCTGAAGAGTTTCCGCTCAAGTCTCACAAAGCCCCTCAAGAAGACGTCACTTTTACCTACTGCACACAACCTCTTCGTGCTGGGCACAGACCAGCTCCTGTAGATGCAGAGCCAGCTCACAGAGTGCGTTCATTTCACCCTCTCTCCATTCCTGCTTAAGATCCTCTCTTCCACGGGGCGCTTGGGGGTCGGCCAGACACTTCATCCTCACCTGGGCTCAACTGTCAGTGTGGCTTAGTCCCTCTTATTGCTGACACTTTATGTACATTATTTCTCTTTTCCATAGGCTTGGAAGTGAGGTGATTGCAGCTTTAGAAGAGGAGGTGTTAGGACAAGAATATAGCCAGTCTTGTTCCTCTTTAGGAGTATGTCCTAGTGTGGAACAGAGTTCTTACGTAACCTGGGGAATATTTAATTTTCTGAGAATACTTTTGGATAGAACTCTCCAATTATATGAATGCAATATAGCTGTTTTATGCCATTCTATTTTTAATGTGGATGTTAGTGATATTTAAAATATAAGATGTCTAACCATATAAAATTGCTTTTGTAGGTAAAGCATGGTGAAATCTTGCCAGCCTCATGTAGCCTAATCCAAAGAAGAATCGTCTGTGACTAGTTCTGTCACTCCTGGAAGAGAAGAGAACAGGATGGATCAGAAGCAAAATTGCATCTAGGGTGCTGGTCTTTCCCTATCCATAGCTCTGCCCTGCTCCCATTACCTTTGTAACATAGCACTGCCTTCTGAAAACCCTGAGAGAACCCCTCTAATCCAAGCTTTTTGCCCCATTGTGGCCTGGCTCCTAGCGTGGCTTCTTGTTTCTCCTTTATGAGCCAGTCTTTGGCCTTAGGAAGACAGTGACCTGATGAAGTACTTCTTGTCCGTGGGATGAGAATGACTCACAGCTTTGGTATCATTAGTGCTATTCACAAATAATCAGATTTTCTTCATTTCATGGAGCTAAGGTTGGTTATTTCTCTATTTTTCTCTTTGATGTCTTTTGAAATTAGATGTAGTAATATCTTCCTTTAACCAATGAAATGTGAGTGGAAATGACTCATGCTGTTTCTGAGAGGAAGCATTAAGAAGGGCGTGATTGGTCAGGCTCCCTAATTACTCCTCTGGTTGTGTGCTAATACGCAATTTGTAGGGGTGATTGTGAAAGTATGGGCTGCCTCTATTGGCTTGGATTCCAGAGTGACTACCCCGAGGAGGTAGGGGTTATCTAGGGTGGGGATTTTCTTCATCTTGAGCAGAACCTCAAACCAACCCATCACTCAGGTCCTACTCACCGAGGGTCAGCACATGGGAAAAGGCAGTCTAATCCATACAATTATTCAGGATCCCAAGGTCCATCTATTGAGTGATTGCCCAAGGCCACAGTTTAGAAAATTCACTCATTTACACACTGCCAATGTCAATTTACACATCTCTTTGATGACTGTTTTCCTGCTCCAGTAGCAGAATTGAGCAGTCAGGACACAGACTGCAGAGATCCCAAAGCCGAAGTCATTTTCCACCGACCCTTATTAGGCACCATGGCTAAAGGTGCCTACTCACCCATGCTGTATTGAGTGGAGCCAATATCTCTTCCTGCACATTAACTACATTATATATTTAATTTTTAAATTTTTAAATGTTTTTAGTTTTAAAGAAAATAAAAACCAAGAAAAATGATACAGAATTTCAAAACAAGATGATAGGAAATTAACAAGGGTTATTATATTGCAGATTGTTATCTTCAAAGTAGTTGCTCAGATTACCAGATATAGGCATGTAAAATTGATCAAACAATATAAACACTAACTGTTCCTTTCAATGAACTAATAGAAATTAGTAGTACAATTATCTTAGGATATATATATATATTCCTTCCTTCTACATTATATATTTTATATGTGGCCCAAGACAGTTCCTCTTCACTCATTATGACCCAAGAAAACTAAAAGATTGGACACCACAAGCTATTAGCAATGTGAAGAAAATCTCTACCTAGGATAGCCGACCACTCTTAGTATCTCATCACTCTGTCCTGCCTTCAGCAAAACTTCTGCTCAGTGTGTAACAAGAATTCCTTTTACTTCTGATATTTCCCCTTAGTCATTTTCCACCGACCCTCATTAGGCACCATGGCTAAAGGTGCCTACTCACCCACGTTGTATTGAGTGGAGCCAGTATCACTTCCTACTGCAAGACCCATCCCCATTGGATCCTACGCCTGTTATCATGGTCCCCTCTTTAATAGAATCGTATATTCTTGACTGTCAACTTAATTGGAATAAGATATGCCTAGAGGTAATGGGAGTATAAGGGGACTATATCAGCTAAAATTCACTAGATATGTTCTTTTTATTCCACTCAGACTTTGAAGGGTATAACTTTCTTTTCTGGATCTTTCCCTGTCACTCTGCTTCCTGGCTGGAATGAAGCAAGCAGCTTTTCTTTAAGCCTTTCCACCACAATGTTTCTGCCTTGGAGCCAGCCAAACATCAACTAAAATCTCTGAAACCATGAACCCAAACACACCTTTTCTTTTTAAAGTTGCATATGCCAGACATTTTGTTTCAGGCACAGCAAGGTGACTGTTACACACTTACCATCTTTAACATCTTTAAATATCATGAATAATTGTTTTCTTTAGCAAATACACGACTTTGATCCACATTCCAGTGGCCAGAATTCAGTCACCTGGCCACAGGCCATTATAAGGGAGGCTAGCATAGGAATCTGTGCACGTAGGTAGAAATGGCAGGGGATTTGGTGAATAATTTCTATCACATCTGCCTATATGAGTAGTTGGCTGCCATTGTTCTTCTGTTGAGCCCTGGCTGTGACAACAGCTGGTAGGAGTGTTTACTTTGCTCTTCTGCAAAACTTCCTTGCTATGGTCAGCAGTAGCCGTGGAGACTCAGTGCTCAGTACTCTGGCCACAGTGATTGCCCACATATACTAGTCCATGGTGGGTAGTGGGATGGGTCCGCTGAGTAATAGGCTTCACTCTGTCCTGGGGAATGCGTCACTGTTGAACAATTTCTGCATCATGGTGCAGAAACTCATGCCTGGCACAAGAGATGTTTTTGATCTCATACTCAGAATGCAGAACATAATGGTATCAATCTCTGAAAATCAAATGAAATCTTCTGGGAGTACAGTAGGTCCAATGAATAAAATTATATAAAACAATTTCATACTTGACATTTACTGAGAGGGGCTTAACTTTCCCTACATGTTTTAGTCTGTTCAGCTGGTATTATTTATTCATGTCTCTTTCCCCATTTGGTTCACAATTTATCTTTTGGGAGCTCAGAATTAAACTGTAAAAATGTATATATGCTAGATACTGTTTTATGTTCCGTCAATGGAGAAGTCATCAAAATCTTTAACAGAATACGTTTCAGCCTATTACAGGGGTGATTTAGCTGAAATAAAATGTAATGTTTAACTCAGAGAAGTTGGAAAAATGAAATTTAGGAAGATGGAGTTGAATAATCAGTGGTGAAATGACAATGGTTTCTTTGACAGTCTCCCAGTTGAAAGAATATTAGGACATCGAGATTATGAATGGCCAGGGCTACATGAGGAATCACGATTACACGTCAGGATGAGGCTGGCTTCTGATTCCTGTAATAACAGAATGTTGCTAACACTGACAAGAGTTAAATAAAGAATCTTAACATCTTATGCCATTTCTTTTTGTTTGTTTGTTTGTTTTCCCAGTACCAGGAATCGAACTCACGACCTCACGCTTGCCAGGCAGGCGCTGTGCCACTGAGCTAAATCCCCAGCCCTCTTTTTGTTGTAGTATCATATTTTGTGGTGGGGAAAGAATTAATGCACCCCAAATTTTTAAAAAGATGAACCAATTCTAGACTTCTGTGACTAACCCATTACTCAGATATTCCACGAGATGAGGGAACTTTGTGCACTCCCACATATGTGGGAATCCTCTGAAAGGCCTTGGGTGCAGTAGGGTGGTGGAGTTAGAGAAGGAAAATCCACAGAGGGAAAGTGAAAAGCAAAGGTCAATGTGTTAGTTTCCCAGGGCAGCTGCAGTGAAGTACCACAGGCATAATGGCTTAGAAACAACTGAAATGTACTCTGGAGAAAGTTCTGGAGAAAGGAAGTCTAAAATAATGATGTTGGCAAGGCTCGGCTTTGTCTGAGGGCTCTAGAGGAAGATCCTTCCTGCTTCTCCCTAAATTCTAGTGATGGCTGGTACTACTTGGTGTGGCTGGGTCTCTGGACCATCACTCTACTCTCTGTCTCTGTTGTGTGGTGTTATTTGTGTGTGTGTGTGTGTGTGTGTGTGTGTGTGTGTTACTGGGAATTGAACCAGGGCCTCAAGCATGTGAAGCAAGCACTGCACAACAGCCTTGTTTATTTTATTTTGAGACAGGGAACTGAGGCAAGAGATTAGGGCATAGCAAAGCAGCTGGGCAATTGGGCATGTTCTGTCAATCATGGAGACCAGTCAATCACGGAGATTCAGGACACATGCGCAGAGCAGCTTCTGAGTTCTGTACCTGATACAAACCAGAGCATTCTATCTTTAATTTATCTGGCACAAGATCAAGCAGGTTTTTGCTGGATGGGCTAGCCTAGATCTGACGTCAGAATGGGAATATAAAAGATGGTAGCTGTTATGCTCTTGACCTCTCTGTGCTTTTTCTCCTGCCTTTCAAAGTGCAGGGTGTGCTTCCTTCCCTATTTTAAGTGGCCCATACTCACTCTGCAGAGAACTTCTTTTCAGATCACTTCTCCCATCTTTTATTACCTTTAATAAATGTAAAACCTCTCTGTGTTTCACTTTGAACAGGACAACAGGATCCTGGAAGAGATCCCTGGGCACCACAACACCTGTTAACAGTCTCACTAAATTGCCCGGGTTGGGCTTGCATTTGTGATCCTCCTGCCTCAGCCTCCCAAGCAGTTGGATTCACAGGCATATGCCACTGTTCCTGACTCTTCTCTTTCTAATACTTTTTTTTAAAATTTAACTTTTATTTGTACATGTTTGCAGCTCATGTAGTTTATAATGGTCCCGGGGAATAGATACATGTCCATATTACAGCATGTTTCTTTCTTCCTGTTTTAAAAATTCCCTTCTTTCCTTCTCCCTCTCTCCTCCCCCAGCTGTCCTATCTCAATTTTCATTCCTGTAGATATTATTTGTCTTAGATCATGGTATGACCTATAATGTTTACTTTAATTGGGGTGATTAGGTTTCTGTACATGGCCTATCTTTATCTTTTTTAAAATTTTCCCTTCCCCTCCTCTTCTCCCCTCACCCTTGTTCCCTTGAACCACTTCCTTACTGCAAGAGATCCATTGCCCTGTCCCTTTCAATACATCCTTTATCCTTTGCTTTGTTCTTTGCCTCACTCAGATGAGAGATACCACATGGTATCTTGTGTGTCTGGTTTATTTCACTCAACATTATATTTTCCAGGTGCATCCATTTTCCTACAAATGTGTCATTCCTTATAGCCGAGTAGTAGTCTATTATATATAGATACAACATTTTCTTGATCCGATCATCTGTTGATGAGTATACAGGCTGCTTTTAGGATTTAGCTATTACAAATTGTGTTGTGATAAACATTGATGTGCATGTATCGCTGTAGTATGACGAAGTAAGCTCTTTGGGGAAGATACCTAGCAGGAGGATAGCTGGGTCGTATGGAATTTCTAATGTCAGTTCTTTGAGAAAGCTCCATACTGATTTCCATAATGGTTGAACTAGTTTGCATTCCCACCAACAATGAAGTTTGCACCAGGCACAGCCTCACGAGCATTTGTTACTTGGCTCTTCTCTACTTACAGGGACACTAATCATATTGGATTAGAATTACCTTAATCAAGTATGATTATATTGATAGACTATTTCCAAGTAAAGACACATTCAATATGTCTTTTTGAGGACATAATTCGGACTACAAAAATCAGTAGCTAAATTCTATGACAATGTCCTGAGGTGAGCAGAACAGTCTGCCGGGAAACAGTAGCTGCTTGGTAGGGTCACATGAAGTGCAAAACGGGGAGACCATGGGTGTTCAATAGAGAAGATACTGACAGTAACAACCAAGTCTTGCCAAACACTTCCCATGTGCCAGTTCTTGTAGGCACTTCTTATGTGGTATCTGATTTACTTCTCATGATGATACTGTGAGGTAGATATTTTAGTCCCATTTTACAGATGCAAAAAGTGGAGGCATAGAGATAAAAATGGGAGATTGAGAAAAAGTCCTCTATAGTAACTGGAAAAGAGCTTTGGGATGGTGGGGGACCTCAAGTGCCCATGCAGAGGAGCTTGGGATGCTAAGAAGCCTTCCTTGACTGCAGCTTTCTTCTTTTTGGATTTTTCTACATTCTTGAGACTGCCTAAAATTTCACAATAAAAAACTTAGTTCTTAAGGCAAATGTTTAGATCCCAAGCAATTTGAAGAGGATGTTGGAGTTGGATGCAGTAGCTGACACGCACCTGAGATCCCAGCACTCTGGGAGGCTGAGGAAGGAGGATCACAAGTTTGAGATCAGCCCAGGCAACTTGGCTTGGCAGTGTGGACTATATCATAGAGATTATCAATTTATTTACCATTGCCACCTGCTAAAATTGTCTGGGAATAGGGGCTTCTTGGGTGATGAAAGATAAAGGTATTTTTACATATGAATATGTATGTAATCATAAATCCACAGGAAGTAGATTGTCATGATTAAGGTCACACCCGAGGTCAGACTGGCCCCATCCCATGTCCTGCTCTGCCCTCTTCGCCTGCAACCTGGATAGGTCACTGTGACTTTTCTGGGACTTAGGTTCTTCCTCTGTAAAATACGATGATAATAAGAGTATCCACCTCATCGTATTGTTGTGAGAGTCAGTGTGTTAATATGTGCTTTAAATAAAGGTCTAGGACATGCAAAGGCATAGAGACTTGCATTCATCCTGCGACATGTATTATAGGTGAGATGAGGAGGACATGAGATGATGCTATGCCTTTTGTTGGTGGACACAGGAAGAGGATGTTAGAAAGTGCATGTTTCACAGGGACTCGAGGGCCATCACTTTATATGTGGATGCTGCTGAGAGATACACCTTTAGTACATCTGAAACTTGATGTCCTTGTGCTACCCCAAGGTACCAGCCAGCTCCTCAAAAGGACATATGTATCACTCTGACTTGCTGTTTTCTACCTTTGATCAATAAAGTCACTGGTTTAAAATAGTTTAAAAAATGTACACATAAACGTACCATGTTAACTATTTTCAAATGTACAGTTTGATAGGGTTCCGTATATTCACCTTGCTGAGCAACCAATCTCTAGAACAGTTTTGTTTTGAAACACTACGTACCCATTAGACAAGTCCCCTTACTCTGCTCCCTCCAGGCCCTGGCTACCCCATTTGTTTTCTGCACCAGTGAGTTTGACTACTCTAACTGAAATCAGATTGCATTTGTCTTTTGTTACTGGATAATATTGCTTAGCAGCATATTCTTCAGGTTTATCCAGGTTGTCACCAATGGCAGGAGCTCCTTTTTAAGCCTGAGTCATGATTTGTTGTAGACATGCATCATAATTTGTTTATCCATTTGTCTTTTGGTGGACATTTGAATTTGTTTCCACCTTTTGGCAGTTGTGAATGATGACGCTATGAATAAGGATGCGCATATATCTTTTTGAGACCCTATTTTCAATTTGTTTGGACGACAAGTTGCAGAATTTCATGCTGCCTAAGAGATGGACTTCAAAATGTTTTCCTGCTCTCTGTCACACAGGTACCCATGCTGTTTGTGGCACTTCCTTTCCTGCTCCCCCATTGGGGCAGGTTTAGTACGAGTACCTGTAATGCAGGCTTCATTTCCACTGGTCATTGCTTGATCACAGAACTGCACGAGTATGTGAGTTGTGGATAAAAATATTTTGGCTTTTCCTCTCTCATACAAGCTTGCATTAAAAGGCACTGGTTACCTTGTGAGAACAAAAGTGTCCCACTACTCCTTGCTACCCTGCAATGGAATGCCTGCCATGGCCACAGTGTTGAGGCACTTCCCATCATGGCCGGGGTTCAACGTCAGTGTCAGGGCAAGAGCATCAGTAGTTAAGTCAAACTGGTGTCCTGTTTGAGCGGTGATACAAGTTAAGAGTGAACGGGAGGGTTCTGGTGGCTTCTGCACTAGAAAGTAGCCCTCCCCTCCAAGAAGCATTGTTAAATGAGGAAGATGATCTCACGTCCAAGGCGGGTTGCACCTCAATCCACTCCTCTAGTGACAGTGTTGTGTCCTATTTCCACTGCTGCTTGCTGTTGGAGGTGAGCGCTGCTCCATACTGCATCAGGACAAACCCGGTGTCCCTTTCTGAAATCCTCGGTGCAGGACTTTCATTCTACCCAGGGCCGGCTCCCCCATACCCATCCTTCCCCCTGTCCCCAGTGTCAGGACCTAACCCAGCTTCCTGTGCTGCATTTCACTGTTGCGTCTTGTAGGTGTCTTTTGTCAGGCAAAACTCCTCATCCTTTGTCTTTCTTTGCCTTGATATTTTGGAAGAGAGGTTAGTTAATCTATAGTATGTGCTTCAATTTCAGTTCATCTCAGACTTCATGGTTATATTTAGGCTGTGCCCATTTGGCAGAAATACCAGGGAAGCAATGACCATCTTTGGCATCATATCAGGCTGTCTCATTACTAACCATGAGCTTGAGAGCTGGGTGGACGGTCTGAAGTGGCGATGACTTTGGTGACTTGGTTTAAGCGGTGTCTAGTGCTTCACTTGGTTTAGGCAGTGACAACTGATAATCTGGATAAGCTTCCTCTGCTTTAAACTTAAGATTTGCCCCTTTATGCTCAATGAGATATTTTTGGTAGATATTTTGAGGCATACAAATGTGCTCTTCCTCTTCAAACTACTATTTTTTTTTGCATATTGATGCTTTTATAACATCCTCATTCCTTCTATATTCACGGTTGGCCTTCTGTAAGGAAGAGCTTCCTCCTCCCCCTTTCCTTCTTCTCCTTCCTCTTCCTTTCTCTCTTTCTTCTTTCCTTTCCCCTCCCTTCCTTCCTCTTCTTTCTTTTGTGTGGTACGTGTGAAGTTTTGTTTTATTTGAAGTATTTTCATTCATTGCTACCATTATTTATTCTGATGCTGAACTTGTCCCAGATTTGGCAGGCTGGAGCCCTTCCCCTTGGTCTCTGTGTTCTTTGGCCAGGTACTCACCACTGTCTGAGCACTTCCTGACTTCCTGGCACAACAAAATACCCGAGGCACATCTTTGACATTCTCTGCCCTTGAGGAATCAGACTTCTCCTCTTAGTGGAGAGTGGTGTTTGAATGAAGATCTGGATTCCAGGCTTGCTTTTGAGTTAAGCCCGAAAATCCATCCTCTTCCAGCCAACGGGAGGTCTTCAATTCCATTTCCTCTGAAGGGTTGTGGGCAGCACCCTGGTCTTTCAGGAGTGCACACAGATCTCCGGGAGGCCTGTTGGTCAGGGCTGACTTTCCTCTTCCTCAGTTCATTTCCTTCTTTCCTCCTAGGGCGGCAGCACTCAGCCACCGTGACGTCCCCAGGGCTTCCTGCTGGGCTGGGCCTCAAAGCAGCAGGACGTCTTTGTGGTGAAGGCGGGATTAATGTAAGGAAGGTCAGAAAGGAAACCTCTAGCCTTGCGACAGAACCCCAAACTTCTAGGGAACACAGAAGCTTATAGCGGATCTGGCCTTATTAGGATAGTTTACCTTCACGTTGTGCAATCACAATCTTAAATCAAAAGGCAAATTTGTCTTGTGCAAAATGTCTATTTATTAAAGACGGACTACATGCCAGGCACCGTGAGTGTGCACACGACACGAAATAGCTCATTTCATTCCCACCAAGGTGTGATAGGGGTCTCCTGCATTCCCGTGGAGACAGAGAGAAATAAGGTAGAAAATGATGGAATTAGGATGTGCATCCTAGCAGACTCCTGAAACTGTCAGACTGCTGGGCTCAAAGCTTCGTGCAGGGGACTCACAGGCGGCGATGATCTCTCTAGCCCCAACTGCAGGGTGCAATGAAATGACTTCTGGTTAGGCTCGAGCTAGGAAGGACAAAGCAATTGTACACGAAGTGTAGAGGAGGACTCAGAGGGACTCTTTCTGAGTCAGTCTTTAGTAAATAAAAAGGACAGGGTTTAGAAGAGGGCACACAAATTTTAATTTTCATGAATTATTTTATGATTACTATAGTAAAACACATTTTTCATTTTAGAAAAATCAGAAGCTGTGAAAAAGTGCCAAGGAAAAAAAGATTTTCTGTAATCTCACTGCGAGAGGTAACTGTTAACATTTTAGCTCATTTTCGCATGGTTTTTACATAGTTGGGATCATAATGTATAAAATTCTCTGGCTTGATTTTTTTCACTAAACTTTCATATAAGCCCATTCCCATGTTGTTAAAAGTTCTTCATAAACATCACTTTAATGGCTGCATAATATTCTATTTTATGAATATACATTATTTTCTTACCTGTTTCCTTAATATCAAGGATTTAGTTTGCTGTCATTTTATAATTATTAAAATAAAACCAAACAAGCAAGAAACAAACTCTTGTCACAGGTATCCTTGCTCGTATACCTTCTACAACCGAGGTCATTTTATTAAAACAAGTCTTGGAAATAATCTTACTGTATTAAATATAAATATTCTATCTTGTGACCTTTCTTTTTCTCTTATATCTTGTTTTTTTTTTTTTTTTTCCTCCGGTACCGGGAACCGAACTCACGACCTTGTGCTTGCCAGGCAGGCGCCTTTGCCGCTGAGCTAAATCCCCAGCCCCTATATCTTGTTTTTAATATTCAAAAGTAAGCTATTCTAGATATTTTAAGTAAATCCTATAGACATGTATAAAATACAAATTTAAAAGATGCATAAGGTTAAACAGTGAAATCAGATTTCATTTTCACTCTAACTGCTGGTCAGAAGTCCCGCTTTGGTTTCTTGCTTTTCTAGCACAGAAATCCTTCACAGGATGAGTACATATATCCTACAGATCCTCTTGTGGCAGTCCATAAAGAGAGGCAATAATTCTTTCTAATTATTGGTTGTGTGATGTGTGAGAATGTCTCTGGTTGGTGGACACTAATGTTGCTCCCAATCTTTCCCTGCCATAAACAACGCTGAATTGAATAACAGTGCACGGACTTCATTTCTAAAGAGCCTCATGGGTGGGTGGGTGCTGAGTTCAAGGTACGAACATCTAATATTTTGATAGCTATAACAGAATTTATTTCTATAGAAGTTTTATAAATTTATATTTGTATCAGCAACATGAGAGAAGAGAGACTATTTCCTATAACCCCAACTATGTAACATGTTACCAGATGTTTGTACCTTCGCTGATGGGGTAGCTTAAAATGTTATTTCGTTATAATTTTGATATCTTTTATTTTGAGTGGAGCTGAGCATTTCTTAGTAGCCACTCATTATTTTCTCTGTGGAGGGGAATATTTGCTTTTGAGTTATTAGGGGTTTTTATTTTTTTTCCAACTTGTAGGCATTCTGCATATATTGATGAAACTTCAGGTCTCTGGTTGTGTTACAATTTGTGAGGTTCTTTTTTTTTGCCTAGATTATCTTTTCAGATATGTCTTTTGCCATTCAGAAATGTTTTATATATATGGTTCATTCTATCACTATTTTTATTTTATTGGTCTTGAATTTTGTCAGATACACAGAAAGCTGTTCCTTTTTCTACTTGGAGGTTTTAAATGTGTTATTCTATGTAATATTATGGGTTTATACTTTTTAGTTTACTTAAATTTCTGCTCAGTCTAGAGTTTATTTTTATGCATCATGTGAGAGAGATACAACTTAAATTTTTAAAAGATAACTAACCAATACCATTTATTTTATAAACTTTCTATTATTTTAAGATGCTAGTATTATCATATATTCACTTACACATGTATTTGGGCATATTTTTCAATTTTGCTTTTTTTATTTTAAGGAGAAAAGAAAACAAAATAACAACAACAAAACAACACAAAACAATAAAAGTGATATTTTTGTTCTACTGGTCTTTTTCAGTGAACTTTCTCATATTTTAAAGTTCATTCTAGCTTGGTAATATATTTCAATATCTAACAATGCTAATCTCCTCTTATTTTTTTTTAGGTTTTTTGGGGGACAGGCTTGCTCCTTTATTTTTTCTTTAGAAATATTAAAATTGGATTTCCTGATTTTTAAAAAAGTCAGACAAATGTTTTCATTAGGGCTGTTGTAAATTCATTGATGAATTTAGGGAGAAATGACATTTTTATAATTTGATTTTTCCTGTTTCAGAAAATGATTGTTTTTTTCCATTTATTAATTGTCTGTTTGTCTCCTTAGCAGCATTTTAAAGTTTACTTCATGTTGATTTTGCTCATTTCTTGCTAGTTTATTCCTACACAGTTTTAAAAACTTTTTCTTCTATTGCAAATTATATCTTTTCTTTCATTTTAAAATATATATGGGAGTTGTATAGTAAATATATGATGGCTGCCTCTTTTATTGGTAAGTTTATTTCTAGTTACTCTATGACTTGTTCTTAGATTAAATAGTGGTTTTGAACTATTGAAACAGATGACTCTTGGATTTTCTTGGTAAACTATTGGATCATGTCAAGTAATGAGAACTTCTTTTCCTCTTTCTTCGTTTTTATGCTTGATTTTTTTTCTTGTTTTGTTTTATTGGCAGATATCATCAAAATAATGGTAAATAGTAGTTGATGCATTGGACACCTTTGTCTTTTCATTGTACTGAGAACAGGTGTAGCTTTCTTCCAGTTGTATGGTGGAGAATTTTAAGTTAGGATAGTCGCATCCTACCATTCAAGGGATACATCCATCTTCTCCTATTCTGTTAAGATAAAAAAGTTAAAAACAGATATTAAGATTTCAAATGCTTTCTTAATATCTGTGGAGATCACTGTAGGAATTTTTGTTTTGATCCATTAATATTAACGGATTTCTCCATATTTTTGGAACAATCTCAAATGTATGGATATTTCAAAGACTCTTCATCCCAACAGGTATATCACTATGTAGCAAGACTGTATTTGTTTGTGATTCCCACGCTGCTGTATGACAGCACATAGCAAACTGAAGGGGAAAGATGATCAGTGTCTTCTTCAGTTAAAAGCTACCACTGAAGAGATGAGGGATGGGCAGGCCTTCAACTTTGGCCATTTCTGGAGGAAAAAAATCTGAGTATGAGCATATACTTTGTAGCATACAGCTACCTCAACAGAAAAGTATGAAACCCACCTGCAAGGAACCATAATGCCTTCTAGTTTATGAAACCCTTCCCAGTGCCTAGGGGAAGAATCAAGTACATTATTCAGGGATTCAGAGAAGCACAAAAGCAAATTACTTGTTCATACAACTTGGACATTTCCGAGTGGACTGGACATCAGATACAGCTGGATTCAAGATGATTTTCCTTTTTTAGCTCTTAGCTAGTTTTGTTAACTTCATGCTCATAAAGCCGTTCTGCACACCATGGCAAAATTGGCCACCAACTTCTGGGCTTACATCATCCTTTACTGTTCTGGAGTTAAGAAGAGATGTTGTTCCCCTCTAGTATTAAAATAATTCTTGCAAAAATAACTGTGGCCCTGCTATGCCACAGGTCTAGTTGATTCTGGAAATGGGGGCCATTCTGAGTTTGATTATTCTGCCTTGGGATGCTTTGCCTCTGCAGTGGGGAACCAAGGCAGACCAAAAGCAGTAGATGACCACTGAGGTGAGGGAATCATGAAATTCAAGGAGCTTCATGATAATAGATCAAGTTAGAGTTTGATGGAAGTAGATATTTTATCTGCAGGTTATACAAAAAGCTTATATCATACTTTGAAATTAGCTAAATAGGTTCTGAAATGTAGATATTCTTATCTTTTCTCAGCCAGACCATGGGAGGCTAGAATACTGCCTACAGATTCTTGAATATTATTTAAAGCCAATTAAATTAAATGTACAAACCCATGGCATCATGGGATTGTGTTGAATTTAACTGTTATCTGTAATGTGTCAGGAAATGCTTTGTGATATTTTCCTCAACAATGACAAAGAAAATAAATTGAAATTAATTCTTTTTAGATGATTAACTTCATGGCACTATGCATATACTTTGGAGGTTAAGGATGTTGGGAAAATAAGCATCCACTGAAGAAGAAAGTGAATAGAGAGACTTGGAAGAGGAGAACTCACAAATACAAGTGAGAGATGTTTTGACAGTAACGGGAATATCAAGGGCGAAATTGGCCCTTATATTGTGTTCATTAAGTGTTGTGTGTTTTCTTTGAGGTTTATTAAGACCCTTGAGAGGAGACTAACAAATTCCAGCACAGATAAATAAAAATGCTCATTTAGGACTATAACATGTCTCCCTTGAGTTCCTTATATGTTATTTTTGACACACTTTTTTGGCATTTTGACACACTGTTGTTACAAATCCAGTCACAGCACAGTTCTTCCGTTAGACAAAAACAACAGTGTTCTTGTTTCTCTAAGTGGAAAAAGAGTTTGAAGTGAGATTTGAATTGACTTTCAAGAACTCTTTAGTGAAAGTGAAGAGTTGGGAAGATGAAATTGAGATGGTGCTTGTGTGGGGCGAGGAGGATGGGCTCCTGCCTCCTTCCACCGGAACCTAGTTTCTGTCAGCTGAGTCGCTGTGGGGGCCAGAATTCCAATAACAGCACATCCTTGACCTGTCCTCAGGAGCTTTGGAAAGCAGAAGGCCTCACACAGATACCGTGCACGTGCCAGAAATTGGAGGGAGCTTGGCTTTTTGCCAGAGAATAAACTTTGTACAACCTCAAGGTTGTCCTCCAGACAAAAGTAATTGAAAGGCTCTGTACCAGAGAAGGAGGAACTGCCGACAATGGAGGAGCCATTTCTGTATTGTTTCAGGAATTCCAAGGCTCAGAAGTCAGCCCTCACCCTACTCCTCAGTCTCTTCCTGTCTTTTTCCTTTCTTTTCCATTTCCCCTCATCTCTAGGTAAAATAGAGTATAATTAATTGTCCCTCAGTATTTGAGGGGGATAGTTTCCAGAGGTTTCTTTGCATATCAAAGCCTGAGCATGCCCAAATCCTCTATAGAAAAATGGCATAATATTTGCACATCACTCACAGACATTCTCCCATATACTGAATTTATCTAACTCTGGGTTACTTATAATATCTAACACAAGGTAAATGCTATGGTCATAGTTGTTATTCTGTATTGCACAGGTAATGATGACAAGGGAAAATGTCTGTACATGTTGGGTACAGACCCAGTGTTTTTCTTTTTAAAATGTATTTCTGATCGATAGATGGTTGAATCTGCTGCAAGAGAACCTGTGGATACAGAGGGAGTGACTATCAAGTAGTCCCAGAAGTTTCTAAGAGAGACATAGCAAGAGTTTGGTCCTAGTGAAATGAGATTGCTAAAGCCTTTATGCCCACTTCGACATCTCACACAGGGAGACCTGGAAAAGACAGGTCTTGACCTTTCTTGAGCCTCTATTTCTCTATTTAAATGACGAAGGTGATACCTACATCATGAGCCACTCTCAGGCTTTGTGCAGGACACGCTGTTCAGAATGGAGTTAGTGTTGAATCAGTGTTAGTTCTTCCTTTCCATCTTTCTTTCATGTGGGAGAAATGAGACATAAGTGCAAGAAAAAGCAATTAGCATTAATAGGACATTTGCAGATAATCACAACAACTCCTGATCTGTACCCCCATTTACCAAGACAAATTGGCTTTGGAAGAATAAAGGAATTATTTTCCATGGTGACACACACCTCACGGCCTTCAGAGAGGTATATAAGCTTGTAATACAAGTTAGACTGAATGGATTGTGTTAAATGAATCAGAATAGATCGAAGAATAACATAGCAGGGACCTGCAGTCAAGCTCCCTGGGCTCAAATCTGGTTTTGCTTTGTACTCCTGGATGAGTTACTTAACCTTCTGTGTCTCGTTCTTCTCCTCTGGAAATGGGCATGACTAGAGGGGAAGAGCAGATGAAGAATAATGAAGCAATGAATGTAAAATACGTAGACAGGGCATGGCGTGGTGTGGATGGTTAATATTAATTATTATTAACGATATGACATGTAAATGTGAGTAAAGTTGGCTATTTGCATGCTTGTGAGGGAACAAGGACAGGAAACAGTTTCTCACATAATTCAGGGTATTTTCCCACACAAATACTGATGGTCCCGAAAGGTGTTGGGGCGTTTGGGAGGTCGCTGTTTGGAAAGAATTTAACCAATGGTTGCATCTCTGCGTCCCCCACCCGCCACGCTGGAGATCAGTGCCAGCTCTGCGCACAGGGCATTACTCATACTGTCTCTGTACACAGCAGTTAACCTTACTTGTCACTGCTTCCAGTGGGAGATCAAGAGCATTGAAATTACAGAGGTGGCACAATAAATCATGGTCACTTCTTGACATGGCCAAACAAAGCAGCTGGAAAGAGCCTGGCTGCAATGTCAGCTGAAAGTTGAAATGCAAAAGTTTTAACATGTTAATTCTCCCCCTTTTTATCTTCATCCGAACCCTTCCTTCTTCCCTCCTGACTCAAATGCGTGCGTGGGAGATCAGCCTTGGCAGCGCGGTGGCTCCACTGCCATGTGTGCTTTTGCTTGCTTTCTTTTTCTTTGCCCCAGCTGTGATCATCGTGACTTAAGAATGAAATAATTGAGTAAACCTAACCTGAGGTTGTGAAAAAGAGCTGTTTTCACCCGCAAAACCTCATGCTTCAGCATCTCAGTTTAGAAAAAAACTCTTTTAAATGTGAGCTCCCTGAAGGGAGTCTTCCCAAGGCCCAGCCTCTACTCTGAACGCAGCAGGCATTTGTCTAATATTTGTGAAATGAACCAATGGCAGTTCTGGCTTCCCAACTCTCTTGTGCTTTAAATTTAAAAAAAAACATATTATTATTTTTTGGTTAATCTGTATTAGATGCGCATCTGAATAGTGTTCTGTGTGGTACTCCTATGCATGCACACAGCTCACACTGACCAAATGCAACCTCTCTCTACCCAGCCTGTTCCCTACCTTCCCCACCTCTAGTGAGCACTGTCCACAGTCAGGTGGACTCTCCCAGTTCCAGCGCTCGCTCGTTTCTCCTGCCTTCCGATCAAGGCCTCCTCGCCTGTCAAAATGCCTCTCGGGTAGCGACCTGTGAAACACCGCGAGGGGAGCTGTCTCCCTGGGTCTCATTCTCTTCCGCACCTTCGCAGACCTCCTGGCTTAGTAATGGATGACCTTGCTCTAGGCGAGGGCTTAGAATCCCACCCCGTCTCCATCAGTAATCTGTTTTCTTGTCTCCTCATACTGGGGAATTTGGGCTTATAAAGCTATAAATATCATTCCATAAAAATATGTATAGGCTTGGCACAGAGTTGGGTCCCTGATGTTTTCTGGTCTTTTTTGGGAGCACCTTCATAAATGCAAAATAAAACCCACACCTCTAGTAGTTACTGGTTTAATTCTAAACAGGGGGCATGGGGCATTCGTCATGTTGAGAGCAGGGAACAGGTGTGTTTCTCAGCTCCTCCGAACTTTCTCAAGCCTTTCTTCTGCCTAGTTTTAGATATCTTGATCGGTCTACTGTACCAATATATACCTGGCTTCTGTTTTCTTTCATTCTTTCCCAAACACTATATACATCGTGACCTAATTCCAGCAGGTGGAAGTGCGGTTCACCAGCAGCAAGAAACCTATCATTTGATGTTTCCTTTAAATTAATGTAAATCTCTCGCTGAGCTGCTGCTTCGCAGGCTGTCTGGAAACTCAGCATTGCCTCTCGCTCCTCAGGCTCCCACTCCCTGGTGGTACGAGGGATTTGGGTCTTAGAGCCCAAGCATCAGGGAAGACCATCTGTTCACTGGCCACTGGCCTGTTCCTCTGACTCCAGGGACTCCTCATGCCTCAGCCTTCTGACTGGGAGGCTCTGAAACTTGCATGATGGATTTTAGGACCAGTTATCTTAGAAGAGGCTGAGAGAGCACTGTGCTCAGGTTTGTCCTCCCTCAGTGTGCCCAGAGCAAGGCCTTCCAGGTCTTGTTGTCATCCTGCACTCCCTGGAACAGATGTGGATATAGACTGCCCTCAGTACTTACGAGCCTCTCTCTCTATTTTTATGTTTCTCTGTGTTCTGACTGTGAGTTGTGCCTCTCACAATGTACAGGTTGAAGCCCTAACCCCCAACACCTCCAAATAGGATTGTATTTGGAGAGAGGATCCCCAAAGAGTTATTTAAGTGAACTGAGGTCATTAGGATGCTTCCTCATCCAACGTGGCTGTGTCCTTAGAAGAAGGAGAAATTACAAAGAGTCCACACGTACACAGCACAATGATGACCACATGAACAGCCAGCGAGAGGAAGGCCGCCTGCAAGCCTAGAATTGAGGACTGGAAGAAACCGGCCCCGCCAACACCTTGACCTCAGATTTCCAGCCTGTAAAACTGCGGGAAAGAAATGCCTGTTGTGTAAGCCACCTTGTCTGTGATACTTTGCTATGGCAGCCCTTAGAGCATGAGTATACTCTGTATGCTTTGATTTGGATAAGCACAGGCTCTTACAAAAGGAAGGTGAGCTATTGACTTTGAGCAAGAAAACAATATTGGCCTTGCTTTTTGCAAGGGAGTAGTACAGAGGAGGAGAAGAAAAATGTGCAGAGAGAACCTGGGCCATCCAGCATTGCAGTAAATCCTTCCATAGGTTCGTTCCTACTTTCATATTTATTCCTCCTCTCTTGCCTGATTTTCTCCTTGTAACAGTGGGTTTCCTTGCCTTTTCCATAGAGCACCCACTCCCCTGGTACAAAATTCCAGATACAGTTAACCCTTAGGGTCTGTGGGTTCTGCAATTGAACATTCAATCCGTTATGAATTGAAAATGTAGTTAGTTCTATGATGGTTGCATCTGTAGTGGAAAGATACAGACATTTTTCTGGTCATCGTTCCCTAAGATACCTAGTTCAGTGATTATTTACATGGCATTATATTAGATTAGGTATACATTAACTAGAGATGATTTCACATAGTGGAGAATATGGAGAAGTTATATGCAAATACTATGTTATTTTATATTAGGACTTGAGCGTTGAAGGAGTTTGATATCTTAAGGGGAATTGTTGGTCTTTAAATGAATTCCCCATGGGTCCCAAGGGATGACTATGTCATTCTTGAACCTCCTTATGTTGGAAGTGTTGGAAAATTTGAGAACAATGACATATCAGATCCAAGGGTGATTTCTGATCACACTTCTGTCCCAAGAGGTGAGTGGGATTTTACAGGGCTTATCCTGAGTATGGTTCATCAAAAATTATTTTGTAGAAACCTCCTTAGTATTACTGAGGCTCCAGCCAAGTTGCTAACCAAGTGAGCCAACTGATTGTCAGGCCCAGTTTCCACCTTCATATTAAAAGTCAATTGGAAAAGACAGGATTTCCAAGCAGTTTATTGCCCACTTTATCTCCCTTCCCTTTTACCACTCTGTGATTTTGGTAACTCTATTACTATGATTGGGAAAAATTGTTGTCTGATGGTATTAAAATGTACTGCCACTGATAAACTGTGACCTGCTCTTGGCTTTTTGTGAGATCTGGGACTATTAAGACGTCATTAAATATTTTATCTCCCTTTCTTCTTGCTATGACTTTAATGCTGTGTTCAAAGATCATTACTCAGTAATGCTGGCAAGCCTCTTCTCTTTTGAATACATTCTTTACAAGAGCATGTAATATTCATTATTACTCTCTGTTGCCTGCTTTTAGTCCATGATATACCCTCTCCTCCCAGAAAAGGTTTTACTGAGGGCAAGTTATTTTAGGTAGGATGTGTGTGCTATAGAAATTTGCAAATGAAAATAATTTAGAGTCTCCACAAGATTCCATTGACATCGGTAGGGTGTATTTTAGAGCCAAATATGTTTGGTTTTTTTCAGCACTGTGGGGCCCTGATTAATATGCAGGCTTTCTGAATTTGGGGACTGATGCTTAAAGTTTATGTATAACTTTTCCGATTAGGTTTGTAGGGTAGTTAAGTCTTTCTCTATAAAATGGAGAGATGGGAGCATGCTGCAGCTGAATAGACAAGACAGCATATAATAAAACTGTAAGATGCAAGGGGGAAGAAAGAAAATATTTGCAGGGCTGTGAATCACTGGATGATGTCTCCAACTATCCCTCAGAGATTTTTAATAGCGAGAATCATCCATGTCCTAGGCGTTGCCTTGGTAAAGGTTAGGAAGATGGAAAAGATGAACACAGAGGTTGTGAGGCCCCTGTTGATGCGGCTTCCTTAGGAGGCATCCCTGAGGGATTGCTTTGCTTTCAGGACTTGACATCCAGCCGAGCAAGCTGCCCTGGAACAGTTTGCTTTCCGTCTCATGAAAGATCATCTTTCCATCACTGATTTGGCCACTAGGTGGTTTAAAGTCACACTGGGCTCACATCTTGTAACCAGACAGGGCCCTATGCTCTGAATATCTGCATCCTGACTTTACCTCTGGCTCTTATGAACGAACACCCTATCCTCATATGTTTATGCCCTGATTCCTTCAACCACTTGATTCATTGGTGATGTGTATACTTTTGTTAGCTGCCTGAAATCCTTTGTGGTTTGAGGTGAAGGTAGATATGGGCAATGAGAGAAAATGAATTATGGAGCTTCCATTGTGCCTGACAGTTTTGTGTGATAGAATATTGGAAGTTTGGACATGATGAGGGATTTCTCTTTGCAAACCAGTTTGTGCTGACGGGGCACTGGTATGTGTTTTTGGATTTTAAGATTGGAACACCTGTTCTGAGATAGAGTCCAATAGCAACAGGGTAGAATATTTGGAATAATTCAGCTAACTACAGCATGCATAATAGTCATAATGTTTATAGGTTAAATAATACACAAAGAGCAAAAAATAGGGAAGCAAGGGAAATCACATAAATTTCTACAATTAAAGAGTTCGAGACTTTTTTGGACTAGCTATAGATAAAGTAAATATAGAACTCTTAACATTAAGCTACTACCTAGAACTTTTTCAAAAAAATCAAGACTGAAACATATCTCAGATTGAAGGAATTCAGTAATTTATTTAAAATTAAGCCTATCTTAATTCCTCCTTTTCTATGCTAATAAGTAGTACATTTAAAGCATACTCTGTATCTGTCCTGCTCACTTTCAGATCTGAAATCTGAAATCCTACGTGATTCCGCTTTCTCAGTGACACAGGTGTCAATCCGTGGATGCTGTCAGTGAGATTTTAATTCCTAATAGGACAAAAAGATAGATTCTGGCTTACTGCTGCTGACTTTGCATTACTATTGTAATTCTGAATTTATGAAGCACAAATGTTTTGCTCTTGTTTTATGCTGTTACTTTTCTGCACAGGGCAGAGTAAAGGTAAGGCGGCACTTTCCCCCACCTTCCCATACATCCAGAGACTGTGTAGTCAGACAGAATTCCAGAGCATTGTTCCAGGCTTCTCGTAAGATGTGTGGAGGTTGACGAGGGAAATAAGCATCTCTGAGTAAAATGATTCTAGTCTCTGGAGATAGAACATGCCACATGCTATCATGCCCAGATGGGAAATGAGGATCATGTCTCCTAACAGCAGAAATAGCGGCTCAGCTTCTGAGTGAAGTTGGGTGTGAAGAGTTTCACCCTGACAGAGAGGCTCTGGGTGCGCTCTGCAGAAATGCAGTTCCTGGCTTTAAGAAACACTTGAGGCAGCGTGTTGGCAATACAAACATTTGAATCAAAGCACTGAGGGTATTAGTTGCAATCTGCCCCTTTTCCTCAGTTTTTGGGATATGTGTGCATGACTTGCAGGCTAAAATACCCTTGGCAATCACCTCTGGAGACTGAGAGACGTGTGCTCATATAAATGTCAAGTTGGGACATAATTTAGCAGAACTCTGGGGTTTATCACTGTTGCCAGACTCTCTTTTTATTCCATCTGGCGAAACAAATTAAATGTGTCTCTTTGGTTCTAAACTAGGTAAGACAAGGAGACTGAAGTCTGCAAGTTTCTCATTTGGATGCCATTATTACACAGCCAGTCCTGATTTAAGGAGTCAGTGAGGTCCTCTGTGCATGCGGGGGAACAAGAAGGCGGAAACCAAGGGCCAATTAGCTTGTCCTAGCTGTAATCTGCTAGTTGGGGGCTGTCTCCTCGACAACATTACTAGATGCATTAAAGATTGTGAAGCAGAGTTTAATTAAAACACAAAAACAAAACTGCACTGTAATTTTTTAAGAGAACTTTCTATTTGCGTGCACCGGTGTCTGGTTGTTAGTATCAGTGCATTTGAGATGCGCAGGTAAAGGCAATGATATCAGGAAACACAGTGACCTCTGGCCAGAAAATAGCCCCTCACTGTATCTCAGGGAAGTCAGGGCTCCATTAAATCTGCCTTTTGGAGTTGGGGATACATCTGGAAGAGCAGGCTAGGGCTTTATTCCCAACCGCAGCAACTTTGGTAAATATCTGGAGATATTTTTGGTTATCACCTTAAAGGGAATGGTATTACTGCCATCGGGTAATTAGATGCCAGGGATGCTGCTACCCATCCTACAGTGTACAGGACAGCTTCTCCACCATGAAGAATTTTGAGTATCTGGCCTAAAAATATCAATGGTGTCAAGGTTGGGAAGCCTTGGTCTAGTAGAATGGTTGCATTCTTTTTCCTTACATATAGTATTTACTGAAATAAATGAGTGCAAAAAGAAGACACCATCTTATTTTCTCTGCAAGAATGCAAGTTATATGATAAGTGGGAAGTTAACATTATAGATGCACTGCAGAAACAAACTTTCTGATGTGCACTCTTTCCAACATATTACTAAGCAGCAAAGCAAAGATATCCTGAAACTGCAGAACATACACAACTTGCTAGTGACAGGAAAGAAAAAAAAATCATACAGAGACCCTGCTGTCAATATGGAATAGACATATTTAAAATTTCATTTTGTAGCATCTTTAATCCTATGGTCCTTAATGTACATTTTTAGGTATAGTTACAAATGTCTATTCCAATCAGGTCCATATTTCTAAAAACATATTTCAACATTTTTTAGATGCAGACCAATATGGGAACATTTTCAGTGTGATGGGATGTTGCATCCAGCAGTTGATGCCCCGGAAATGGGTCATTTCATAAAGTGGCATTGTAAGTATTTTTATTTAGTGCACTCAGTTTTGGTTGACAGGTTCCCACTCTCCTCGCCTCTGCTGAGGCATGAACATTTTGCCTCTGTTCCCTCCCTCTGTAGAGACACTGCTGAACAAGCAGTGTCTAGAAGCATGGAAAAGACTGGAACTAACTACCACTGTCTTCTAACAGGAGTTACAGAGAAAGGAGTCCCCTTCATATGTAACCAGTTAGTCTGGCTGACTTCCGAGATGGAATTAGCTTTTTTCTTTTTAAAATTATTTTTATCTTGCATTTTGGATTTAAGAAGAGCTATTTCTATTTGGCAGTGATTACTGTGTAGTATAATCTCTACATAGGCACTTACAAGATGATTGGTTGTATTTGTTAACTGGACTGGTACTTTTTTGGTGATAGAAGAGGATAGGACCTGCTGGCTTATTTTAGTCCTAAAGGCTAACCTGATACAAAGCCTATCTGGAGATCTTCAATGCTACCTCAGCGTGTTCATTTAACATCGCAGGTACAGAACAGCTTAATTGCATTTGCTCTGTCCTAGTAATATGCAGTACAGCTCCCATTCCTAGGAGACTGGTGCTGAGAAAGACCTAAGGGTAGTGCACAAGGTAGCATAGCATAATGATCAAAAGTAGTTATTTTCAGAATTGTAACGGCTAATTGTTATTAAATGAGTAATTGTTATTTAGTTTGCCTGAGCCTATATCTCTTCATCTATAGAGATCATAGTACTACATAGGTGGTCATGGGGAGTAGTAAGGGCTCAATAAGAGGAAGCTTTAAGAGAATGAGAGATGTCATTCGTTGTCCACTGAGACTTCTCCATCATCTCCTTCTACCCTGATGAGCAACCTTGGGTAGCAGTGAGAGCTGGGCTCCAAGTCTTTCACATCCTCGTCATCCCTTCTCATAACCACAGAGGAACGGGTCAAGTAACTCTCATTTTACTGGTCTGCAGGAGCTGCAAATTCTACAAGCAGCTCTGTGCCAAAGGGCAGAAATCCCAAGTTATTCTAGATACCAATGTACTGACGTTTCTTTATCCCTCACATGTTCCTGGACCTGAGCACTCTCTTGTTGATCTTAAATAAATCATTTTTCTGCCCAGCTTTCTAGGTCCCCAGGTTTCATCTCTGCTTACTCTGCTCACTCCAGGGCCCTCCCCAGGCCTGGCCATCTTTCTCATCAGGGTCAAGTGCTGAGCTTTGTCTCTTTCTGGCATTATCGTCAACCTGGTGACCTCGAAAGGTCTAGCCAATATTGGATCTTTCCTCACATGTCACTCTGCACCCCCAAGGCTGGGTCTCTCTCTGATTCTTCATCTTCTGTGGGAACTGGTCTAGGTTGAGCCCGTGTTTGGATGTGTGTGATCAATAATTTAAAATTGCTTCTTGAGTTAGAAGCTTTGTTTACCAATACGACCAGCATGGTACTATCATGAAGTCCTCAGCCTCTTTCTTTTTGGTGATAGGAGAGATGTGTATGCTTTTGCCTTCATAAGAGGTAACAGTAATCCTGGGAAATTTGACAGTATTTTAATAGATTAAGATCTTTTTGGAAAAGAAAAACATTTGGTATATTCTTTTATCTTCAAGGCCGACCATATAGAAGGTATTGAGTAGATGTTTGCTAAATGAATGAGTATGTATGGAAAATACAGGTAAATGAATCAATATTAGTCAACTTTCTTGTCACTAAGATACAATACCCAACATTCACAATTTAAAGGAGGAGAGGCTTACTTAGTTTATAGTTTCAGGGAATATAGTCCATGGTAAACTGGCTCTAAGCCCGAAGCCTCAAGGTAGAAGGGCATGGTGGAGCAAAACTGCATAGTTCATAGCAGCGCAAAAGCAGAGCAGAGAAACAATGGCAGAGAGGAAGGACTGAGGGACTAGATATAAACCTATGTTCATGCCTCTATGATCCACCTAGATGTATCAAGAAGTGTGCCTTACTTGTCCCCTGGGTGGCTTCCAAGCCATTCTAGTCGACAGTCCACCTAGACAGTCACAGAATCCCCCCCCACATGTTTTTTTTAAACATGTTTGGGATGCTGAGTGTTCCTTGGTGATGTGTAGGGTGTATAAGCATGGCAGGCAGGAGATATATGGCGGTCAGAACAATATACCTGGGAACTCTATAAGGCATATCGAATCTGTATCACAGGTAATGGGAAGCCACTGCACAGATGTTAGTTGAGGAACAGTGTCTAGTTAGAAATATTGATATGTGTAATTATCTTAAAAGTTGCATTAGAATCTGAAACAAAAACTCTAAGTGAAAATTAATTTAAAATGACTTTCATTTAGAATACCTATTCAGTGTCCTTTGTGTTACATAATAAATGAAATGAAATAAAAAATCAGGCTATGACTGGCTTCCATAAAGATGCATACAGAAGCATCGTTCTTTTGTCTCAGGTTGTACCTCTCTGTGGTATTTGGGCTTCTGGACCTTAGAGGAATTACTTGTCAGCAAGGGCTGACTCAGATCTAGGATGCGGAGCTCTCTCTCTTGGGGAGCTCTGAGGATTATTCAACACATTAGCAGCAAATGACACTTTGGTAACAGGAAACTCCACAGGGCAGGAAGATTGTATTGTTCTCCTGATCAATCATTTCAGCAATTTTTGACTCTTACAAGTCTTTATTCTAATCTAGACTGCAGCCCATCTGCACAGAGGATGTAGAAAAATCACTAAATGAATTCAAGATCACACTCTTTCATTTCTTATTGGCGGTAACATTGACATTATCATATTTCATGCAGGGAGGAGAGTGTAATAATTGTACTAACCATTTACGTACATATGCCCTTTCAAGAATAAACAGTTTCCTAGTAATGGCCAGGAATTATCTTCTTAATACAAATGTGTTTCTGCTATTATAACACTTTCTATTCTTTTGTATTAATTATAATAAGAAATTGAATTGGATTTCTCCAAGTTTTCATGTGATTAGAATCTCAGACATACTAACTTTGCAAGAATATCATATTTTATTGCATTTCTGCGATGTTATAGTGTGATGAATTGGAACAAATCATTCTGGTCATTTTTTTACAGGCCATCTAAAAATATCATTGGATGCTTCTTAAAGACTTTGTTTTTTTACTCCAGGGTGGATCTAGAGGACAGTGGTGTAAGGTTATTTGGATAATACCTTAAAGTATTTTGCTTTGTCTGCTAGTACTGTATCAATATAATTGACATAATTAGTGGGGTCCTCTAAACAATAAAGATATTTTTCTTTGTAATTTATCCACAAAATAAAAACACTTAAATTGAATAAAATTTTATTGCTACAAATATTTTATTTAAAAATGAGACCAATGATCTAAGCTACAGCCTACACAAAGCCATCTACAGTATGTTTGGGCAAAAGGCTCTTCAGAGTGGCCCCTCATAAGCATGGCTGTCGTGCCCGAAGGGGTTGATGGGAGAGCGTCCACCCAGGAGCTTGGGGAATGATACTTGTCACAGCTGTTGTTCCATTCTCCTGGGTCATTAGTTAGTCTTGGTCAGCCACAAGCTCATGCCAAATTAGATAAGGAAACATGTATATTTTTACGAAGATGGGATTTTTGTCACCCCAACACTCTTTAACCCATGTGACTTCCTGTTACTGCTCTAGCGTGTTTTACCCTGAGGTGATCAGAACATCCATGGGCTTTATCTTTCCTTCGGATCTCCAGATGTAACCTTAACGTGTAACCTCCAGATCAAAACTAGGCTGGGACTGAAGGTGTAGCTCAGGGGTCCAGGGACCCCCTGCCTAATGTGCTTGAGACCCTGGGTTTGATCTCTAGTGCTGAAGAAATAAGACAACAACAGCAGCAACTACAACAGCAGAAGCAGCAGCAGCAACAGCAACAACAGAAAGGAAGATACCGGGCTAGGCAGACCCATGAAATACCTAACCGGCACATCCTTTGCTATATAATGCCTGGAAAGTCCTAAATGCATTCATTCATTCATTTATTTATAGAGTCAGAAATTATCTGAGCCTTGCTATGTGCTGGTTCTTATCCTGCCGTTCTCTGATTGAGAGCTGAACTCTGGGCACTTTCTCTCAGCTTCTCTCCCTTTGTTCTTGGGTTGAATTATGGAACTCCTCTCTGTTTCCTCTCGTACACATTTATGGCTATCCTCACCCACTGTGTGTCCTGTGACAGCTCATTGCTGCTTCAGATTTGTCAGGTAGTTTATTACCAGCTCCATTTTATAGATGAGACAGTACGGGAGTCTTTTTCCTACACGTGAGCAAAGCCTGTCCGCAAAGCCACACGCCAGGAGAAAGAGGAAAAGTGTTCCCTGCATTCCAGAACCTGATCAGGCCTTTCTTGAAGTTCAGAAGAGCTCCAAATTCAGTTACTAACAAAAATAACTTTTTTCTAGCATAATTATTTCTAGGTTGAGGGGAATGACAACCCTCATCGAAGTGTAAATTAATTGACCACTGGGTGTCACTATTGCTCTATAAAATACTGCGAACACAGCCGGCAGGCTCCAGGATTTGGGAGAATTTGTAGGTCTGTCTGCATTTTTAACGCTCTTGCTTTGTCTGATTTGCATTACTCTCACCTCTAGAGCTCCTGTGAAACAAGGTTGGATTATAAATAAGCAACCCAACAATGAAAGAAAACTGGTCTTACCAAGGAGTAACCGTGGTTGATGATCTAAGTTAGGTGACAAAGGAGGGTTTGGGCCCTTGCAAATCATCCTCAGAATAACCTGAGCGAAAGCCATCATTTTTCCCTTTGTTTGGAAACATAGAATGTCCATAGTCTGTGCCATAGAATGTCCAGATGCTTAACACAGCTCTCATGGCACTGAAGGTCACATGTTGGAGGTCACCTCTTCCAACATTCTGCCCAATGCAGGACGCTGCCCCCCCCCCCCCAGCCCCCCTGCCATAGGACCTGGATGAATGGCTGCTGTGTCTGTTTAATGTTCTTGGAGACAAGGCTCACAGCTTCACTGGGCAGACCGGGCCACGGGTGGGGTCCTGGAATAGAGCTCGAAGGGTACATAGGTCTTTCTTCAACTCACATGCTTCCTGCTCTTTCAGCATTGCTGCCTGATGGGATGTGGTCTTTTGGGAAGGGTGCTGTGGTAGCTTGGAGGAAAGGGTTTGATAAGCCCAGGGAATGTTTGAGGGGGAGCACTGTGGAAAGGTTGGTTCCCAGAGATGGCTGAGTGGGGCCTTTCAGCCTCCCTGAGGTCTTAATGTGCACTAGATGCTTCCTGGGCTGCATACAGACACCGTGCTTTTCTATAATGCTCCCGAGGCAATTGCCAAATTCAGCAGTGGTTATATTTAATTAATAGAGTTCTCTTCCCCTAGAGCTACATGTAAGGTGGAATCTCATAATGGAATCTGGGCTTTGCTCTGGCTTCAGGTATAACTGCAGGACCACTGCTATACGCACAAAGGCTTTGCATTTGAAAACCAGGAGGAAGCGGTCCATGGTCCTGCTGCTTGCCCACTCCCGTTTCTTCTGTGTGTACTGGGCCTCACCCACTGGCATGTGAACCTCTCTGAGAGTTCTTTCCCTTACTTAGCAACCCAAGCAAGACAGCTGAGGGCCTCTCTAGGGAGTCATTGAAGACAAAAGTGGTAAAAAATTCCTACATTTTCACAGGCCCTGCAGCCCTCCTAGGCAAGATGCTTTTTATCCATTATGAATGGGCATTCTGCTTTTCCTCTGGCTCGTTTCTGGTCCAGAATTTTTGTGAAATGTCTAAGATCAGATGTTAGCTCTAGAATCCACCTACACAGACGTAACTCTTGGCTGGGACTCTTTCTAGCTGTGTAACCTCAGGCAAATCACTTAGCTTTTTAAAACTTCTTCAGTTTTCTATTTTGTAGAATGAAGACAATTAGATTCACAACGTCAAACCTCTGGGATTGTGCTGAGGATTAGTGAGAATGCTTTTAAGGCATGCAGCAGAGTGCCTGTGTATTGTACACACTCCCCAAATGCAGGCTGTTATCATAGAGTTGGATAAGTTGACTCAAGAGAGGACAAAAAACTGATATTGTGACTCTAAATTTCAGAGAGGCCCAGAGGAGCAAATAATCAGATTGCGGTATTTACTCATATAATAAGCATTTATGAAAGCTTTTTATTTGTGAAGCATGATACAAGGGGGAAGGCCTAGTCTATTATAGAACACTGATAGATGAGGGGCAGAGACATACCAATATTAAAATGCATATGCTGAATGCAATAGCAGGAATATGGTCATAAATGAGTATGTTAGTCAGCTTTCTGTTACTGTAACAAAATATCCTAGATAACATAAACAGGGAAAGGTTTGATTTGGCCCACAGTTTTAAATGCTTCAGTTCATATTTTGTTTGCTTCATTGCTTTTGGGCCTGTAGTAAGCAGCACATTATGGGGGTACACATGGCAAAGGCAGTTTCTCATGTCAGGTGGCTGGGAAATGAAAAAGAAAGAAGAAGAGACCAGTGTCCCACAGTCCCATCTGAGGGCACTAAACCCTCCCACCAGGCCCCCCTTTTAAAGATTTTCACCACTTTCCAAAAGTGCCACACTGAGTGCCAAGTCTTTAACTTAGGAACATTTCAGAGCCAAAGTGCAGCAGTGCTCAAGTATAGAGACTCAAATTTCCATGGATGTAAATTTAGGTATAAAGATGCTTCTAATTAATTTTTGAAAATTGCCAAAATTATTTCAAAATCTGCATTGTCCAAGCTGTGGTGCAGTGGTGTTGTATAAACATGGCATCGTTTTTAGTCTTCTGTACATTCTGCGATGTGGCGCTATTATGTGACAACATAGGTGAAAGGGATTTTGAACAAATGGACTTTAAGGTTCTTTTACACTATAGACATTTACAGTCAGAATAAGAAAATTAAGATTGCCAGAAAGACACTGCAAGCACATTCATATTTCCAGTCGACAATACCTTTCCCAGCTGAATATGCTTCCTGTCATTCTTATTGGGCTTTTACATAAATCATCCTGATGTTTAAACCAGCTTAAGCTTACATGAGTACATACTGCATAGATTTTAAAAATATACAGAATCAATTGCCTTTTATTCAACTAATTATTGTAGTGTTGTTATTTAGATTGTACGCTGGCAGCACTGCCCCTCAGGTGACACGGTTCTTGACGCAGGTTGAGTGTTGTGCTATCATTTTTATCCATCCTATCTGACATATTAGTGTAGACAAGACTTTGGCACTTATTTACCAGCAGGATGCTTTTATAATTAATCATTTAACCAGCACTATTGAGTACCTGCAAGATATACAAGACATCAGACATAAAATCACAAATGGGATCTCTTTTTTCCCTTAGCAAAGGTCCATATCATTGTTTTGGTCAGCCTTAGCCTGTGCTTAGCCTGATGTGAAACACCACCTGCAAAGATAAGGACCTTCAGTGCAAGTTTCTTAGAAGAAGAGTTGTGGCAACATAAGCTTTGCAACAAGAAAAATCACTGAAATGACGTCTGTTCCAATTATATGTACTGGAAAAAATCTCATTAAAAATAATAGTGGAAAAAATCTCTGGGCTCTCAGTAAATATGTACAGTGAAGAAGGAGTGATTGCTTTGTGTAGACCACATGGCTTTTGGAAGAGGATGATTTTGTCCTGTGCAATGCCCTTTAGTGAGCTGTAGATGTATCTGGTGCAGAAAGGGAGGCACAGCTGCATCTGGGCAAAGGCGTTCAGGAAGGGAGCCGAAGTTCTCTGCACAATGAAGGGATAGAGAATGGTGTGAGTTCCAAAGCCAGTCTGGATGGAGAAGGCATAAACAGAACAATTTGTAAAGAGGAGAGAGAAGAGGAAGTGAGGAGATGGAGTATATTTTACTTAAGAGTCTTAAGAAAGAAGATAAAATATATGGTTAAGAAGTATAATACATATAATGATATATGGTTATCTAATATATGGTACTATAACATATGGTTAAGAAGTAATAATATATGGTTAATAATAATAACCAATATATGCTTAAAAAGTAGTATGTCTCTTCCACTGTTGTTCTTTCCTAAAAAAGGAAATGTTTTCTAGTTTGACTTATAACACACACACACACACACACACACCTGGAATGCTTGCTTTTCTAAAGCACGTATTTTTATGTTGCCAACCCTGAGGTTCCCCATAGGACGTAGGTGGTGTCTTCAGCAAGCAGGTGACATATGCAAGTCGCATGGTGGATGGTAGAGACGGTAAGTAGTGGACCAGAGGACAGAGTGGAAAAGGCTCTTCCCAGTGATTTTTCTCTGAGGGTTACCAAGGGTCAGAGACTCCAGAGCTTTTAAAGAAGGCATCTTGGGGCCTCTTCCTCTCTCTTTCTCTCTCTGTATTTGGGAACGGGGTGGCAGAGGGAAAACTGTGAAGATCTGAGAAGTTACATGGGTAGAGTACACAGAGATTTTGCTTCTGGTTTCTTCCTTCTTTTTAACAATTCTTCAGTTAAAATAAATGTCACAATGTTTGTTTTCGTATTCTGCTTAACATTTTGTTCTTAATTCACATTTAACACCGGGAGTCCTTTCAGCAGATGTGAAAATCTCTTTGAAACTTCACCTCCATGATTTGAATAGCCACCTGAGTAAGACGACACACAATCTTTTTGGACACAACCCTGTGTGTTTGTAAAAATGTTCTTCTTAAAAATTGTATGCATAAACAGGAATTTCTAAGTAGGACTGTCACTTTACCAGACTGTGTTCTTCTTCTGTTTTTGTGGTACTGGCAATTGAACCCTGGTTCTTGCAGATACTAGATAATCGTTCTACCCTGAGCTACATCTCTATCCTTTAAAACCTTTTGTATATTTTTCTCCATTGGCTACCTGTTTTATGATATACTACTTAGCGTGATTATATGGGGTTTGTCCCTCTGGACAGCACTGCCTCTAAAGCAGGCAGAAAACAAGTTCATGAAAGAGGAATTATTGTTGATATTACCAATGTGGATTATTTAGGCATAAATATTTACTAGCTGTATAGATATTATATATTTATATATGACAAGTGTATAATAAATGTATCAGTTTATGAATGTTGCACATATTTGATAAATATGACTAATATACATATTATATACATAACTTTGGAACTTTCACCAAGGTACACACAGATACACAGACACCCATACCTGGGGCTGAGAAGACCCTTGGAGAAGTTCATTAGCGCCCTGTGTTTACTCCACAGTAAAGGGGGATCTTTACAGTGGAGGGATCTCCACCCAGCGGAGGGGTGGACTTCTGTTTTACCTCTCTTCGTCTCCCTTTTCCCATTCCTTAGCCCCTTGCAGTGTTCCGTATGCACCAGGTGCTCAGGTCTCCAGAGAGAAAGGATCTGGCCCAAGGAATCTTTAACCTTCTGGACCCAAACCTTGACATGCATGAAAGGCCTTCAAGGTGATTTGTATGCAACCTCTGGACCTGACAGCATCCTCTGTCCATTTTTTTCCTGCTAGCTCACTGTTGAAGGGCAGAGGGACCTTGAAGATATTGAGGTGGCAGAGCCACAGACAGCAAAGAGTCCGTGTTCCTAAGTCATTGCTTAGAGAAGAGCCATTTACTAGGCCAGGAGCACCCATTTTAGACTTTATACCAGTAAGAAAGACTCTTCCATTAGCGTCAGTGTATATCTTGGGTAGTTTTCTTACAGCAACAAATATTACCCTAACTGTAGAGGGTTCATAGCTTTCCTTAGATGACCAAATGTCACAAACAGAGAAGGTTAGAAATCACTGAATCATAATTTAGCCATATAAAAATGTAGGATGTTGCTGGAAGCAATCGTGAAATTTCTTGAGTCTGGGGCAGATTTGGTGTGCTAGAGGACAAGGGTGTGGTAAGAAGCAGAGGAGGTATGTAGTGGAGAGTGTGATGACAAAGGTCCTCTCTAAAAGATCCTTTTATCCTTCTTTTACCTAAACCACTGTTCCTGATGCAGGCATTTGCCTCTAGCACAACCACCTTATCCTACACCGAGTGGATAAGGTGTAAGGGAGTGAAAGATCTCATCTCTGGTTTTAGGTAGGTGGCAGCCCTGATGCATTAATTAAGATATACTATTAGTAGCTTCTATACCATCCATCTTGCAATATTTGCATTTTATTAAGGGAGACTCAAAGAAAAGGAAACTTCTTAGCTCTAAATTCTACTTTAAGCAGTACATGTTTTCACTGGTGGTGTTTTGGCATCTGGTGCAAAAGACATTCTTAAGTGATTTCAGAGAATTCTTATAATCACAATGTCAGATAGCTGTCTATTATGCCCATGTGCGAAGCCATTCATGAAGGTAAAAATCTGTGTAATAGAGAAGGAGTGAATATTCCATGTAGCTTGAAGCATAGACACAGCCTGGTACATTGAGGCTATTGTGTCAGAATCTAGAGAATTGAACATATGCCCCAGCAGCTTCTGAAGCCTTTCACAGGGTATCAGATTATCATTTCTCATTACCTGAGAATAAAATGGCTTGTGTTATAATATTTTTAAGCCAAGATTTTAACTGTCCTTACAATTAGTTCACATGGTTTTTTTGAGAATTTAATAGCTACCTACACAACTGAGTCTTCTGAAAACTGCATTAGCAGAATGTTTCCAATATTCTGCCATAAATTAAGCAGTACAGAGGGGCACCTTCATTTTCTTTCATTTCCTTCTCAACACACACATTTGTAGACGTGAGGATTTATACGACTTATTACCTCATTTCCTGCCTCCTTTCCTGCCACTTTTCCTTGTTTAGTTTCCATAACTTTTTTTGATGCCTGGGAGCCCCTGGATATTTTCAGCCTGCTTCTGAGCGGGCACCTAGAATCCAATTGTTTTAGGTGTTGCTCTGATTAACACCTTCCTCCCAGGGTCTTTCATGCTGAAAGAGCTGTGGCAATTTGGAAGATCAGGGTCTTGATGTTAACTAGCCATTGGAGAGCCAGAAATGATCTTCCCAGGCAGCATTATCCCTGGAAAATACCGAAGCTACAAGAAATAAACATGTAAATTCAGTCAAAGGGGTTCAATGAGTTAATGAGGGGTTAAATGGGCAAGATTTAAACACAGGGGTTTTGTCTGCAAAAAGAGCAACATCATTTTTTAGGTTGGTAATTGAGGAGTTAAGCTTTTAGGAGCTCAAAGAATAACAGTTAAAAACATTGAGAGCCCCACCAGCAGTTCTGACCTTTATCTCCAGGGTCCAAAGCCAGACAAGGGTCTTAATTAGCTGCAGAGGAATCTAGAGCTTTGGCAACAAACCAGCAGACATTAAAGAAGCAAAACAACCAGTAAATAAAAGAGCCATTTTTTTGGTTACAAAAGTTAAATAGAACAACATTTATATAACCTTTCGGTGTTTCTGCTTCTCAATTTCTCTGTTTTTCATTTCACCTAATTTGTTTGCTTGCATTCTCTCTCTCTCTCTCTCTCTCTCTCTGAGTGTCTCTATACCATCCTATACTTGATTCTTTTCCATTTTCTTCACTTTTGCTTTTCTCATCTGCTTATAGTCTTTCAGATGATTTTGAAACAATTTTGAGACATTTTCTATATTTTTATTGTAAAGCAAATACATGCTTATTATATAAATAATTTCAAACAGTGCAAAAGGCATAAAGACAGGATCTCTCAGGCATCCCACTTTTTGATGCATTTTTTCTGTGTTTACATGGGATTTCAATAACATACACACTTTTAAAGTTTTTTTAAACAAAGAAAGAAATATAATTCTGCTACTTGCTTTTTAATTTACTGTTATATCTTGCTATTTACTGACATAGCTTGTTTTGCTTGGATTTATGCAGGTCGTGTGCCTCTCTGGGTTGACTTTTGCTTTAAAATTCCAGCATAATTTTTTAACCCTTGCTATGAATATTTTAAACTATACGTCTGCTCAGATGTATATAGGTTCTGTGATTTATAGAATATGGTTTTATTTATAAATATAACCTATATGTTATATTGGTTTGTGTCTTTGTGAACTATTTATGAAATGTAGTTATTGTGTTTTCCTTCTCTTCTGTTATTTCTATTTTAATTTGTTGTTAATTCAAAGAGTTGACTATCTTTGTTCTTTCTATTTCTTACTCCCTTTCCTCCCTTTTTATTGGTTTGGAAATAATGGGGTAAAGGCCATACCACCATATGGTATGTTGGCACTTGAGCAGACAACACAAGCACAAAGATCTCTCTGACCTTCTGCGATTCTCTCCTTTAGCCATAAAAGAATTTATTGACCTTCTTCTGAACTAGGTCCTAGGATCCTGGTCCTCTCTATACCCAAAGGTGGGGAGTGAAGACACAGAGATTCCGAGAAGGATCTGCACAAACTGATGTTGGAATGTTCCCTTCAGCTTATTCCCATAATTTCATATCCCTTTTTGTCTAATCACTCTTACATCACTCCAACTTTTATCAAACCTAAGCATAAAAGTATGCATTTCCCTGCTTCTGTGTGTTTTTAATTCTGAAGACTCTCATGTCACAAATCTTACAAGTAAATGTGTTACATTTTTCTCTTGTTAATCTGTCTCTTGTTATAGGATCTCAGCCAGAGCCTTGTGGCAGAGGTTATATGCTTTATTCCTGTCTTTTAGTGTTTACCCTAGAAGTTTTAACATGTGTATTAACTTAATATAGCCTGCATTAACTACATTTACTGTCCTGTCAGACATTCAAAACCTAAGAAGATTAAGGAGTTATCCCCTTTTAACTTAGATACCATTGTTGTTTGATATTTTAGCTCCATCTTTTATTTCAGTTCCACAAATTAGATATTTTATTATTTAATGCAGCTAATGATCCCCTTCCTGTCATTCCTTCTTACCTTCTTGTACCCTAGGCCCTATTTTGGTATAATTTTTATTCTTTCTGAAAGCCATGCTCTAGAATTTCATTCAGTGGAAGTCAGTTGATAGGAAATAACTTAATTATTTTTCCTTTTGGAAAATGTATACTTTGGCCTTTACCCTTGATAGTCTTTAAAATTCTAGATTCAGTAATTTTCTCTTGGTTTATTAAAAATACTATTCTACTACCCTTTGACTTTTAGTGGTGCTTGTCATTAATTTAATTATAGGTCAGCTATCTGATCTTTCTGATTACTTTTGAGAACTTTGATTTTTGTGTTGAATCCTTCTTTATGAGGTGATTTGTGAATTTTATTTTATTAATCTTTCTTGAGATGCACTGGTCTTCCAAATCTGCAGCTTGGTAAATATTTTCTAGTTTTGGATATTCACTTCTCCCTCACTTTGTCTATTTTTCTGAAACTCCACTAGATTTGCTTTAGAATTCTTTATATCCTCCACCTTTTTAACCTTTCTTGTTCCTGCTTCTTTCTATTGATAAGCATCAAAACCATAAAAAGATATCACTTCACATCCTTTAGGATAGCTGGTAGTAATAATAATGATAATGAAACCCTAGCAAATAGCAAATGCTAGTAACAATATGAAGAAATTAGAACCTTTATGTTCTGTGGGTGGGAATGTAACATGGTGCACTTCCTACAGAAAATCAAAGGGTTGTTCTTAAAAAAATAGAATTACCATGTGATTCAGCAATTCTACTTCTGGGTTTGCCCCTAAAAGAATTGCAAGAAATGACTCATGCAGATATCTGTATACTCATACTCATAGCAGTTTATATTATCCAAAAGTAATAGAATTGCCCATCAACAAAAGAACAGATAAGTGAAAGGAGGTATATTCACACCATGGAATATTGTTCAGCTTTCAAAAAGAAGGAAATTCTGACATATGCTACAACATGGATGAGTCTTTAAAAGAATTTACAGAGACAAAAAGCAGAGTCGCAGGTGCCAGCAGATGAGGGGATGGGAAGTTAAGCACACAGCATTTCAGTTTTTGTTTTAAATCTATTTTTATTAATTAAGTTTATTGGTACATTTTAGGTACATATAATGATCACATTCATCATGGGGAATTTGTACCTGTACATGATATATCTTGATTCTTTTTTCCCATTTCCCTCCCCTCCCTTCAACCCCTCTTCCTCTATTTACCAAAGCTTTGTTTCCATTTTTCCCTTCTTTTTTCATTTTTTTCTTCTTTCTTCCCTTTCTTTACCCCTCCACCCCTCCCTGCATTTTAGTTTTAAAAGATGGAAAAGTTCTGGAGTTGGGTTAATGATGATGTTTGTACAACCATGTGAATATATGTAACAGCACTGAAAAATGAGTTAAAATGATTAATTTTATTTTATGTATATGTTACTACAATAAAAAAAATGATTCTTGTATTTGGAATTCTCCAGTGTTCTGTTCTGAGACCTCTAGTTGGTTGGTTGGTTTGGTTTTTCTCCGGTACCGGGAACCGAACTCACGACCTTGCGCTTGTCAGGCAGGCGCTTTTGCCGCTGAGCTAAATCCCCAGCCCCGAGACCTCTAGTTTTCTGTGCTGCAGAATGGGACTGGAAAGCCCATGGGCTTGACCTTTCTTCCACATTCCTGGGGTCTACTGGGTACTCAACTTTAATTACAGACCCTTATAGCATAGAAACTGAGCTGACAATCCAGGAATTCAACGTCCTGCTTCGCTGACTGGTCTGTGTTGCTCCCTTTCATCTTTGACTACCTTGGATCAGTTACTTATTTCCCATTACATAATTTACATATTCCATTGTGATCTTTGATAGCACCGACTCTCCAATTCTTCCCGTGAGGAAGAGATCCATATCGTCCATCAGAAGATCAGGGATAAATTTATGTGTAAAAAGAATTTGACTTGAATTCTAAACACCTTTTGAGGATGTGTGTAGGTGCTTCATTCATTCCCACAGTCCTTTGTTCCACAAATATTTACTGTTGTGTATTAGGCACTATCTAGGCACTGGGGGTACTAAGGTGAATAAGAGAAATTTCCTGCCCACATTTGAATGGGAAGAAGCAGTAAATAAGAGAATAAGCAAGGTAGCTTCAGGGAATATGTCCACAGAAAATATGAAATGGGGAAGTGGGCAGATCTGTATCTGAGAAGGGGCTATGTTGGGAGGGGGTCCGCAAAGCAAAGCCTGGGGGCTGGGGCTGACACCTGACATCCATTTATGATGAGGAAGCTGCAAATATCTGGGGGAAGACTTTCCCATTCACGAAGGAAGGGAAAATGGCAAGGATAAAGCATCCGAGATCAAATTAGTTTGATTCGTGGTCAGAATCCCATCAGTGATAACTGAAATCCAAGTACTGGAGCATTGTCTTGCTGAATATTCCTCTTAATGACTTCTTAGAAAATCAAAGGATGAAACAAAAGTAGCCAAACCATCATTTAAATCAGCAACAACTGCTTTTAACACTGAACTCAGACCCCTCCCCCCATTTTAGTCACATCCAGAAACTGGGGACTATTTCCTGCTACTTGCCCTCTTCTACTTTCATTAAGTAGGTAAACTGTGTGGGCTGTGACAGTTTTGCTGAAGACTAAAAATAAACATAGCTCTGTGTATGAATAAAGCATTAGTGTCTCTGCATAATTCAGGATTCTTGAGTAGTTGGAGGCTTGAACTTTTAGTTAGGACATACCACATTTTCCATAGAACTGCAAAACATCATCTCCTTTGTATGCTCAACAAATAAAAGTCACAGGTATAATCACAGAGATAGCACACAGAGGTGTCAGTCAATTTGCCATCTCAGTTTTCCTTTCACTGAGAACAGAGATAAGCCTTGGATATGTGTGTTCTGTGTTTCTGATTTATATACTGCCCATTAGTGCCCTATTTAATCTGCTCACCTGTTGTTGCTTTGTTCTGAATTTCATGGCTCTGTTGTTTTAAGCCCCCTCTTGCATACATTCTCCGGGTGAGGTTGATTACTGCAACTCCTTGCTTTGGGGGGAATTTGGAACATTGCCATGGTGTCTGAATTGCATGACTAAAGAAAAGTAGGTCCTGTAATTATTTTATTTTCTCCTCAGCATGCGATTTGTTATGGATGACACGTACATAGGGTGCTTTCTTCGTTAGGCTGACTGAGCCCTCTACTATGGCAGTAATGTCATTGTCACTATGCTTGAAGCTGCAGTTTGTCAGGCAACTCGAGCGTGGACTTTTTAATATGTCTGAAATAGCTACACACGGACGGATGTTCCTGCATGCTTGCTGATGTCATGAGTGTGGCTCATAGGAAGCCCGGGAAATTAAAAGATAGAAGCAAATGTTAGTTGAGGTTCCAGGAGGAGAGATTATTTATAAAAGGCACACATAGGAAATTTTGAAAAAAGAAAGCCCACCCATCTATTCACTTTCTCTTCGGGTCTTACGTCCCCTTTCCCCACAAACATGCATTCAAGACACAAACTAGTAAAGGTAAAAAAAAAATTCAGTATTAAGGCAGCTATCTTTCATGGTGCCCATTTACAAAGTAAAGCAAACATACGTACAATGAACAAAAGACCAAAAATAAATTAGAATCGTCTTTTCCTCCCCTCCATTGAAAAAATGCATATCATAGTGTTTACTTGGTAGACCAATTATTTTGAAAACTGGGTTTCAAGGAAAAAGTCACTCTGGCAGAGACCTTACATGACAAGTTCTGTTCCACAGCGGATTAAAATGGTTGAGAGGAGATGCTAACATAACTTCAACTACAGCAGTGTGAACATACCACTGTAATAATTCATTTAGAATGATGACACCTGAGACCTAATTTAAAAGTCCTAGATGAATACCAGTCTCACATTCAACCCCGAGGGCTGCTGCAAACATACCTAAGAAAGTCTAAGAACCATAGTGAGTCTAATTGAATTGGACTTAAACGGACCATTGAGATGGCCTCACCGAGCTCGGGGGAATTCATATTGTCTATACTGTATCAGAATCACAGCTTGAACTGAATAACTGGTTACATTCAATCATGTTACTGTAACTCATGCTTGAGGTAAAGGGGAAACCTTTGCTATCAGCGAGACTGGATGGAAAACAATTTCAAATCACTTTAAACCCAGTTGGCAACTACTTTGCCAATTATGGAATCCAGTGGGAAAGGTGTGTGCGAGGGCTCCGGACTAAATGATTTATGTCAGGCATTGCAGCCTCCCGAGGAATACAGGAGTGTGTGCGGAGGAGGGGCGTGTGGCTAATTATTTCTCCTAAGAATACTTTAGTGAGGTAATTTGTGCTTGCAGATGAGTCACACCGCAGGCTGGATGAAAGGTGAGGTAAGCACAGAAATGCCTAAGATCCCATTTGGAGATAGATAGAGAGGGAATCTAAGGATTCAGTGCCCTTTCTCATCTCTCCGCTCTGAAACATTTGGAGATATAAAAATATAAAGAGCAAACTTAGTTCTCCGCTCTAACGGGCAAGTTGGGATCAAAGTCTGTAATTTCTACTGTATGTGTTGTATTTGTTGGCTGCTTCTAAACACAGACTTTTGGCACAGATGACAACCTATCACTCATCAGATGGATGAGCGTAAGTCTGGCTCTTTTCCTTTATAATGCCCTGGAGAAGCAATCTCTCTCTGTCTGTCTGTCTGTCTTTCTCTGTCTCTCTCTTTCTCTCTCTCTCTCTGTTCCCTCTCTTTCCCTCTCTCGCTTTCAAAGTCCTACTTTATTTTAGATGATTCTGCTTGCAGAGATGAGAATTTCTACACTACTCAGTGCCTTCCAAAGAAGGATGTCTCCATTTTCTGGGGTTTCTGTACGAAGCTCTCCAGCTGAGAAATGATCCAGAAAGTCATCCCAAGGGTAATGAGTCCCCCCACCCCAACAATATACAAAGGATAATGGAATTCCATTATAGGAACTTCAGTGGAGGCATATAGGTTTCTTGCGCAGTCTTTTCAGAATCTTTCATTATCTGAAGCATTTTAGTGGTATTTTCAGTAATCTGGAGGAGATTATGAATGTTGTGATTATACAATATTAACTCCAGCACTGGGGGCCCTTGTTGGAACCCCATGTGGGCACGCTGGTAAGAGGTTGGCTCTCTTGTTTCTGTGCCTTTTCTCTCTTAGCAGCTGCCTCCCATCATTACAGCTAATATAGTGGATTAAACTTTTGGGCTAGCTGGCGGCTCTGAGCATCTCTCTAATGGTTTCCATTGTGCACATCCCTGGAAAACACTTCTGACCAATGAACCCCTCACTGCAAATGACACAGGCAAGCTTCACTGACAATGACACCACTGGAGGGAACCTTGTGCTCATTTGGGATGTTTCCTCACTGGGGAAAGAAGGCCATTTCAGCAGTTACACCAAAGGGACGTTGTCATGTGGCATTTACTTTTCTAAGGCACAGAACAGAGCAGCGGGGGTGGTTAGTGCTCCTACATGCTTAGCTATGGGATACCCAAATAAGAATCCCAGCACAGCCAGAGGGGATCGAGAAACTACAGTCTTCCCAGTTCCTCCTCAGATGGAACAGAGAATGTGGATGTCAGACAATCTACACTAAATCATGACCCATGTCCAGAATCCATCACGTTTAAATGCAGAGCCTGTAATAAATGCTGCAGTTAAGTACCATCAGTAAAGGGTGAGTGACATGGGAAGGACCCCGGGACTCGTCATCCGAGGAGCTGCGTTCTGATTCTTGGCTGCAACTAGAGACAAATGGTGGCTTTAAGTGAGTTCCTTCATTTTGCTGAGTTTCCCTCAGTTTCCTTTTAACAAGAGGGCCATCGACCAGACCGTCCAAGCTCATTCAACAATTGTTCAGTGGAGGTTTGTTTTGTGCCAGGAATTAGTGTTAGGTTTGTGTTAGGCAACGGGGAGATTTTTGGTAATAAGATTGGTATGGTTTTGGTCCTTTTGTGTTTTATAGCTTAGTAATGTAAACTAATAAGAAATATGTAAATTTACAGTGATCCTTTTTAGGAAGTGGGAAGCATTCAGTGCTATGGGAAGATGTGAAGTGGTTTGACCAGCCTGGGAAAGCTTTTTGAGGGGATTTGTTTAGGTTGAACCTGAAGGACAAGGAACTGGCCAGGCAGAAATGGGAGTAGGATGAGATAGAGAAACATTGCAGACAAACAAACAGTGTTTTTGAAGGCTCCGCAGCACCAAAGAGGTTGAGACAGGATTGTGAATCATAAAGGAATTAGTAAAAATGTGGCTGGTGGGAGGGTTACACACAGTGCTGAAGCATTCTGACTTCATCTTGGGGGCAATGGGAAGCTACTGATGGACATTTCACTGCAAAATGGGGCTGATACTTGAACTTTGCTCCTGACTAGGTATTCTAGAACTTTTCACACAGTCTTTAGACTTCTCTAGGACCTACTAGAGAGATTCAATACTCAGGTGTGATCCAGAGAAGCAGACACAAAGTAGCGATCCCAGAAATTCACCTCTCGTCCGCTGGTTGCTGAAACTTGGCATGTAAAAGTGAATTTGCTTGTGCAGGGTGAATTTGGTACCTGTGGCCTCAGGCTCCAGGTCTGAAACAAACTGGAGCAGACTTTGGGTCAGGTTTTCTAATTCTTTGTTGGATTCATCAGGAAATTAGAGGCTGTGCTATATGCCCACTGTTCCTCACTATGTAAGAAGTTGGGAAACAGGATCTTTCTGAACGTCAGCTTCTTCTGGACCACCTCTCATAGTGTAAGCCTTTCCAGGGCTTCCATTTTGGGGAGATTATGGGAATAGGATAGATACAGTCTGGGTCTTTTTTGGCTTTATACCTAATAGTACGAGTTAATTCAGTTTTTAGTGTAGGCACCCCTGGGGGTAAAAAAGGTATTAGGCAATGGCTGGATCTTATTTAGACAGAGTCCTTATAGCACTGGACATTAGCCAGTATCTAATATCAATGTTATCCATTTATGCAGCCCCACTAAGAGAAGATGTCTCCGTCCTGTCTTCCACTTGGGGGTCCCTATGATTTTATGAGATAACTTTGCTAGACTGGTAGGCCTACCTTACAGATGAGGAAATGGAGGCTAAGGAAGATAGATTTCTTGTCCACATCACATGATAAGTAAATGGAAGAACAAAAAATGGAATCCAATGTTACAAACTCCCAAGTCCAGCCTTACAAAAAATCCCTTGCCACCTTCTGTACAAACTCTTGCAATGTTATGGTTAAAACATGGAGTCTCCCAAAGACTCCTGTGTTAAAGTCTTGATTCCCAATGCAGCAGTCTTCAGAGGTGGTGCCTGGAGAGATGACTGGGTCACGAGACACCAAGTTCATCAGTGGATAAATTCATTGATGGGTTCAGAGCTCCGTGGATTTGTCGGAAGCAGGGCCTAATGTGACGAGGCAGATCACAGGGTGGAGGGCATATTCTTGTCCCTGGCATCTTCCTCTCTCTCTGACTCTTTCCCTGTAGCTCTGCTTCCTGGTGCTGTGGGATGAACAGCATTCCTCTGCCACTCCCATCTACCATGATGGTTCTGCCTTGGAACTGGCAGATCATGCATTGAAACCTCTGAAACTGTGAGCTAAAATAAATTTCTCCTCCCTCAAGTTGCATATGCAAGGGATTTGGTTATAGTGATGAAAAGCTGACCAATATATGTGTGTTGGGTGGGGCAGAATGAAAGAAGGGAAAAGTTTAATCTCCCAATATGCTTGCTCCTTTTTCCTGCTTTTGAGGAGATGCAAATTAAATAAGCCTAACCCTGCAAAGCAGTGGTGAATCTCTGCAGCAGGACGGGGGATGTGTGCCTGTGGGTGGTCCTAGCCTGCCAGGGATGACAATTTGCATCCACTTGTCTTCACCTGGGTTGCACCTACCAGCTTGAGTTTGCTTCTGCTATGTTTGTGCAAAGTCCTAGTTATCCTCTGCCCCTCTGGAGAGATGGTTCCTGAAGCTTCTTTGAGAACTGTCCTTGCATTCAGGAAGAACATCAGTTTTGTCTTCATTTATGTAAGAATACACCTGCGCATTTGTGTGGGTTTTCAACAGGAACAGAAGCAATAAAATGTACATATAATTGTAAGAGAGGATTTATCTGATTGGCTTATGTGGTCAGAGGTTGGATACAATGGCCATCTGTAGGCCAGAGAGCTGGGATCAGAGGCCCAGTTCAAGACGCTGGATGCCTCAGAACAGGAGGAGACAAGCATGGAGCTCCTGCCTAAGACTCAAGGCCTGGAAGCTCCTGGGAGAGCTGCAGGTGCAAGTCCATGTTCAAAGGCTGAAGGATCTGGAGTCTGATGTCTTTGGGTGATGGCAGCGTCAAAAAAGGCACCCGTGTAAGAAGACCTGAGTTTGCTTACCCAAGGGAGCTTCCCCCTTTGCCGCTTGCTCCATCCAGGCCTGTAGCCTTTTGGAGATTGCTGCCCACATTCAGGGTGGGTCTTCCTCTCTCAGATATGTGACCCACCTTCCAATCTGTCTCTGGAAGCAGCCTCGCAGACACACCTACAAGTGTGCTTTGCCACTGACACAAAAGGAGATTCGGATCCTCAAAGACCTACCTAACAAAGACTAAATGTTTACGTTTTTTGTCAGAATCTATATGATACAATTTTTCCGTAACAAATTATTTTTAAACTACTTTTTCATGTAGAAAAAGACATCCATGGAATCCTCCAGGGTTTGTCTTTCCTCATCACTGGGACAAAATGCCTGATACCCACAATAGGAGCGGGGAAAGGTTTGTTTTGGCTCGTGCTCTAGCCCGTAGTTTGCTAGCTTCAAGGTACGATGGCACGGCAGAGGGGGTACGGCGGAGAAAAACCTGCTCATGTCATGGCATCCAGGAAGCTGAGAGAGAGAAAAGGCAGGAGCCGGAAAGGCCCCCAACACCCTTGCTCTTCCCACCAGGCCCCACCTCCTGTCAGCAAGTCACCTATATGCCTATAACCCAATCACTGCCCGAACACATGAGGCTTTGGGGGCCATTTTAGATCTAAACTATAATGGATTAATAAGCAATTTTACAATATGCCAATGTTGGATCAATAGTCAAGGCTGACAGTATTTTCCTTAAGTGCTTTGGCCAGACTAAATGTTTTGACTGGACATTATCTTGGAAGGATTACTATTTTGAGTCATGTACAAGAAAGCCCTGGGTATTTCAGGTAATGATAAGAGGCTCAGAGAAGCACTGGACAAGTTTCTCCTTTGGATTCTACATGTGATTATCTTCCTTGGATTAATAAGTGGGATTGTCTCTGGTCAGAGTGACGAATGGATACTTGAAGGGCATACAAAGCCTGCAGTCAGTGTTGATAGTTCCTTCACAGGGGCTCGCCACAAGCACTTTTGGTTTAGGCACATACATATACATGTATACAAATGTACATATAAGACTTGGCTTGTCAGATAATTTGGATGACACATTGCAAAGCCAGTGGAGGGGGCTTGAGGTAACAGGTCAGTGAGCTTGCATGGGTGTTTTTGTGGGTGTTTACTAGAGTTAGAAGTAGAAAAGTGCAACAGATCTGTCTGTACACCAAGAGTCCAGGTAAGGGCTCATAGCAATGTCCCGTGCAAGTCCACATCAGGAGACCAAGGAATCCATGACGGAAGACTGAAGGATCTGTGCCTGGAAGTCCAAGGCCGGCACCAGGCTGGGGAGTCTGCGTCAGCTGGCCAAGGCCAGCGCTGGAAGTTGAAGAATATGCTCAGAGAACCAGGAGATGATGCCTAGGCAAAGGCAAAGATCAGAACTCCCAGCCAAAGGGTCCGTGCCGTGGGCCAGAAGACAATGCCTAAGGTTCAGGTGAGGACCAGAGCTTGTCCCAAAAAACAACAGCCCTGCTCTGTGGAGACTGGAGCTCAGATGAAGAGAACGACCGAAGCTCCTCTGAGGGGAGTCAGTACACAATCCTCCCCCTCCCCCCCGTACTCCCTTTATAGGGTTCCTCAGAACCACTAATTCAGCCCAGCTGGAGGTTCATGCCCAAGCTGACCAGCAATTAATCAACCACCACAATGGAGGGGGTGGCGGGGAACGGCGGGAAGCGTGGGACAGTGCTTGGGAAAGGGGGTACTCAGGGGACATCTCCAGTACTTGTTTCTTCCTTCCTCCTCTCCCTTCCACTCTTTATTCTTTCCCTTTTCCTTTCTCCTTACTCCCCCTTTTTTTTTTTAAAAAAACTTCTCTTTCTGTCCCTTATTTACTTCCTCTTTCCTTCCTTCTTTCACTCTTCCTTCCCTCCCCTTGCTCCACCCATACTCTCTTCTCCCCTCCCCTCCCTGCAGTCCTAACTGTTCCTCCAGCATTCATGAACTGCGTACTGGGCAGGGTGTTGGGCACTGGGAATTCTAGGGTGGCTACGTGCAAGGCCCCCAGCACAGCCCCAGGCAGGCACTGCAGAGTAGCAAGAGAGGGTTCTCCCACACTGCGAGCCAAGTACAAGGGAAGCCCAGAGGAATCACCGTCTCATTTGGTCTCCGGGGAGACGGCTGCCTGTTCCCATGGCAAAGGCCCGTCAGGAGAAGCCTGATCAGCCCGGGCGACCTCCTGGGGATGAGCGCACAGGGCATGGTAGGTAAAAGCAGAGTCCTTCCTGCTCTGCTTCTGTAACTCTGAGGGGCCGGGTGCAGTGAGCTGGTCTCCGCGCTCACTCTGCCTCTGAGTCTAGTGCTTTAGTAACTTTTCTGGCAGTTGTTTGAAAATATCGCTTGCTGAAACCCAGTTTCAGAATTTCCTTGCTTCACTTTGCAAAGGGAGCCAGGGCACTTTATTTGCTACCCACGGCTTAATCGTCGTAGCTCTCAGCACAATTAAGGTCTTATTGAGGAAGAAAAGGCTTTGATCACCTTTAACAACTCTTGGAACTCCCTCTAAGTGCCTCTGCTAATTCTCCCCCCTTTTATAGTGTGGATATGTTCAGTCACCCCTGTCCCACCCTCGCACAGTCCCTGCCTACAGTTCCCCAGGCACAGATGTTCACCGACTTCATTATCTTGGAAGCTACTGTTAAAATAATATCTGCGATATCAATAGCGTTGGCTTCCAAGTGTAGCTTGTGGGAGCGGCAGCGCTGTGAGCACAGAATTCAGAGCCCGCTTCCCAGTCTGCAGCAGGGCGCCCGCTGCCCCCTCAGCAGGGAGGCTGGGAGCTGGAGCCAGCTCCGTTCCTGGGACTTCAGGAGATCAGTTACCTTGACAGGGCTGGGGCTGGGGCAGGGGGACATGTCTTGTGCAATCTTGTGGTTCTCTCAGGGGCAGGAAGAGACTCCTTCTCCAGACCGGGGTGGGGGGATGCTTGGGCGGCTGGCTCAGCTACAGTCCGGCTTCTTTGTCTGCCTCAAACCCTGTAACCTCTTCCTACAGGCAAGGAGAAAGATTCTGACCGGGGTATTTAAAACCTGTTGTGTTAACAGTAAATTAAGCTCACAGATGAGGAGGAGACTGCTTTTGGGTGGATAGCTTGTTCCTCAGAGCAAGGGCATGCAACCCTTCGGGGATCCAAGGGGAAGCAGTGGCAGCCAGGAGGGCAGGAGCTGTGGCCAGGGAGGCTTCACCGTGGCGGGGGCACAGGGACTGTCCCTTGCTGCCTGGTACTCAGCGCTGAGGGGAGGAGCCAGGTTGTAGGGCCCGAAGTGTGAGAGTCATGCAGGAGGTGCTGGTGGTGTGTAATTCAGGTCCACGTGAGCAGCACGTTCTCGTTCTCAGAGCTGCTCCCCATCCGCAGGAAGTGGCCAACCCTGAGCGAGCAGCTGTCCGTCTACAGCCAGCAAGGCCTCCGACCTCACAGCGTTGGAGCACTACCAACCCAAAACCATGGCTCGCGTGTTGTGGCCGGGCCGCACCCAGGGTCGCCGGAGCTGTTCCTTCGCTTCCCTCCCCGTGCTCTCTCCATGGCTGAGGGCCGCGGACCCAACTGCATGCAGACCTTTGGAACCTGGCCCTTTTTATCCATCGCCACCACCCCCAGACAGTGCAAGTCACCAGTCACCAGCCTCTCTCACCGGGGCTACAGCAACGCCTCCCCGATTGCTCTTTCTGCCTCTACTGCGCCTCTGTCTTGGCAATCTCCTGGGCGGCTGGAGGGGTTTGTGAGTCACAAGCTCGTCACTTCACCGTGCTTAAAACCATCCAAAAACTCACCCTGGACCACCAGGCCCTGCTTGTGCTGCCCTGACCCCTTCCCCTTTCGCTTCCCCTCTGTTCCGGCTGCACAGCCTGCGGCACGGGCTCCCCAGCCTCGGCGTTCTGCTCCCATAGCCCCAGCCTCCTTGCTTAGATCCCAGCCTGCAGATGATGACTAAGCTTCCTCCAATACACCCTGTCCCTCAGAGACCAACTGATCACCAGTTGTAGTGACTAATTGGTTTCCTTGTTATTTATTTGGGAACGGGGACTCTGTATGTTGTCCAGGCTGGTCTCCAATTGTGGGTTGAAGCCATTATCCTGCCTCAGCCTCTCAAGTACTTGGGACTATAGGTGTACACTGTACCTGGCTTGTTATTTATTTTTTGCATCACCTGTTAGACTAGCACAGAGGCTACAGCATAGTGTTATGACTGAAGTCTGACTGCATTGCTTTTCAGCTCTGTGGCTTTGGGTTAGCCACTTCATTGCTCTGAGCCTCAGTGTTTCCATCAGAGAAATGGGCATAATAAGACCCTCCTCAGAGGATTGTGGTGAGAGTGACATAGGATAATCCGTGGAAAGTGTGTAACATGAGATGTATTAGGATGCTGAGCTGTTGTCACTGGTTAAGTGCACACTCCATAAAGAAAGGAAATATTTTGCTTGTTTCCTGTTGCCTTCTCCATTATTTCGATGGCTGGGCGCCTGGAGGGCTCCCAGTTAATATTCCTGGAGTGAATGGCAGTGCTGGACCCTGTATCCCCAGGGGGATGAGTTTTCCTTTCTAACTGAGGGAACCCAGGAAGGGCCACGCAGGGGTGTGCGGGACTGTTCCCTGTCCAGGAAAAGCACCCATTTCAGAACACAGCAGATCTGGGCTTCCTTATCTGGTCTGGTCCTTAGAAAGGGCTTCCTCAGGAAGGGCTGACAGTATCTCTGGACAGCTTTCAGATGAGCAAAAGAATCAGTAGTTTATTGTCAATTTTGGATCTTTTTTAGTAACAAAGGTTAAAACCTTGCATTCTGTTATGGTTTTATTGCTGTTAGTGTGGGCTGGGGGCCTTTTCTGTCAATGTTCTCTTGGATCAAGGGGAGACCCGTTACTAGCTAAGAAGACGTCTACTTGGTACGAGTTATGTTTTGAAGCAAACAATTCACAATGCAACAAATTTAAAGCTCTAGAAAATTAAGAAAAAGGTTTTCGCTAACTTAAAATGACAAAGGCAACCAAGAAAAAAATTTAGGCCTCTATCTCTCCTTTTATTTTATATTTTTTAACCCTTCCCAGGGACTCACAAAGAATTCCAGAGCCTAGTCTGGCCTGTGACTTGTCATAGTGATCTTGGAAACTTCATTTGTCATCCAAGAAAAATATAATTGGCCTCAAGTCGGTGGAATAATTTAATCAGGACTTAGCTTAAATATGTCATTCAGGAAAGGGTATTAGAACTTTGTCAGTGTTGTTGATCTTGCTTTCTGTTACTAATGGTTTATTCACTGTCTTCTTTCTTTGTTTTCTCCTATTGCTTTGGGAAGAAGTTAATTTCTGAGAGTGAGAGATTAGGATGAAGCTGTTTCTCAGTTTGTCCTAGAAAACACTGTTTGGTATCTAGCTGATACCTAAAAAATATTTGTTGAGCAGAATTGTTTAAAAAAATCTTTCTTCATATTTAATTCCTTTTTCCTGCTCTAAAATACAGTTCCCCATTGCAAATAAAAATTCCATAAGCTTTATTTTTGTCAAAATAACTGTGAGTTCACCTCTCACTTCGAGCGAGGATAAAATGTAAGTAGCTTTTTCTGGCACCTAGCTCAGAATTACCTGAGGCCACTGTTAAATAATTGTCCCCTTGCCTGCTTGAGGAGCTCTCCAGGGGCAGGGCAGAGAACAACTGTATTTTAGGGAGCCTCAGATAAGCCCTTCTGTGCATCCAGTTTGGGGATGGAGGGCCCCACAATTAATGTCCATTTGTGGGGATCAGACCAATTAAGGAGTGCATTGTGATGCCCTAGCAGGAGACACAGCCTTACTCTCCAGAACTTCTCTGGTCTGTTTTCATCTCCCGGACTCATTTTCTTCAAGCAGTGAGACACTGGGGAAGGAAGCATGAAACGTTTCTCATATAGATACCAAGGAACATCCCCATGTTCTATAACCAATCGCCGAGACTCAATGTATAGAGGGTTTACGGTGTTCATGACACTGGGTCTGGGTGAATACCGGTTCTGCAGTTAACAGCTGATCAGAATTAAGCTCTTGGCCCAAATCACCTTCCCTCCTGTCTTACTATAGCGAACCTACAGGGAATGTTGCCAATAGAGGTCAGGTTCTGCTTGTCCTTTAGCACCGGTGCTGCCCGAAACCTACTTTCCATGCCTACAGGTTACAGTGTTGTAGAGCTAAGTATTAAGGTTGTCGGATTTCTAGCAAAGAATGATTCTGAACCTGTTTGTAATTTACATTAAGGGATCATTTTAAAACAGTGAAATGTTTAACTGCTATAACATGTGTAGACATAATGAAATAATTAAGAGTTTCCAAGCACTGATTTCATTTACAAAACCGTTGTCTAATCCAGTCAGGAAAAAAAAATACTATTGCATTTCTAGTTCTCAGTTGTAACAGCTCAGCTGCTGTTTATATTTATCTTCTGACAGTACGAGATTCTAAAAAATAATACAAGAGCTTGCTTTAATTACTGTGGCAAATTTCCATATCTTTAGTATCAATTGAAAAAATAATTTATGCTAAATGATATGATTTCTTCAAGTTTGTCTTCAGGAGAAAGAAATAAACACAAAGTACATGAAGTTAGGCATGGAGACAAGTAGGTTTCTCTACAGAGATCACCTATTGCTATCTCTGTAAATAACTTGCTTTCTTTTTTAGGAAAGCAATTTGCATTCTGAGGAATTTTTTGGGAAATACAGAATAGGATAAAGAACCCAAAAAAATTGCTCCATGATTGTTCTTTCAACACTGTCTAAAACACTCGCTTGTTGTAGACAAACAGCAGAAAAGGGAAAAGGGGACAACGGAAGTAGATAGTTTGCTCTTGTGCTGTGTGTACCTACCAGGCGCCGTGTTACTTGAGTTGTATGGCACCCCGTTTAATTTTCCCAGCCTCTTTTTGTGAACAGCACTGCTATCTCTGTTCTTCAGAGTATGAAAGCTGGAACTCAGGTACTTGCTTGGATTGAGCTAACTACTAAGTGCAGAGTCTGCTTTACCCAGCTTTAACATTTTTCTTTCCACTAATCACAGTGATTTGTTTTCGAGCCTACTCTGCTGAGCTCAGGCACTAAAATGGATTTTCCTTTCCATACATATGAAAGCAGTTACTCCAAAAATTCTACTTTAATGTGTTTACTCCGATGGGCAAGTCTGGTCTGAGGGGGAGAATTCAGTCTGTCTGCAGCATTGCCTTGAAGGATATTTAAGCAAGGGCTCTTTGGGAAAAGTAAGACTTGCACTGGCCACTTCCTAAGGAATTGGAGTTACTTGATTCAATTCTGTTCTGCCTTGCTGCAGGGGTCTAATGTAGACATAGAGATGAAGACAAGACCTGCTGTTGTGTGTGTGCGCACGTGTGCATGCGTGTGTGTTTTAAGTAATTCCAGATGGGAAGCTAAAACGATGAATACCACTTTTGAAAATTAGTTTAAAATCTCATTTTCTTCTGCTTCCAAGTTGGCCCCAGGCAAAACAGCAGTTTTGGTTTCCAGAGATGGGCTGAAGTTGGGGGCAAGGCCGTGGCTGTGGGGAGGTGCGGGTTGGGGAAGGCTTGGGTGTTTCCAGTCTGTGTTCTCAGGGTGCACTGCCTGGCAGGGGGAGCTGAAGGGGACCCTAACAGGAACACACACGAAAGGGCTGCCTTTCTTGGCAGGCACAGATGGCGCTGGCTGTCTGGCTCAATCTTTGCCTGTGGTTTTTCTCCTTAGTTTGCACAGGGAGGGAACACAGGACAAGATGAGGAGCCCACACTGGAGATGAGGCCCTTGGCCCCTTTCCTGAGCTGGGTGGCAGAACACAGGCTCACCAGAGCCTCAGAGTGAGCCGGGTGAAGCGCTGTCAGTGTGCCCAGCCTTCGCCTTCCCCGTGGTGCCGGCTTCTTCCTCAGCACCGCTGTCCTCACTGCTTACTCTCCTCGGTGCTGGCTTTTGTTCTCTCCACGGTGGTCTTTCTCAGAGTTTCGAATCTGTGCTACTGTGGCAGAGGAATGATTTTTTTTCCCAGCATTTGAATAAATTTTATACATTTGAATACTTGGAGAATGTAATGTATTCACCAAAAAGAAAAAAATTAAAATCCAAAATTTTAATGACTATTATCAAATATAGGATGTTGTGCTGGGATGGCTACTGCCAAGCTGCTATAAAAAAGAGCTCCTCAAAGTGCAGTTTATTCAATATGAGAGAAGTTTAGGGGCTCCCGGTGCACGGGGAGCCACGGGGCAGGGAGCTCTGGTTTCCCGGCTGGCTCCCTGCCCCGTAGGCGCCCGGAAGGAGGGCCCCCAGTGCACGGGGAGCCACGGGGCAGCGAGCGCTGTTGCGCCCCGGCCCTGAGGCCGGCCGCTGCCACTCAATTGAGAACTACCATGACACAGAGAAATAATGACAAAATTGGCCCATCATGCACCGGCTACAGATGCCCACCCACGGACATGTGTGAATCATTCAAACATGGAGAAACCCCTGGGAATACATGCCATGCAACGGTCACTCTTGCTCCTGCCATTGAGAACAAGAAAGGTCCAGAGTCAGCGGAGGAGAAGCTGCTGAACAAGGACTCAGAGAACATGAGAATGCAGACTAAGCCCAAGGAGTCAGGGGTCCTGTGGACTGGGGTCATGAGAGCCGTTCAGAAGCTGTAAACCAGGAAGACCTTGCACAATACCTTCGGAGACTCCCTGGAAGCCATTCTTCCCCTGACAGTACAGGCTGTGGTGGAGCTCCGGAGAGGTCTGCAGCAAGATTCCTGCTGCCTGTGCTGACAGTTGGGGAGAGGACACTAACTGGTTGTGGGGTCCCATTGCGATGGGAGGCTGGAGAGAAAACGCTACAAAGAATGGCTTTCACCCCAGATGGCTCACTTGAGATGTTAGTAAGAATTGCCTCTTCAGTATTCTATAGCCATGACAAGGAGAAGGCCAAGGAAAGAAAACAAAGAGACTGAGAAAAAGCAGCTGCTTTTGCTGCAGCACTAAGAGAAACAGATTCCAAGTCTGATTCCCGGGGCCCCAAGAAGAACTCGACTACTGTATTCATCTGCTACTACTGTTAAAAGCCAGGCCACCTCAAGAGGAACTGCCCTAAGAGGCCCCATGGGCCATGCCCTGAATGCAAAGGTGACCACTGGAGATCGGTCTGCCCTCTGAAGCGCAGGCCCCAGAGCTCAGACCCATCCTACCAGTTAGTCCAACAGGAATGAGAGGGCCTGGGGCATACTCTGCCTTCTCCCTCTGGCCAGACCGTCGTTTCCTTGGAGTAGCCCTGGGTAATCATGATTATGGAGGAACAAGACAACAGCCTGTTGCTAGACACAGGTGCAAGTCTCTTGGTCCTTCTTTTCAATCCTGGCCTTCCTTCCAGCCGTCACACCTCAGCGACAGGAGTCACTGGTGAGGAGGTAATATGCTATTTTCGACAACCCTTAGGCTGTAACTACTTATTAGATCCTTCTTGCGTATCTCTGTCTTCCTGAGAAACCACTTTGAAGATACCACCATGTATTACAGCAGCCATTGATATTTTCCTCCTAATCTATCCATAACTCTGTAATGTTTGCATCATTCCTATCCTTTTTCATAAATGGATGCATGTCTATTATTATGTGTTTCCTACAACAACCATTGAGAAAAGTTAATGATTATTCAATAGGTCACTCATGTATAGCTCTATTTATTTTCTTTAGAAGCCACTTTGAAGATACCAAAGTATAGTACAACAACTATTGATAATCTCCTACCTCTTCTGTCTGTAACTCACTATTGCTTGTCTATTTGTTTTCCTGAGAAACTATCTTGTAAATAACAATATGTAAAATGATAACCATTGATAATTTCCTACCACTTTGTCTATAATTTGGTAAGCCCCCCCTATTATTATGCTATCCTTCTTTTACTTTTTAAAATAAAAAAAAAAATAGAGAAGTTTATTTGTCTCCAGGGTGCCTATCTGGAGCTTGGGTCCATAGACTTGTGTAAGGACCTGGATTTTTCCCATCGTGTCATCTTGTCAACTTGCTCTGGAGGACTGAGGGTGCTGCACGACCTTCCTAGTTCTACTTTGTCATAAGGGAGAGGAAGAAGAACTTCCTGGCACAGGTTTTTCTCTAGCAAAGTAGAAGTTGCATATGTTATGTGTGTTCACATTCTGTGGTTGCCTGGCTCTGCCCCAACACAGGGAGACTGAGTGGCCTTGTTCCCTGTCAGGACTCACTGGTGTTGGGGTGCGCAAAAAAGGCAGAACGGAAACCAGGGAACAGTTGGCAATCTTTGCTGCAGATTAAAAGGTTAAACATTTTAGTAGGTAACAGTGCAAATTGTACACAGATGGGGCAGAGCAGAATTGCAAAGGGGCTGGGGGAACAACTGAGGCTCAGAAATAGTGCACGTGAAGGACAGACAATGCTTTAAGGTCTTCCTTCTGTCTGTAAAACAGCAGACTAAGTGAGATGCATGAGGAAAGGGCTTGGGCTTGGGTCCACTGACATGGCTCCTAGCCTTACTCCTCCCTGAGAGGTGTGTCCTGGGTCTGCCACTAATGTGTTTTAACTTTGGGTCAACCATAATTTCTTCTTGCAGCACAGTCTGCAGAAAGAGGTATTAGATGAATGCTGAGACATCTTCCATTGTTAAAAGTTTCTGTGAACTTCTCATTGAAGAGCATTGTTCTCAACAACTTCTTTGAGAATGCATTTTTGTCTGGAGCAGGGGCAGTGCCATCCCAGACCCTCAGAAATTTCCTGTGCTGGGGCATTGTGTTCTGTCTCCATCTCTCTTGAACAACAAGACAATATGAGATAGACTTTGCCTGTGTGAATTTATGCCCATGAAACCACATACCAAGCCCACTGTCCTCTGCCCAGTGTCTGCCTCCAGTGTGGTACCAACGGGTTCAGGGGTTTGCCAATAAGACCTGGTCTACGTTCTTCTTGCAGGTGGGTTCCTAGGGACTGGCTGTCTTGCTCTTGGCTGGTCAGTGCATGGGCCAAGTTATGCTCCCTGTAGGGTATGAGAATCATCTTTATTTCATGGTCAAGGTACCCTTGCTCTAGGCTTGCAGTGACTTCAAAATTCTCCATCTTTCCTGTTCTTGGGGATTCTTTTTTAAACAGAGATCAAACAGTAAAAAAATTGGGATTTTTGTAGGACCTTAAAAAAACATGTAGAAAACACACTGTTAAATTAAGAACAATGCGATGAATTTGAACTATGTCAAGCACTATTCTTGGTATAGAGAGATATACAGACACACAGGATTTAGACTCTTCCCTGAGTTGCTCCTTAATCTTGCCATGATGGTTTAGAGATTGGCTGCCTTGATTCAGAAGAATTGAGCAGTAACGCTTTGCAAAGTGTTTTATGGAACTCTTTGTTTCCAGAAAAGCTTGAGATAGCACAGGCTACTCTACAAGTGCAATGAAGTCATTAAATATGTGTATGAAGTTGTGAATTATAAGACTGGCCAAGAAATAAATTCTTAACGTGGTTCCTTTCTCCTCCTTTCGCTCATAAAGTGTCAGTCAAGACTGATGATCACAGCAGCAAAGTGAGTATCAGTGTTTTCATCTATGGTGGCAAATTTAGAATTCAAATCTTTTTGTATCATCCAGAGGAAAAACAAAGGAATATTCGGTAACATTCACAGTTCTATCCTCATGCTTTTTGCTACCGTATCATTTTATTATTTTTCTGATATAACAACCACAATAGTAAACAGGACAGCTTTCTTTGTTTGCTATGATGTGCACTCTAGGGCCAGACTGTCTGAATTAGAATCCTATTTTACAACTCACATATGACCTGGGGAGAAATATATAAACTCTCTGGGTCTCAGTTTTGCTCATTTACAAAATGGGAATACTACATAATGGTAAGTACTTCTTAGCATGGTTATAAGGCAAATAAATGAATGTCCCTAAAATATTTAAACAAATTCCTGTCATGTATTAAATACTTAGAAGTGTTCAAGAAAGAAATAAATGAGAATAAACAGTCAAGTGCCTTCCCATAAATTATTGACTTTAAATTAGCAGCAATTTCTTACTATATGCTATGTGTGTTTACAACTTTTCTTTCTCTTTTTTGGAGGGGAGGGTTTGAGACAAGGTCTTCCTCTTTAATTCAGGCTGGCCCTGAACTCACTATGTAGTCCAGGTTGGCCTCAAACTCCTGGCAATCCTCCTGCCTCAGCCTCGTGAGTGCTGGGATTATAGGGGTGCTCCACCATCCCTGGCTGCAACTTTATCTCTTAATCAAATTTGTGCAATTTAATTTTTACATATAAATATCATATGACTTTAGTAGCTTTGCAAAACCTCTGAACTAAGTGGTTTCTAAAAATGCCAGGTCAATAATTCGATTATTTCCTGAGTGCAGCAAAATTTTATGAGATTGTATATAGACTTCCACATTTTAAGGTATGGATCTAAGGCATTTGGCTTTGTTTTTAGATTTTATTTATGGCTGTGAAGCAGGCCATCCACTTACTACCTTGTCTTCTCTTTCTTTCTCACCAACTGATTAATGCAGCTAATTTTCCATTTGGGAAAGGTTGTATAGGCTTTGTTAGAAAGTTCATGAATGTCTAAAAGATCTCATGTCCCCAAAGGGGAGGGAAATGGTCTAAAATGTCAATTGCACATTCCTTTTTTAGAGCAGAGATGCTAAAGCCACCCAGAATGGGGTGGCTCATCAGCGGAGCAGCTCATGGAAGGACCCACCATCTCTGTCCAGAGGACAGACTCTCATTCATCTGAAAGAGTTTAATAATGGGTCTGTCTTGTTTTAGAAAATAAAAAAGGAGTAGTTGACTGAGGAGATAATTTTTTAAGTGTAAAGTTAGAAAGGGCTTTATAATTCCAAGAATATGCAATGCATATCTCATTGTCCTTAAGAAGAGAGATTAAACTGTTGAGGGCTTTTTTTTTCTTAATCTAACTTCTTGGAGTAACTGCAAATCAAGGGAGTAGAGAGAGCAGGGGTTTTGGCATCTTGCTCGAAGCTGAGTGAGTGTGGGGCTGAAGGTCAAGGCGAGCGTGCAAGTAGATATGGATTAATAAACACACTCGAGTGTCTTACTGAGATAGTAATATTTAGATTATAAAACACTTTTAAAAACTATTTGAGCCCATGATTAATTGAAGCTCACAAATTTCAAGCAGTGAAATGTGTTTTACTGCAATTGCTATTAAGAACTCCTATCAGCTACCCGATTCCTTGATTTCCCTAGTGAATTTTATAATCTAAATTAAACAGAGAATGGTATAAATTTTTCATTTTTTTGGGTAGCTGATTAAAACCAATATCATCTCAATATAGTGTTACAGAGTAGTTATATCTGACTCTATGGAACAATTTATTATGTATCTGATTACTTCTAGTATTTTTATGAATTGATCATAAGCCAATTTGAAAACTTACTGATCTAAAAGAAGTTCAGTAATAACAGAATATACTGCCTATAAGAATTAATAATGAAATAAATCAGGATGCATGGAAATTAGTATCTCTCCTTGTACAGATTATATTGTCATGAGACTGTGAATCATTTCCTATAATATATGTCTAATTCCACATATAATCTGTGGTTCTGGTTTCATCACTAACTCATTAGTATGTGTAAACTGGGAAGACTATTTTCTGCAAAGATTTTTTTCCTTAAAAATTTTTCAAAAAGAGGAGAGAGAAAGAGAGAGAGAGAGAGAGAGAACAGAAGAAAATTGAGACATTAACATCTGTACAACATTGCAAAAAATGCCTAAAGTGCTATATTTTTACAAAAATAGCCTTAGCTTCTGAACAAACATATATGCCCTTTTAGGTAAGATAGAAGTTTGCTAATGGTGATTTTCTCAAGTATTTCATTTTTAAGAGGAAAATCACAACATGTGCATAAGCAGTTCATCATGAAAGACCTGAGGTGAAGAAAAAAGTGACAATAATGCATCTCACTGCATCACAGAACAGAGATGGGATGGAGGGAACCCGCACTAGGAGTGCTATGGGATGGCTTTTCAGGCAATCACAAATCAGGAATAAAATGAAGCTGCTCAGAGGAAGTAGGGATTGTCTGCTTCGATCCTGCTGCCTACCGTTCCACAAGTACTTCTGGATTCCTCTCGATGGGCTGGGAAATGTGCTTTTCTCTGGGTGCAGGAGATGGTCCTATTTATTTCTCCTATGACTCCCAGCAATATTTTGTAGGTGCTGGGAAGCACTTTTATTCCATATGCAAGAGTTCGTTGGATTAACTTCATGGAGTGTCTGTAACAAACCACGGACCAGTGGGAGAAGCGAATAATTAGAGACTATGGCTTTTGGGGTTTGTGTCACTTAAATCTCTCTTTGCCCCCAGTTACAGGCTTCAGATAGTCCAGATTCCTTGTACTCTTGCAGGTACCCCAAAGTGATTGCTGCTTCCCACTGCCTGCCCTCTCTACAAATACACAGCAATTGCGCAGTGGACTGCTTTGACTTTCAGGTTTGCGCCATAGTCAGGACCTTCCAGGGAATCATGGAGAGACCCTGACATCCACACTGGCTCTTCCAGAAGTCTGGCCTGTGTTGCTTGGTGGTGATGCTAGCTGGCATCACCAATCTCTACCACTGGTTCTTTAAGATTTCTCCTTTTCAAGAGTGATGCGTATGTTAGGTGATATTCGCTGTCTCTTTCCAAGTATGTCTACCTTTTTTATCTTCTTGTCATGCTGTTGCACTGTCATGATTACATGATCCAGACATCGGAATCCATAAGAAGTTACCCAGCGGTGGAGTAGGAGGGGCCAGTGACGGGAATACTACAAACAGGATAAAGCTCCTGCGGCCAAGGAACATATTTCCAGGTGGGCAGGCTGACAGGAATTTCCCGGCAATGGTGTAGAAACCAGGACGCTGTGTTTTAGAGGATGGGAAGGGTGTTAGGAGGTTAGGAAGGCTGGACACGGGGGAGCTCTCTCCTTCCATGAGAAATTAAAGATCACAAAACTGGAACAAAAGTTTGCAGAGGGCTTTGGTAGTGGGGGAACATATTTAAAACAAATCATGAAAAGACTTTCACACAGAGAAACAGATATTGTCATGAAATCTGAGGGAGCCGAATATTTGGATAAGACAGAGGCCTGGGAAACGGGTTTTACCTGGTAGGGCAATGAAACCATTGCTTTGTATCTGCACATGGGGCCCCAATAAGAAGAAATCTCCCCTCCCTAAAAATTGATTTCTCCCTCAGTCTCTCTTCCTATAGACTGCTCTTGATTACCTCTTAAACTTTTTATTTTTTCCAAGAAAGTATTATTTAGAAAACATTTCTAATAGTTTAATGATATCTTAAAAATACTTTTAGTAATACTTTTAATGTAACAATCTAATAAAACTTTTAAAGTAGTACTTAGGAAGTCTTGTTAACCTAAAACAACTTTAATTAATATAGATTTACATGCTTATAGCTGTTATTTTGTGGAATTGCCTGGGTATACGTAATTTAATATATATTTCACATTTATTTGTGTGATTTCATACATAAAATATATAACAATAATTTTATATTTAAATGGTAAAATTTGGTTTTAAAAACTTTTAACATAATTTAACCTCATTTAGTGACCATTTCTCAAATGTTCTTTTATTTAGACATAACTTACTGCCCCTCTGTCCTTTGTGTACCAGACACTGGTTTAAGAGGGAGACAGAAAGTTCACAGAAGACAAAGGTTTCTGTCCCCAACAGGTGACTGAGGATGAGCTCTGTGGAGAAACACAAGGTAGGGAGGTGGATAGTTTGTGGCAGAAGGTGTCATTTAGAAAGGTGATCAAGGAAAGTCACATGGAGACAGTTGAACAGAGAGTGAAGTGGCTTCACAAGGGCTAGTTTGGGATGATGTTTAAAAAAAATCCATTATAAGAGGAGCCAACAGTTACACTGTGGAGATCATGGAGATACATCTGCACTGTGAAGGAGACCTTGTACCAAATGTGTCTATTTGGTTACCAAAGGGTGCTTACATTTATAGCTTCAAGATTCCTGGGCTGTCCTGAAGTGTGGACTGAAGAATGCTTGGCCAGGTGAGATGATCCTACAGGGCCGTCTTGCCAGGGACATACTCAGGGTGGGACATACTCAGGAAGAGCCCAATGCAGTTGCTTTATGGTGTGTGAGTGGAGATAAGTCATGTTCCCAAATCAGTGTGCTTTAGATAATGTGATCTTTAAATTTATGTGGGAATATGAATGAATACAGGAAACTCAAGAAGTACACGTTTTCTTCTTGTACTACCCCTCTAAAAATTTGTATGTTTAAGTTGGCCCCAGCCCTTTGCTTTTAGAACTTTTTTCACTGGAAAACTGGAAGATCACCTTCCTTTAAACGTTCTCTGATATAGCCGGACATCCTAGAGGAGCCTGGCTGTGGCTAGAGGGTGGACACCAAGTGTTCGCTGCTCAGACCTGCGGCTGCACAGCTTCTCGTGAGAAGCAGGTACTCAGGAATGGTTTGCTGCTTCCTGAGAGCGCCCGTCCCTGAAACCAGATTGGTTCGGCTGAACCGCACAAGAAACCATCTGATGGGGGAGCACCTGGCCAGTTTCTGAGCTGTCAAACTGCAGACTTGGAGGAATGGTCCTGTGGACCTGAACGTGTGAGAAGCAGGAGGATGGCGGTGCCTCCAGGAAGCCACCGGCTTCTCTAGGGTCCAGGTTGGGTAGATGATGTAAATGAAGCTTGAGTGTTTATATCATCAGCGCTCTGATCTTGGTTTTGCATCCATGGATTCAAACAAACAAGCATCAGTTGAAAATATTTGAGACAGTATTGCATCTGTATTGAACATGTAACTCTCTTTTTCATCATTACTCCCTAAACAATACAGTGCAACAACCATTTACAAAACATTTTTATTGTACTTGGCATTTTAAGTAACTCAGGAATGATTTAAATGAAGTGACGAAAGAAAGAAGGGGAAAAATATATATGATAGCTAAGACAACTGTACTACTAATTTCTATTGGTTTATTGAACAGTTAATGCTTAATTTTTAAATCAATTTTGCATGTGTATATCTGGTCATCTGGACAACTACTTTGAAGATAATAATATGCCATATGACAACCATTGTTAATTTCCTATCATCTTATTTTGAAATTCTGTATCGTTTTAATGTTTTTAAAAATTTTTTCATTCTCTTTAAAATAAATGAAACAAGAACATGTGTGTCAACCTATACCATTTTATATGAGACACGAGCATCTGCAGATTTGGGTATTCACCAGAGGTGGTCCTGGAGCCAATACTAGATGCCAAGGGATGACTGTTTACTTTTCTCTCTCTGTCTCTGTTTCTCTCTCTGTCTCTGTCTCTCTCTCTTAGCTCTGCTTTATGATGATGCTCTGAAGTAGAAGGGACAAGCATCACCCAGAATTGGGGTAGTGAGGCAAGTAAATGTAATTGAGAGACACCCTCCAAGCCTCTCAGAGCTAATATATCCTCTTTACCCAACTGTCAAAGCACAAAATTTCCATAAATGGGTTTTTAGAGCCAAGCTGGTGTCCAAGTTCTCTCCTGTGTGTCATCTTTTTAACTCCTTTCAGATCATGCTCTTATTAACAAGACATATGTGGGGGTCAAAGGTAAGCACATGAATCCAGTAACATTTAGATGTTAGTTCATTCGTCACTTGGCCACCCCAGGGAAGATCTTCTGAAATGGAAAAGAGTGAGTTGTTTTTCAAAGGACCAGAATGGAACCAGAATCTCAAGGGCTCTAGGAAGCTAAGGGAAAATGGAATCCTCTAGAACTTTGGGGGAAGCAAACACATCCATGTTGAGGCAGAATTATTATAAGATGACACCCAGGGACCCTCATTCTTGTACTGTACCCTCACCTGGAGTGTGGGTGGAACTGGTGCATAAGGTGCTATTTCACTCCTGTCACTGTATTACAAGTATAAGGTATAACAGATGTATAAATTTCTGAATCAGCTGATCTGAAAAAGGTGTGCGCAACTTAAACACATGAGCCCTTTACTTCTGATCTAAAGGTCAGAGATGAGAATAGCCAGAGATTCAGAGCAGGAAGAGATTGGAGATGCTGTATGGCTGGCTGTTGATGTAGAGGCAATTAGGTAAAGTACATGGATGGCCTCAAGCAGCAGGGAGCTGGGTTTCCCACTAATAGTCACCAAGGAAACAGGACCTCAGTCCTACAGCCACAAGAACCTAAATTCTGCTGACAAGGAGAAAGAGTCTGGAGGTGCAGCTTACACCAGAGCTTCTAGACCAGGACTGAGCCAGGGGGCTGCCTCAATCACAGTCTTGTGAGACCCTGATTGGAGAACCCAGCCACGCTGTGCTGGACTTCTAACCCCTTGAAGTGCACTCTAATAAATAGGCATAGCTTTAAGTCACTGAATTTGTTGTCTTTGTAATGCACCAATAGAAAAGGAATATTTTCTGCGAGGATCACACTTTTTCTGATGTGCATATTTCCTCCTAGTGAGAGGAGATCAGTAGGTGAGTAACATTTGGCTGAGCACCTAATATGTTATACCTGGAAAACCTGAGGAGTTGTAGAGGTGCCCTTCTCCCTCCTCTCTTTTTCATAGTGTTATTGTGCCGTGGGCGAGTTTTCTCCCATCTGATATTACTTATTGCAGAGATTCCAAAAGTCCTGCTCATTATAAATGACAGAAGTCATATATAAGCACACATTTTGAGGATCATTGCTTTGCACTTTTCTCAGGTGTCTTGCTCTGTTCCCAAACTTCCCACTTTTCTTAGTTCTAGCTCCTTGCCTGGGTTTGAAGCTGTGAACCCACCCTTATGCAATGTTCCAGCATTGCCTGAGCACAGCCCCTTCTCCACACAGGTATGCACTGTGTTTTCTGTTCTGCTTGTGGCCCCGGCATGTCCCCAGGCCAGTCTGCCCCTCTCCCAGGTCATCTTCTCCCCAGAAACTCTCTTGAACCTGCACATTCTCCATAATGGCAGTGGGAAGTGGGGTAATAGTACCTCGATTTTCTTCCTAGAAGCAAGTGAGTGAGAGAGACCACAGCCTGGCAGGGAGAGGCCACTGTGCAATCAGTGCAAATGCTCAGGGTGGGGACACCAGGGCTCTAGAAACACGGGTTAAGTGACAACTCAAAGTGACTCTGGGGACTCAGCCCTTGCTTTTCATGCCAGTCCCCAAGTGGAGATTCAACTTGTGCTAATGATGGTAATAATAGATCTAAGACCTAATTAGCCAAACTGGATACCACTGTGTGGGAACCAGAAAGGCTGTGTATGGAGCTTGATGTACTTGAGAGCCTGCCAACAGGGCCATGACATTCCTGGGGAAAAGAAGTGGAGGTTTAGAAGTTGGTTGATTCAAGGGCTACTTTGGATCACAGCCCAATCTTGGCCTCTCATTGCCACATCTTACTCTTTTAGGAGGTATACAAATGGGCCAGTGACTGGCTCCCTGGGTTGGGGAGCACCATCACCCACAGCTCAGGAATCTGGCCCTCATCTAGGCTGCAGTCCTCTGTTTGGTGGTTTCTTTGTTATAAGTATGATCAGCCAGGCATGTAGCACACCTATGTAGAAACATGCATCTATACGTATTACATTGATCAGGAGTGATGACATCTACATACTGCCAGTTTTATTATGTAGTGAGAGGGACATCTCATACACAAGAAATAAAGACTGTGAAGTAAGTGGGAGGAGATGATATTTCGTGCATGTACCTACAAGTTGGTCAGTTGAGGTTGTTTCTGCTGGGTGGTTCCCCTTCAATTTGTGATCCAGCAGAGCTTGGCTCTTGGCTACGATTGGGCTCAGGTTTGCTTCACGAGGATTCATTCTGGTGCCCTGGAAGAGGTGACAGCTGTGATCTGCTGGGGATGCTGTTCCCAGGTCAACACCAATGGTCTAAGAGAGCACACAGAAAGATGCCGCCTTTGAGGCCAGACTAGGACCTGGTATCCTGTCACATCTGCCCATATTTCACTGGGGGGAGCAAGTCATGAGACGGAATCTTAAGTACACCTGAGGCTGGGTACTTTGTAAAGAAGAGAGGTTTACTTAGCTCACAGCTCTGAAGGTTCAAGAGCATGATGCCAGCATCTTCCCAGCTCTGATGAGGGCCTGGTGGTGGATGGCATCACAATGGCAGGAGCACATGAGGAAGAGATTGTGCGGCAAGACAAGAAGCAAGTGGCTGGGAGGGGCAAGGTTTGCTCTTTTTATGACAGAGCACTCTGCTGGGAATGAATTCACTCCTCCAGACCTGACTCACTTATACCAGACAGAATTAATCCAGCCATGTGGTTGGGGCCTGGATGACCCATTTACCCTCCATTAGGGTAAATGGTTCCACCACCTCAACACTCAACACTGCCACGCTAGGAACCAAGCTTCCAGTACATAAACGACTGGGCCACAGACTGTAGCTGTGTGTTTTTTACATCCTACCTGTGTAAACCTGTACACACTCGCTCAGTCTGGACAGGCAAACAAACAGCACCCCAAAGAGCATTCAACTCTTTTAGCGCTACAGCTTCCCTGTTTTAATTTCTTCTGCTCACTCGTCTGGCCACCCACATTAATTCAGGTCACTCTGTGTAAAAAAAATGAGACAAGAGAGTGTTTCAAAGAAGAAATGTTCTCTATGAAATATTTAAACGTGGTTAAAACTACCAGCAAGGTGGAGTTGAATGTTTTATGTGTGAACTGGTGCTCACATCTTGCTTCCCTGCAGGTGGGAAGGGAAGAGCCATAGCAGGAATCTCATGTCCTGTGTTTGTTATTCTGTCACCAGGAGGACTTTCAGGGTAGATTTTGTTCCTACACCCAAAGCCAGGCATCCATACTGAGGGGTTGGCTTCTCTCAGGTTGTCCAGTGAAAAAAGTAATTGTTGGCATTTCTAGTGTCTATCACTCCAAAGAAAGGATCCAGAGGTGTGTTCATATACATCCAGAACTTACAATGTGCTAGAGATTGTGGTGCCATTCTGTGTGTGAGGGGACTGTGGTTCAGAGAGGTTAAGGAATTATTTAAGGTCTCAAAGGTAGAAAGAAAGGAGGTCAGACTCAAGTTCCCAAAGCATGTGCTTTTGGGACAACTTTCTTCTTTGTGTGATGTCCTTTCTCTCCATACCTCACTGAGCAGGAGCGCACTGCACATTGGTCATATTTTATACCCAGCTAACGTATGTAATAGTGACCTACCTTTGCCTGACCTCTGGGATCTTTATAACTCCTCCCAGTACTATTCAGCTTTCTTTTGTGTCTGACAGTATTCAAAACCTTTTTCCTTTGGGCACCACACACCTGTAATCCCAGCGTTCTGGGAGCTGAGGTAGGAGCATCACAAGTTTCAGGCCCATCTGAGCAACCTAGGGACTTAGGGAGACTCACTGTCCAAAAAATGGATTTCCTCTTAGTCTTCTCCAGACAAATTCCTTCATCTCCTCATATGGTGGAACATTCAGTTGTTGTTGTTTTTTCTTTTTTAAACTGTAAGAGTTTTTAAAAAATTTTTTTATTTTAAAAATAAAAGGAGGAAAACATTAACAAACAGACATTCAGCTTGAATCACCTCATTATCCTTGTTCACTTTTCTTGAGTGATAAGGAACAGAAAAGTCAGGAGAATCCCCCAAAGGGAGGCACACCCACCAGCCCTATCTTGGTACTCCCAAGGCAAGTGGTATTCCGCTTTGGAAGTGGCAGCTCCTTGGCCATGACTGCATGCAGATCCCTTTGGGAGTGGGAGCTGCCTTGTGCCTTGCGTTCAGATCTGTTGGACCCCAGCCCTGATTTGGATGCACAATAGCCTTGAAACCATAGACTCAGCTGTCACTTGCTTCTATGTGGTTATTTATTAGCCAGGCATTCATTATACCAGCTAAAGAAGGGAGCTAGGAAATAGAGCATAAACTGAGAGAGGGTCTATAGTGATTGAATCTCCCAAATACTGTATTCCCTCCTTCCCTGAGGTTTTGTCATTTACACTGCCAAAGAGTCATGCAGTAGATGAAATAAAGATCTAAGTGTGCATAAATAAGAAAATATAAAACACAAAGATAATTGAAAAGAAAAAATGAGTGTGCCTCCCGGAAACATGCTAAGGAAACAAATGTGTCCACACATACAGCCTGTATTGTTTGATGCTCAGCATAAAACAAATTCCTATCTTGGTTTGGGAGGAAATTTCCCCATTTCTCCTGGTGTTTTCACAGACTCACACTCTCCTTGATGCTTTCCCAAACACGCCCACTTGAGCACATACATGTCTGCATTCAACACAGACCTTCCTCTATTTCCCCCAGCACCCTGGCTTGAAGAAGTTGCTATGTCCAAAAGGTATCAGTTGCCCTTGGAAAAGGGATTTAGGCAAAGTCCCATGTGTGAGTTGATGGTGTGCCTCTGCCCAAATTCAGATGTTCAGTTCCTGACTGTTATGGTTTGTGTCTGGGTGTCCCCCCAAAGCCTCATGCGGCCATGGGGCAGGCTTTTAGAGTTTGATTGATTATGGGTGTGAGAGCTACACCCGTCCTGAGGTGGATAGTTTGCATATGTAAAGGAGAGGAAGAGGGTGCTTCTGGCCATTTCCGCCCTGGTGTATGCTTGTTGCTTTGGCTGTGTTCTGCCGCCATGAGCTGTAGCCCTCTGCCATGTGCCAGTCTGCCTTGTAACCTGCCAAGTATGGACTGAAACCTCCACAAACTCTAAGCGAAATAAACCTTTCCTTCCTTAATTTTGGGCGTCAGGTATTTTGTCCCAGCAACAAGAGAAAAGTAACCAAGACACTAACCCCAGTACGATAGAATGTGATTTCTTTGGGAGACAGAGTCTTCACAGGGGTGTGTGGTTAGGATGAGATCACTGGGTTGGGCCTTAATCCAGTATGACTGGTGTCCTTCTGAGAAGAGGAAAGAGAGACACAGACAGGGGTAGAGGGAAGATGGCTTGGAGAGAAGAAGGGAAAGACAGACATCTACAAGCCATGGAGAGGGCAGGAACAGACTCTCCCTTCTCAGCCCGCAAGAGAACTCAATGCTGCTGACACCAAAATGTTGAGCTTGTGGACTCCGGAATGGAAGCTGATGCATTTCTGCTGTTCAGGTGGCCCTGTCTCTGGCACTTCATCAGAGCAGCCCCAGTGAGTGGATACCCCATTTAGAAAGACCTGCATGCCAGAGTGGAGGAGAAAAATGGAGAGAGGGAGAAAGAAGGTATTAGATAATCTCACAATATGTATGGATTCCACAGGGTGTGCAGTTGGGATAATAGTGACACGGAGTGCTTGAGTCATTACAGCATGTATTTAATTTATTTCAAATATACAAAAAGATTAATTAGCCTAAAACTTTAGTCAGACCGTTGCGGTCTCAAAAGCACAGGCAGAGATGGGGCTGGATTTGCATTTTCTTAGTCCTCTGTCTGCAGCTGGATGGCCCAGCCCTGCATTTTGTCAGCGGGTATCTGGGATGAGGGGAGCCCTGAGCCCTCAGAAAGCCACAGCTTCGAGTTCCTTTAGGTGTGGATTTGATCAGCCTCTTTCCATTCTGCCTTTTATGAGGCTGAACTGCCAGTGTGTGTTATGTCCAGACAACCACCTTGTGGAAACCCAGAAAAAGCTGCAAGACAGAAACGAGGGGATCTGCTTGAAGTGTCTTGTCAGGGCCCTGTCAGGTCAGTGGGGAGGAGCGGGCTCCCCGACGGCCCTGAGATCTGAGCGGGGTTGCCCGAGTGCCGGGTGCCTGCTCCTGTCTGCCTCGTCTCACACTTGGACATCACAAAAGCTTTTATGTCCACGGCGGCCTGCGAACCGGCTTTCATCATTGGCGCCAAAGACCCGCCACTCTCAGGGAATAAAGGACACGGAGATCAATCTCGAGGGAGAAGACTCCAGTTCCAGAATGTCCCTTTGTCCGGGAACAGCTGTGTGGAATTCAAGACTATCCAAGGATGTAAAGATCACAGAATCTCTTTCTTTCATTGTCTACTTGTTCGTCGGGCACCATGCTGGGTGGCTGCCTTCGGAGGAGCTGCCCACCGCAGCGAAGGCACGAGGCCTCCGGTGACAGATGTATTCTTTGCGGCAGAGGCTGGAGGCAGGTGTTAACCCGCTCTTTGCCTTTCTTCCATTGAAACATTACCATTAACATCTTTTGAAATATCTGTGCATAAGAGTATATAAATCACATGTGGACAATTTCAAGAGCCATAAAGCAACCCCCACCTATGCACCCATCTCTAACTCCAACAAATATGTGCTTTCTTCTTTCAGGGACATTGTGAGAGTGAACATTAGCTGAAACTTATTTCTCCTTGGGATTCTATCTTTCGACCTGGCTGTGTTATCTTGTCAAGCTTTGAGGCTCAGAGGATATAAGAAATGCGAATAATTAGTTTGGGTGTTGGGCTATGCCTTTCTCCTGGTGGACCAAATATTAGCAAAGGAAGCCACATTGCCTCGACAAATCATGTTGTTAGTGTATAGAGCTCAATAAAAAAAAAAATCACACTTGGAATTGGTAGAAATGCAATTATATAAAGATTCACCCATCCATTCCTTCAATATCTATTTCTATTCGTTAATGCATTTATGAATTATTTATTGAGGGTTCCTACTATGTACTACACACGCAAAGAGACACAGAATGAGGGGATGAGGGTGGGGAAAAGGGCCTGAGGCAGAGCTATCTTGTAGCCTATTTCATTCCCCCAAGTTAAGCATCCTTGAGACTTTTCTCAGTGACATGAGAAATACTGAATTTGTTCCTGGTGTCCAACTGGGACCAGACTAGGAGATTTCAAGCTTCCGTTTCCTCCTCTGCAAAAATGGCGCTGGTGAGATCTAGCATGTGGCTATGGAGCTGGCGTCCACAGCAGAACTCACTGACAGGACCCACTCTTTTTACCGTCACCTGCCAACGGCATTGCTTCCTGACCTTCACCATCCTTTCCCACCCCAGCAGTCTGTCCAAAGCCTGATCTTCACGCCTCTCCCCTGATCTTGACTGTTCTTCCTAAGGCATTTGCGATGAAAGTGCAATGGTTAGCTCTTCCTGAGGACAGCTTTGCATTTTAACAGGAATATTCTAATAATAACAACTTAGCCCTAAGAATGAATGTCTGCTAGTGATGCTTCATGCAAAGTGATGGTCCAGTGCAAAAGCTATTTCTGGGCAAATGGGTGTTTACTGATTCCTGAAATTGATGATGAGTCCATTGGTAGAGGTCCAACACGTGATCCATTCTGTTGTTGTCTCCACCTGTGAGAATGTGGATGAAAGTTGAAGAAACTTAGTGCTAAGAAACCATTTTAAGCCCTGAGACCACTTAATTTGCTTTTATATTCTCTGTGTTGTTGTATTTGTTATGTGTATGCGTCTGTTATTGCATTAGCAGAGATCCTTAGCCTTCAGCCTCATTAATACAACTGAAATGGTCAGACTAAGGAATACAAAACTAAGAGCTCACTTCTTGGTAAAATGCCATAGACTTGACAGGTGATGATATCTCGTAGTGGATCCTTTTGTATGATTGTTTGGGCACACCATGACAGATCTCTGTGAGTGTGTATCTTAGTGTGAGACCAACCAAGTTCTAAATTATCATCTCCAAATCAATTTCTTTTAAGTGAGCAAATAGAATGTGTGCGTGCATGTGTGTAATCAATCTCTCTTGAAAGAAACTCAAATGTCTGAGACTGCTCTGAGAAAGCAGTAACACATGCCTGCATATCTACAAGCACATGCATACACACACAACGCCAAAAATGGTCCAACCTTTGAATTTTCATGACAGAGTCTTGAGAGTGGCTGGGGCTTGAGCAATGACTGAACCTAAATTCTTCATGGAGCAGCAAAGATGCCAAGCCCTGGCAAGGAGAAGGAAAGCGGGAGTTCATGCAGCTGGTAGTGAATTCCAGGGTGCTCTGTCCAGTTCTCTCCAGTGTGCAGCAGCACCTCAGTCCTTCTTCCTCCCTCAAGTCCTGCACACTTCCCCAGAGATCTGCTCTTGCTGACTGCATGGCAGGCTCCCTTACCTCCCTCAGGTATTTATTTAGTGCCCCTGAGCACCCAGCAGAACGTAACATCCTCTCCAGACCCCCAATCTTCATAGCACTCACCGCCATCTCCTGTCTTACAGTAGGCTGGCTGACTCCAACCGGAACCTAAGCTTTATGTGAGAAAGCACTTTGTTTTGTTTACTGCACTTACAACGGTGCCTGGCTCACAGTAGGTGCTGAATAAGTAACTGATGTGCCAGTAGCTCAGCATCTACTGTTGAGAAGCAGAGCTGCAGAAACAAAGGAGAGCCCTGTCCTTCTGTCATGGACCATTCAGCTTAGCAGAACTCACACATTTGTGGGGAATTTTTTTTTTTTTTGGTTTTTCTCCAGTACCGGGAACCGAACTCATGACCTTGCGCTTGCCAGGCAGGCGCTTTGCCACTGAGCTAAATCCCCAGCCCCCATTTGTGGGGAATTCTAAGTGGACATCCCAGGGGGTGACACAGGTGCAAAATTCGGGTATCTTGACTTGGATACGGAACGCTTCTCATGAACAGAAGTAGGAAAGACCATGCACACCTTGTGTGTCATTGCTTCTGAATCAGCCAAGAGTCAAACGCAAAATTGATGCAATTGCTGTGTGACTAGTTCAGTCTCTTAAATAGCTGGGTCCAGTTATTTAAGAGCTTAGTGATGATGAGAAGGTCCTTTAGATAAGTATTTGGAGAACTATAGTTCACTGTTCCTATGCTAAGTGTGGAGTCCACACTTGAATCACTAAATATATTTCAAAGTTGTGTTGTGTGGAAATTCAGCTGGAAGAGAAGACAAGTCAGCTACCAGAATGGCCACATGATGTCGCTGTTGCTTAAAAATGGAGAGAAATCAAAACTCTTGAGGGCCCGTTGATGAAGGAAGTTTCTGGAAGGTAGAAAACTGCTCCAGTAAGGCAAACACTTTTACAGACACTTAGAAGACATTCTTTAGCTGGTTTGTACCCAAATGTCATAGTTTTAAATTTTATTTACTGGTATTTTACTTTACTCAGCAATGTCAAGTGATATCCTCTGAAGAATTCAGAGTATCATCTTACCTATTTTATACACCCTTAAAAGTTTAAAATGTAAATGCTTCACAGAAACAGTTGAAAATACCGAAGAATGAAGAGGATGTGTGCTGTGAGCAGAGCATTAGGATAGCCTTGGCTTTCTGCACCCGAGGCCTTCTCCAAAAATGGCTGCCTGGAAGCCTAGAGTGAATTTCATGTTCTCAAATCAAAATGTTTTCTTAAAAATTTGCCCACTGTTCATACATATTTTTAACTTTTTCTTTCTCTCTTATTTCCTTTATACTTCTCAGGAAGCTTTGCTTTTTTCTTTTATCATTTCAGTGTCTTATTTATTGCTTTGGTTTTTCATCTCTCAAACCTTTACTACATACCTGTGAGGTGTGAGACCTTGTTCCAGGTCTTGCAGAAGATGCGAAGTTGATCATCACTGTCCATCAGGTTCTTAGAATCATGTAAGATTTTAGAACTAATTTGCAGATGCTAAAATGCATCTTCACTGCAGGTCAGACCCTGCGCCAACCTTTTTACATGCATCTCACTTAAATCTCATGGTGTCTCTCGTTAACTCTATTTTAAAGCAAGGAAAACAGAGGTTCACTAATTTGCCTAAAGCTAAACAGCTTATGGACACTGGGACTGAGACTTGAATCTTGGAACATTTTACCCCAGAGATTGAGGTATATGTTTTACAGACCTTCAGTACTATCAGGCACTGGAGGCTCAAAGTGTCACGGAAATTCATATCTAGTGATGGTCTCTGGAGAAAGTGACTCAGATGGACTTTCAAGGGTGAGTAAAAATTTCTCTGGTAGGTATGAATGGGACTCAGCCAAACAAAGGTTTAGTCCTTACTTCTGGTACATTTCCAAAGGGTCTTGGTTGAACCTGTGAACTTAGGAAGCCAGGCTGAGGGGCTATCAGTGCCCGCTCTGCAAATGAGCAGAAGAGAAAACTATGAGTGGAAGATTTTTCTGTTTGTTTGTTTGTTTGACTTTGCTTTGTTTTTTTAAACCTATGCCTGGACATGACTCATGTCACTGCTTGAGTTTCATTGGCCGGAATGAGTCTCAAGGTCCTGGTTAACTGCATGGGGCAGAGAAACTTAGCAAGTGGTTAGGATACTAGAGAACATGTTCCCTTTCCCAACTATTGTGCTGGCTCCCCAGAAGTGGGGAAAACACGAATTATTACCAAGAATGAATCATGGATAGGTTTTGGCGCAGAAAGATCAAATGACTCACTGAAGATAAAAGTCACCTTGGTCATAGCTACCAAAAGCGGGTGGCATAGGCAGCCACTGGCATGGCTTTATTTCAGGACCCTCCCATCCTATGTCTTTACTTCTCACCAGGATTGGTTGACAGAAAAAACTAATGATTTTCTTTGGCTCAAGCCCCGGATGCTTTACAAACTAAAATAATCCTTTGAGAAATACCACATTGGGTCTGAACAACAGGTTCAAGCCCCTTTAGGAATGGTGGGGTGAGGTGATGACTTCTAGCACAAAGAAAGAAACAAATAATCAAGCAAATAAGATTTAAAAAATGACAGTCTTTCTCATTTCAGGCCTGGTGTTTCCTGACCTTTTGCAGTGGAAGATCGAGTTCCAGGCAGGCAGATTTCTCTCATCTGTCAGGTGTGCCTCTGCGACAAGCTCGTCCACAGGACAGTGGAAAATAATCTAAAGTCTGACCCATTATCATCTGTGGTGAATGGAGCATTTGCTTGTTTCAAGTGACATACCAGGCAACTCTCTTCCAAACAGCAAGGTGCTTCCCCATGTGAAAAAAAAAAATGAAAAGAACAGCCAGATTTGGTTACTGTCGGAGCTGCATGATTCAGAGATATCCTTGTTAATGACAGTTGCACAGCTGGATAATTAATCAAAGTATGAAGAGAATATAGAGCACTCTAATGCACAGCTCCATCCAGTCTCCACGGGATCAGGCCATCATCTGTTTATTCTCCTTTGGAATGGCTTGAGATTATTCAATTATTCAGTAGCTTCCCTCCTCGCTGCGATGGGATGTTTGGGTTTTAATTGGCACCAGGGTCTTTTGGCTCCTATGAACTTTGCTCGTCACTCTTGTGATTTCAGTCCCTGGAAGCCTGAATGTTTATCTTTATCTAGAGCTAGGCCCAAACAATTCACCTTGGAGTACAGACCAGCTTTTTCAAAAGCAGTACTGCCAAGCAATCGGTAGCAAAACCACGACAAAAATCTTCCTTTTGGTCTTGCACCCTTTCTGCAAATCCGTGTTGATTTTGACGTAGAAGGACTTAGGATAGAAAGGTCTATCTTAGGTGGAAATTTTCTCTGCTATCATGCCTAATTTTATAAATATTGTCTTTTCTTTTGGAGAGATTTTGGGAATCAATCTTATGCTGGTGTATAAATATTTGCTCATTATGATACTTCTTTGAAGTGTTTGCTGGAATAGCAATTGAAAATTTCTAATATAGAAATCTGATGATTTTTCATACTTAGGTGAGAGATTATAATTGTTCATTTGACTATATTTATTGAGAGATAGATTACAATTTATTTTAGGTCCTTTGAACATAAAGTTGCAACAAAATATCTTGAAGTGGGAGGCTTTTATTCTTACCTCCCTAAATATTTGCCCTCTGTGGTGGATTTTTTCTCCTTGAGACGTAAATTCTTCCAACCTTCTGTCTTAATTAACTCCAAATGTTCTTTCCCTGGTTTGGTCCCCGCATGGCTCTGCCAGACAATATTCCTAACACTTGGCTGCTAACGCCTTGTGCTGCTCTGTTGCCTGATCATCTCGAGAGTAATAACAAGTCCAACTCCTGAGTCTGTTTTTCAAGGCCTTATTCTGCCTGACCTCAACAAAGGAGCCTGTCTTTTTTTTTTTTTTTTTGGCTGCCTCCCTACAAATGCCTTTTCAGTTTATCTTCTTTACTTCCTTCTAGGTGCTTTGTAGGCAAAGCTTTCAGACAATAGCATTAACCCTACCTGGGAGCCTGCTAACATACAGCATCTCAGAAGTCACCAAGCCAGGGCGGAAGGAAAGTCTGCATTGTAACAGTTCCCACCCCATTCCTGCACAGTGCCCAGTTGGTTCCAGCTGAATTCTTGCCTCTGTGGATTTGCTTGTGCTGTTCCCTCCCTCTGCAGTGCTGTCTTTTCCTCTTTTCACTTAGAAAAATTTTATTTTCTTTCTGTGGTTGGCCAGTTGAACTCTCACTTTGTTCTTTAAATTTTATCACGATACATTTTAAAAATTGAGTCAGTTTGCAATACTTTTTGAAGGTAGGTCATTAGGCAAAACTCACAGTCAGAAGTATCCTGGGAAATTTAAGTTGTCCATCAACTGTAACAAAGATGAATTCTCGTGTCTTATGCTGCCTGTCAAGAAGTCCATCCTTGGTCAGATTTTCCTCTTCAGTGAGAACATTTTGCTACTTTTTGGTAGAATACAAGGTTTACTGAGTGACTTGTATTTGAGAACTGCATTGTATAGAAAGCATGTCCATCCCATTTCCAAATGTATATAGTTAAATTTGTATAAATTATATGCATGACAGAAATAAAACCCCTTGAAGTTAGGCCTGATGTGGGTCCACTTGTGCTTTTATTGTCCTGTTGGATGTGGTCCAAAAGCTAATGTGACTTATTGGGCATGCTTTGAAGTATATTAGAATGCAAAAGAATCTAATATGTTTTGGCTTTGTTAGGTTAATTGTGGATCATCCTCTTTTTACTAAAGAAAGGATCCCAAACATTTAATACATTTAAGAAAAGTAATGGAAGAAAAATGTTTCCTAACTTACCACAAGGTTTATTTGGAATGGGAAATAATCTGTGCATGATAGAAAAATGAATGAAACAAGAAGAGAAAGAGTAGGGAGGAGGAGAAGAAAAAGAGAAGATCTTCATATAACATCAAAACAGTAGAAATTGCATTTCAGGTAGGTTAATGTTGCCTGTTATGGACTGAGTTGTACCTCTCCAAATTCTTACGTTGACACCCTAAGCTTCAATGTGACTGTATTTCGAGATAGGAGGCAATCAGTGTTAAATAAGATCCCAAGGGTGAGTCCTAGCCCAGTAAGGTTAGAGTTCTGATGTAAGAAGAGAAAGAGACACTGACTCACTCTCCCTCTCTTTGTCCACAAATGCACAGAGCAAGGGTCTCTGTGAAGATACAGAGAGAAGGGGCTGGTGTCACACAAGGAAGAGCCCTTGCCAGAAATCAACCCTGCTGGGACCTTGATCTTGAAACTGCAGGAAATTGGTGCCTGTTTAGGTCCCTCAGTCTGTGGTATTTTATTAAGGCAGTCCATGTTGACTAATGCATTGCATAGCCAAGACTGGTGTCTTAAGGATGGGATGGACTGATCTTTTAACCCGAGGTCTCATTATTTTGGCTGTTATAAAGATAGAACTGCAGTGATACAGTTCATTGTGCAGCTTTTGGGCTGCTCATCTCAGTGACTGCTTCCTACCTGAGGACACTCGTCAGATGAATGGAGTCAAATTGCTTATTAATTCTTGCAATGATTTAGATTCTAACCAAAAACCATAGTCTCCAAGTATTTCCCAATGGATTTAGGATTTTCATGTGGATTAAACTACTTGAGTCCTGCAAAAAAGGTGAGGATGAAATTGAAATCTGTGGTTTGCTATGGTAATGATGCTATTGCAGAAGTTGGTAGGGGATCTTAAATGGTTGTAGTTTGACTTCTTCAGCTAATAAAACATTCTTTCAGTAGATTAGAGCTGTCAAGGTGAGACTGTCTATTTCTCTAATAGATCCTTCTCATTGAGGGATTAATTCAAAGCTTATTTCTTTCTTTTTCCTCTAATGAAGGAAAAAGACTATAGGGGGTAAAATTCAAAGTGCTGAAATGGAAGTATAAGAGAAGTATAAAATATGGACATTAATGCATCCTTCTCTACTAAGGAATTGCATACATCATTAGGATTAATGATGAGAACATGTTATCTGCAAAAGTTAAAGTGAGGCTTTATTGGATGTATGTATCTCCTAATGTTTTATATTTCATGATATTCTGCATCTAATATCCATGGTTCTCAAAGGCCTTCAAAATAATTACATTAATTTTTTTATGGTAGAGTAGGGATGCTATGGGGGTTTCATTGAACTCAGTGTCTTGAATTTGATCCTTTTAAAATTTTTATTTTAGAGAAAAAAACTAACAAAACAACAATGAAGGCAAAATTAAAACAATGCAAAAACAATAATAAAAATACATGACCTCAAAACAAAACGATAGGAATTAACAATGGTTATTATATTACATACTTCTATCTTCAGCGAAGTTGCTCGGTCTACCAGACATAAGGATGCAAGATTGAACAAACAAAGACAGTAACAAATAATTAAAAAAAAATATTGGAAATGATGCAGAGCTTCACCATAGAAGATAGTAAGAATTCCATAATGGTTCTTATATTGCATATTGTTATTTTCAGATCAGTCATTTTGATTTGGTCTTTTTAAATTTGGTCTTTTAAATTTATGTTTTGTTCCTTTCTTGGTTTGAAATGTGTCCAGGCAGGAATATTGCTGGGAAAAGTCACTTAAAGCGTATACACAAATGTGATTATGAGGTGTAACATTTCACTACCCTCAGCTTCTTGCCTTGAAAATTTAAGACTCTGGAATTTTGTTGTTTGAAAAGATGGATGTGATTGGGGCCATGAACATGACTGAGAGGGTTGAGTTTTGTGAAAATCAGGGTTTTGATTCTCTTTATGCCCCTGATATTTATATGTCAACTTTATCACTCAGATGTGTGGCCAAACGGCATTCTGGATATTTGTGGGAAGGTGTTTGCGGATGAGATCAGTCTTTCAGTTGGTGGACAATATGGACGTTCTCATCTAGTCAGCTGAAGGTCTGTATAGAACAAAAGACCACCTCTTCTGACCAAGAGAGAATTCTGCCTGTGGACGGTCTTCGAACCTGAACTGCTACATCTACTCTTTTCTGGGTTTCTGACTTGCCAACCTTCATAATCACATGACCCAGTTCCTTAAAAATAGGTCTCTTTCTTTCTCTCTGTGCACTGCACTGGCACTATTTCCCTGGATAACCCTGACTCCCATACCATGGAGCCCTGTTCCTGCCCTTTCTCCTCCCCGAGGTTCAAGTGTGCGATGTGTTGTGGGAAGAAGCAGACCTACATGACCTCTAAGGCCTCTTAGACATTGCCAATTGCACTGTGCAAAAACTGAGAGGTACACTTTTTACAAAGAGTAAGGAGAGCAAATCCAGGGGGCATTAGATCAAATTATGAAAACACTTTTGCATTTCTTGACTTTTTTCTTAAGATTTAGGGGAAGTTGGTCAGTTTGTAACGTGGGGAAATATGTGTGTCTTAGAATTGTCTCCAAACAGAAGATATTGAGCTGGTTTTGCAGCCACGTCCCCCTACCCACCCCCGCCCCCCACCGCTGGCATTGCTCCCTGCTGTGGACACTGGCCTCTTCTCAGGTCCCAAGCCAGATACACAGGAAGGTGGAATATGTTTACTTTCATAGACTTATGTGCCGGTTAGGAACATAGACAGCAGACATACCAAATTTTATGTGTTCTCACCACAAAAATGATCAGCATGTTAGGTAACCTGCTACTTAGCTTACATCACTCCACAATTTATATGTATCAGATGAGACAGGAAAATACAGCAAATGTCTACATTAAAAAATAATTTAATACAGTAAAAGACACGTTGTCATTGATCCTCCTCAAAATCTTCCCCCTCACTTTGAATACAGTTAACCCCGTCTTACTTGCCACTTTCTGAATCAGTTCAGAAGTCCTCTTTCCCCAGTGTCATTAGTTGCACTGTTCTGGCTGCCAGGACATCCTGAATCCATTTAAAACCTTTACTTTTCAAGGTCACTGTGACTTTGGGAAAGAGCCAAAAGTCAGTTGGTGCAAGATCTGGTGAATAAAGTGAAGGAAGACACACCATAATGCTTTTACAGGCCTGTTTTTCTGGTGGATGGCACTTGGGTGCAGCATTCACTGTATTTCTGATCACATCCCATAAAAATCCTCACAGAAGAGGACTTCAGAACTTCAGATTTCAGGAATTCAGAGTATTTGGTGGGGGGAGGATAAATTGCAATGTGTCTTTTATTGTAATACATTTTAAAAATTTAAATATTCATTATATATTTGAACACTCCATTTTTAAATCAAAGCATTATGCCTAGCACCATAAATAGGTACAATTTTTATTTGTCAATAAGAAGAGAAAGTAGACATACTAAGCAAATAAAATAAATTCCTCACACAGTGAGAGCTATGGGGACCACAACATCCCAGAAGTGGTGGGAGTGACTAGATGGGGGGGCGGGCAATAGCAGATGTGCCCACTGCCCTTGACCTCAACTGATTGGAAGGGGACAGACACATGGTCCAATCTGGGCCAATAAGCGTCCTTCTTTTGGCTAAAGGTGAGATCCTGGCAGTTTCTGAGGGTAGTGTGGTTGTAAGGTGGCGATTCAAGCCTGGGTGCTGGCCCTGCACATCACTGTGTGAAGACTAAGTGGTGAGAGAGAAGAAAGTTTTCACACAGTTAAAAGTGGAAATGAGAGAGATCTTGGAGGCATTTGGGTTCCTGAGTTCAGCTGTTCTGATTTCCATTTCCACCCCTGCCTTTCACATTTCATTCTTCAGCCCTTTCTGGAATCCCAGGGCCTAGTAAACTACATTTTGCTTTATTTTATTTTATTTGTTTTTTGGTACCTGGAATCGAACTCAGGACCTTGCGCTTTCCAGGCAGGCACTTGTGTCACTGAGCTATATCCCTGGCCCTACATTTTTGCTTTAAACTAATTTGAAGTATATCATGGGAAACTCAGAGAGTTTTGACCAATGCTAAAAGGAAGCACAACAGAGAGAACCAGTAACAACTGGTGCCATATGCAGAACTATCGTAGGGTCCTCACAGTGAGGTTAGGTCTCTACTTCTTACATGGCAAAAGGCTGACTGTCCTCATCTCCCTGAATGTATCTATGTATCTGCCACACATCATTATTAATCCAAATGGTTACTAAGTTGAGAGATATGGGTACTTCCTTTCTTCCTGTATCGGGGTTACTTCCTGGCTTCTCCCTCTCTCTCCTGCCCCCCCTCTCAGATAGACCTCTTCCTTCAGTGATTCCCTCAGTGAATGTTCATTCCATTCACGTAGAGTCACATGTCTGATTACAGAGATGTCAGTGGTCCCATGGTGCTAACAGGACAGTCATATAATAATCTGACATCAATTTCTCCAAATTCAGATTATTCACTGTAAATGATGCCCTATGTGAGATATCCATGTTGAGTTGAACCAAGCTCAATATAACTTTAATTTTCTCCTCCTCATGAGTTAAAAAGGAACCCCACTTGTGCACTGGGGAGAGGAAGAGTTTCATTTGGAGACACCTTCTCATAGAAGCATCTTTTTAAATGATGCTTAGGAGCTTTGGCTGCTCACAGATGCCCATATAGCTAAAAATACTCCTAAATGATGCTAACTGCTCCAAACTCACAAATCTGCTGAACGCTTGGGGTTCCTCTGAACCTGAAGCTCATTGAGCTTTGAATTGCACCCTAATCCTAATGTCACCTTGAGCTCTTGTGCAAGCTGAGTTCTAGAACCTTTCTGAGCACCAGGGACTCCTGAGTACTGAGTTCACCTGAGGCTGGTGGCCGGCCAAGGAAAGATCTGGGACAGGCCCAGCTACCAGGCTTTGCAGCCCTGCATGGATCCTCTTCTGCTCTTCTGGCTCCTTAATGTTGAGTCCATCATTTCTCCCTCTGTAGGCTGAGAAATACTCCTGTTTCTGAGTCATTCTTGACTAAGACATGACGTAGATCAACAATCACCACGATTCCGCCATCTCCAGTTTGTCAGTTGGAGCTGGAGGATGGTCCCTTCCTGGTGGTTCAGCCACACCCTCTGGGCTGCACCTGTGCATGTGCACTTGCCTCTCCCTTCCTGTCAACCCTGCTGGAGTGCTGAGTCTCTATGCTGCCAAGTAGACTCAGAGTTCAGAACTTAGAAGGGAACCTGAGACACCCAGGTGCACAAATCTCAGCTTCCAAGTACAGGTCTCTACTTCTGGGCAATGTCCTGAACTTTGTGTCTGCCTGTGTTTCTTCTTGAGATTCAGGGCCTATCCTGAGCCTATTCCCATGGACCCAGATCTTACGTCACTGCCTTAGTCCTCCTGGTCTCCTCTTGGCCTTTGTACTTTGCAACTGGTGACTGACAGTCTATAGAACACAGAGAACTGGGGCTGGGGGTTTAGCTCAGCGGCAAAAGCGCCTGCCTGGCACGCGCAAAGTCGTGAGTTCGGTTCCCGGTACCGGAGAAAAACCAAAAAAAATAAATAAATAAAATAAAAAGAACACAGAGAACTCTTTGTGAAGCACTGTACCAGTTCTCCCAGTTCCTAGGTTCAGCACAAGCCCTCCTCTTTGACATAATTAATTAAATGAATTAATTTAAAAATACAAGTAAGTATAAAAAATTAAAGCAAACACAAAAATGTTCCATATTTTGATGTAGGGTCAAGACCTCTTTTTATGATTCTGCTCTTTGGAGTTTTTCCATAGGTTTCTGTGTAAATCACATCTATACTGTGGCTTTTTGTTTTGTTTCATTGAGAATTTAATACTATGGAAGAAATTTGAGTTTAGGATTTCTAGCCTGGGGTTCTGTCTTAGTTACTTTTCTAATTGCTGACACAAGTACCCAATATCCACAAGTTAAGGGAAGAAAGGTTTACTTAGCTCACAGTTTGGAGAGGTTTCAGTCCATAATCATCTGGTTCCAAGGCAGAGTGGCATGGCAAAGGGTCATGGTAAAGGAGAGAGAGTTCATGGCAAGACAGGCAGGAGGCAGCAAGCAGAAGCAGCAAGCAAACAAGTTTTCCTGATTCCTAGGTTCAGCAGCAGCAGCAGCAGCAAGCAAACAAGCAAACTTGCTTTTATATTTCCTCCAGGGTACCTGCCCTTTGGGTTGTGCCAGCCAAACCCCTTAATCCCAGCATCACACCCTAGATCCAGCCAGCTCTGAAAAGCCTCACCTATGACTGCATGAGGCTTTGGGGGCCATCTAGCTATAAGCCATAACAGGTTCCTATTGCTGTTGCATTCCTGCTTCCTAGACTTTTTACATCAGTGTCACTAGAAGCCTTTCCATCCTGCCTTCCTGGCCTCTTCTAAGTGGCACCTGTAGGTTTGGCCATTCCTAGCTTCCTCTTCTCTGTGTGGTGCTGCTGAACTCGAGGTAGAGCCTGACCACATGATGAGGCAGCATTGGGAAGGCCCAGTGTGGAGATGCCAGCTCTGTCTCCCTCTATCTTTACTGACACCTATTGTTATGGTTAGATCTGAGATGTCCCCTAAAACTCTCATGGGTTCACACGTGGGGATTTTGAAGGTAATTGGATCATGGTGGTACTCCACCCATCAGTAGATTCATCCACTAGTGAGTTCAGTAGATGAGTATGTTATGAGGAAGCTGGGGCTGGTTGAGGCAAGGTTATTGGTGGTGTAGCCTGGAAGAGTACATCTCCCTCTTTAGCTCCTTTCTTCTCTCTCTGCTTCCTGGCCTCCACGATGTGATCAGATTTTCCTCCACAAGCCCTTTCACCATGCTGTGTCTATATTTGAGCCTGCCAGCCATGGACTGAAACTTCTGAAACTGTGAGCCAAGATAACTCTCTTCTCCTTTAAATTGTGGGCATTAGATATTCTGTCCCAGAGATAAGAAAGTGACTAAGACATCTACTCCTTGCACAAGTTGTTTTGGGTGAGGAGTAGGGTAGAAAAGAGAGAGGCAGTGTCCATATCTGAGTTTCATGCAATGGGAAAAGTAGAGGTACGGTCAGCAAATGTAGGTAGATGGTTGATCCATAAACTGAACTAATTAATGGAAGCAGGAACTAGGAGACAAAGGTGACTTTGAACTCACAGGAGTTCTGGGCTAGATGCTGGACTATTTACAAGTATGAAATGGGTGAGGAGGACATGGCTTCTAGATCCTGAGAAGTATAGAAACCCCAATGACGTCTTGATTGCATATATGACAAACTGCACTTTGTTTTGAAATACACTCTGTTTACCTGGTTTCACCGCTTTCATGCAGGCCTGGAGAGTTTAGTCAAACAATAATCTGAATTATGGTTCATCTCCTCATTTACCCTCAAAATTATAATGTCTCTTCTTCCCAGTTAACTAAAGAATAACAAGCCATTCAGAATTAAACTGCAGTCAGCGACAATGTAGTTAGAATCAAATTGTGTTAATGGGTTTCTTTTTCTTTATTACTTCTTTAGCTTCACAAAACTGCCCCCACAAGTAAATGCTGCCTTGCAGCAGTCATGTTTGAAAAAGGGATTTGAAATAGGCGAGCTTGTGGTTTGTGCTTAGCCCAGGCTGCGTTCTTTGGAACTATCTGTCAGTCCTGGTTTGAAGAGTGGGCTTTGTAGCCTGTGTGTGCCAGATGGCCCAGTTCAACCTGATTGGATGGGGCGTAAAGTCTGGATTCATGCTGAGGCAGTCAGATTCTTTCTTTCTACATACTGAGCTTGAAACTCACAAAGATCTCCGGCACTGGTGGCTGTAGGAATGGAAGGTCTTGGAGGTTTAGGCACCTGGACAGATGTATTTTTGGGTGAAAAACTGTCATGAGGACAGGCAGTAGAGATCAATGGATAGTACTACTGCAGAGCAGTGAAGTTTTTGTGAGTGACTTTTCTTTGGAAAGAGTGGAAATTTTCAGAAAAATTTCTTTTCTTCTTACAGTAGGGGAAGCAATACAATCAAGAGTGTACTATGAGAGCAAATTCAGTATAAATGTCAAATGTACAATTATTAGGCAAGTGTGTAGATGAGAACGGCATTACTATTACATGCTTATAGTACAAGGTAAAATGAGATTTGACTTCTTTTGAAATCAGGAATCACATTAAAAAAACAATAAAAACCTTGAAAAATGTCTTGCATGCAAACAGTTGGTTCACAAGGTTAATTCTAGAATGGGGTCCATAGTACAGCGATCACCCAGTGTGTTAGAGACCAACCCTTGTCCATGCTGCTATCTGTGGGCAGATAGCTTCATGAGCTACCACTACCAGGCTCTGTCCTCTCCTTCCAGCCTTACTACCTGCTTCCCCTCTCTCAGCCCTCCGCACTCAGCTCACCCTGGCTCATACCTGCCAGATCTGGAACGTGCCATGCATTTTTTCCTAGAAGGTGGTTGCTGTGGTTTGGTTTAATTCCCAATAAAGTGCTGTTGAAAGGTGGTGGTAACGTTAAGAGATGATTAAAGCCTTTTTCAAGTGAATGTATTAATTCTGGCAGGACTTGATTCATTACCTTGAGAAGGGGCTGCTACAAAGTGAGGCTGCCCTCCCACCCCTGTTCTATCTCTTCTGCACATGCCCACTTGCCTTCTGCTTTCTGCCTTGAGTTGAAGCAGCATGAGGCCCTTACCTAAAAGCTGGGCAGGTCTTGGCACCAAGCTGTTAGACTTGCCAGCCTTCAGAACCTAAGTAAACCTCTATTCTTTATGAAGGATTTGGCCTTTATGAATTACCCCAGTGTTCAGTTACAGAAACATTAAAAAGACTAAGACAATGGCCGGGCGGATATGAAATCCCAAGATGGAAGTTAGGGAGTTAATAGGAAAGCACCTTATGGTTCTAAGTCAAAAGCTAAAAGCCAGCCCTGGGATGGGCTGGATAGGGAGGCAGAAATAATTAGCTGAATAAGGAGATCAAGGTCCCAGGAAATGATGCCAGGCTAAAATCAAAAGTGTATTCCATTGAACCTTGCAGTCCTTTTTCTACAATAGCAGCAGATACAGCTTTTCACTTCATTTTGTGTGTATAACCTCAGTGCTGTGATTGAGATAGCTGTGGTTCGTTCTCCTGTTGCTTGGTTGTCCCAGGTCATTTTTGTCACTATCTGATGCTTTCCACCAGCTTGACCTTCATTTCCACTCAGAATGCTGGTGTTAATTACCTTCTCCCCACATCTGTTCACTCACTCTGAGTTTCCTAGATGTTTCTACATAGCGTCTCTTTCCGAGAGCTCTTCCTCTCCCTGACCTGCTGCACCATGGCTAAGCTCTGCAGGTCTTCTCTTTCTTCTTTTATTCAAGTGGATCTCAACAGACATTTAAAAGGGACACAGAGTCCCTCAGAAGCCGGGTATCTAATTTTCCAATTTACTCTTGTAAGAAGTATCCTCTCTGGGTGAGTGTGCCAACCTGAGTCTCAGCCTTCAACAAAGCAAATTAAAATTTTAAACAGATCTCCCTAGCATGAGGATTAATAAGTGCTGGTTCCCATTTCTAAGGCACTATTTATTCGTTAAACATTAACATCTGTAACATTTCTGCCACTGAAAGGAAGTGTGTTCCAGAAGCATATTAGAAAAATCTTCAAATTGTAATATTGAAACTGATTTAAAAATGAACACATATTTTCAAAGACAGATGAAGCTGCAAGGAAATTTACTACAGAACCCACTAAACCCACAGTTAATCATATACGGTCTTGTGACAATTCTTGGTTGGCTCCTTTGATCACTCATTCATTTATTCATTCATTTATTATTTACCAAGTGCCACTTGCACATTAGCAATACCTTCTAGATCCACCAATGGTAATGGTAGTAATAATGATAGTAACAATAGCAGCAATACGATAGGAGACAATATGTTTAAGTTCCTACTAAACTCCCTCATTGTTTTAGATCCATTGTATCATTTTGTCCTTCCAACTTCATCATACAGACAGGGAAGCCCCATTACCTGAACAGAGGTTAAATAATGTGATTTAAATTCATGCAGGAGGGGCTGGGGATTTAGCTCAGCAGCAAAGCGCCTGCCTGGCAAGTGCAAGGTCATGAGATCGGTTCCCGGTACTGGAGAAAAACAAAAACAAAAACAAACAAACAAAAAAATTCATGCAGGACCTATTGGAGCTGGTGTCTGATTCCAAAATCTTATCTTCCACCCTTGTATACCACAGTCTGACCAACATGCTGCCCGAAGCAGGACAAAACCCTTTGCCACGGAGCCTTTGCCATGGACCCTTGGCCACCTGGCTGGGTCCTGGCTGTCGGCCTCACCAGCAGTGGCTTCCTGCATTGCCAGTGAAGTACTAGAGGAAGAGTGTTCGTTCAGGCCTTTGCTTCTTCTCTATTCCTGCCTGCTCCAAGTTAGTGAGGTTGTTAGAGTCCTAGTCCTAATATGAGCTGAGAAATATTTGTTGATATCATAGTCTGTTCAGGCTCCTATAGAATAGGCTGGATGGCTAATGAAGCTTTTTTGGTGTGTGTGATGGTGGTATGAGGATTGAACCCAGGTCCTCATGAATGCTAGACAAACATTCAAGTGCTGGCCTATACTGTTAGTCCCCTTTCTTACTTTCATTTTGAGAGAAGGTCTTGCTAAGTTGCCCAGGCTGGGTTCAAATTATGAGCTTCCTGTCTCAACCTTGTGAATGCTGAGTGGCTCATAAACCACAGAAATTTGTTTATCATAGTTCTGGAGCCTGGGAAGTCCAAGATCAAAAGGCTAGTAGAGTTGGTGTCTGGTGAGGGTCTGTTTCCTGGTTCACAAATGGCTGTGTTCTGACTGTGTCCTTACTTGGAGGACAGGGGAGGGAGATCTTTGCAGGTCTTTATTATAAGGGCATTATCATTCACAGAGGCTCCATCCTCATGACCTAATCATCTCCCAAAGGCCCTACCTCCTGATGCTATCATACCGAGTATTAAGTTTCAACATACAAATGTTGAGGGCACACAAATAAATATTCTGCCTACTCTAGTTGGTTTGACTGGAAAGTAGCAGTGACTTTCTCTTTGTGAAAATTTCCAGACAAGGTTCATTTGTTTTCTAAGCACCCTATCTTTTTCCTTATCTCATGCAATAAGATAATATCAGCTCTTGCACACTGAGCTGTATAGAGACACTGCATCTTAGGGCTCTTAAAAAGCATAGAAGCTGAGTGGGGTGGCACATGCCTGTGTTCCTGGCACTCTGGGAGGCTGAGGCAAGAGTAGTATGACTTTGAACTCAGCATGGGCAACTTAGAGACTTAGTAAGACGCTGCCTCATAAATAAAAATAATAAAAAAAGAAACAGAAAAAAAGAGTGGGGATATAGCTCACCACAAAGATCCAGGGATCAAGCCCTACAACCAAGAAAAAGCACCTAGAGTTGCTAGCTGTTTCCTTTGCTATTAAATCCTCAATTCACTGAACCTGGAGAGAAAGATGAACTAGCAAGGGTATCGGTACTCATGCCATGGCTGTTTTCCATATATTGAGTCAGATTTAGACATTCTTGTCTCTCTTCTTCAAAGTTAATAGGGCGCTTCCATCTATTCACTCCTCCTTTAGAAATCTTTCATCCTTAGGAAGTAAGCTAATGAGTCACAAGTAGTAGGTTCATCTCCCAGGAACACTCACGGTGAGGCCAAGCCTCATAAAGGAAGTTGCACTGACTTGGTGAGCAGGGTGCTTTGGATGGATGGAATTTATGTCTAGTAAATCATGAATGAAATACCATGTGACACTTGAAGGACTATATTAATTTATTTAGGAAAGCAGACGAAAATTGGGATCTGAATTTGGAAATAAAACAAACATTTAAGATCATAAGGAAGAGCACTGGCTAATTAGCAGGGGAAAGCTGTAAATGGGGAAGGATCCCCAAACTCATGTGCCTGGGGCTGTTGAGGGAGCTCCCTTCTCTCACCTGAAGATCCCTGCTGCTGCAGGGACATGTGCAGTCCTGGCCATCACATCCTTGTCAGGTCAGGTGGAAGCGCACTGGGGATGCCTGACCCTTGTAAGCAGAGCAGGCTGTACCTCACCTTGCACTTCTGTCTCCTTGGCCAGGAGTCCTTTGTTGACCTGAGCTGCAAGGGATTCTGGGAAAATGAATGCGTAGCTTTTCCAGTCTCTATAGTGAGGGTGGATGGGGAGAGGGCACTTGGAAATGGGCTTTCTGTAAGCCACAAGGAGGGGCCCGTGCTTTTCTGCTCTCTCTCTGTGCCTACTCCTGTTGAGCTCAGGGCTGAACACAAGCCTCACCTCCTCCAAGAAGCCAAGCTCTGCTTTTGTTCAGAGGCTCTTCTCACCCTCTGAACTCACAGAGCCCATTTTCCCCCAGGTCTAGGTCTTCTCTCCTCCTGAAGACAGGATAAGCTTACGTGTCTTTTTTTACATATGAAACAATATTTACCACAGAGGTTTGTGCATAGTAGAAATTAAACAGAAATTGTTACTGTGCTAGAATTTTCTGGTGAGCTGTTATGTACTCTTTAAATCCCACCTGAAATGTGGCTGAGTCTGTGAAACTATGCTTAATCCCTCTTGGCTCCCTAAATGGTCTCTCCTCTGAACTTTTAGATGATGAACAGAAGATGCTCTAATGCTCTGTTCATTTCCATTCCCTGCTTACAGAACTTATTCTACAATCAGCAACCAGATGTGACTATGCCTTCTTGGCCTTTGATGAGTGAATGACAGTGGACTCCTTACCAGTATTCAGACCAATCACGTCCCCTTTCCTAGAATATGTAATTAAGAAGAAGAGACAGAGTTACTCTGATGGTGCTCGGCTGGTGGTGCTAGGCTGGTGGTGCTAATGAGATCATGTAGAGTTGTATTGAGAGTGGGTGCCATGGTGACCATACATCCCATAATATTGATGGACTGAGATCCTAATATGTGCTTTTCAATGTATGAGACAGTAAATAGGGAGCAAAGCTAACCAAAATGTCTGTTGACAGGGATCCTCTATGCTGGGGCTTCTTTTTTATCCATATTCAGCAGAATTACAGAACAAGAAACTAAGAAGCTAAGAGAAAGACAGTCCTTAGCAAGGAGAATTCAGCAGATGGTCAGAGGTTCTGCAGCCCTTCAGGAGACGGGCATGGAGATTTGAGCTCATATAGTTTCCAGGGGGCCAGCTATGGTTCTACCAGGACCTCTACTGTAGTCGTCGCTGCACTCACAGGCTAACACTGATTAAGTAATTACTATATTCCAAAGGCTTGGCTAATCTCTTGATATTCATTTATTTAACAGTCTCAATAACCTTAGGATACAGATATCATCTCCATTTTATAAGCAAAATAACTGAAGTTCTGAGATGGTGTTGAGTTACTGAAGAACCTCAGTTAGTAAATGACATGACTGTACCCTTCCTAATGAGTCCCCTTCTATTACCCTGTATCCTTAAAAAAATCCTTGCAAAAAACTAGCTTTGTCGGGTGCATGTTTCTTACACTCCATAGATACCTTAGTAGCTTGTTAACATAGCTCAGGTTGGAGGCAACTGGGCAGAATAGATCTGTATCTTTTTATTATTTAATGAACTGAGGGCATTTTGATAGAATCATAGCAAAAATAGGTCCCATAATGAGAATATTCAAAGTTTCATCTGTGTGAGTGCTTTGGTTTGAATATTTGTTTCTTGGATTGTGTGGTTAAAATGGTGTATAACTGAATGATTCCCATTTGTGATACTCTGAGCACTTGCTAAATGAGTAGGACTAGGGTGGGCCCAGTGACAGAAGATAAAGAGCGCCCCCTACATGTGTATATCACATGTCACCTATAAATTGAGTACATATATGCCCTGCACACGTGTGGAACATCTTATATTCTAAATGTAGAGGTAGTTGATATCAGCAAATGTCAATATCAATTAATATCAATAAAATGATAATTCTTGTTGAGTAGTTACTGAATTTAAATTCTGACTGATACCAAAAAGATAATGGTTCAAAAATAAAACCATTCTAGCTTTCTGTCATATATTTCCTTTGTCAACAGGTGGTATGGGATTATATCAAGGGCTGCCCTTATCAAATTAAAATAGATCCTCATAATTGTAAGTCAAGAATCACTGTTATAAATTATACCAAAATGGTCCTGAGTCTTTATAATGGGGACAGCAGATATGCTGCTTAGTCATTTATCCTATATGCTTGGCAGGCATCTCTAAATAAGGACAGTCTGGGGGGCAGTTTCCAGTATGGCCTTACACTCTCTTTACAATGACTAAGGGCTGGGGACATAGGTCATTGGCACAGTGCCTGCCTGGCAAGAGTGAGGTTATGAGTTCAATTCCTGGTACCAAAAAAAAAAAGAAAGATAGAAATCTTTATAATGACCAGGAAGGTGTTATCAATGGAGTTAGTATAACTGGAGTGTTCCTATATCTTTGCCATAGTCTGGATCTTAATTTCCCCCAAAGACCAATGTGTGAAAGGTTTGTTTCCCAGGCTGATGCAACTGGGAAGTGGTGGGACCTTGAAGAGGTGGGGTCTAGTGGGAGGAAGTTAGGTTATTGGGGGTGTGAACTTGAAGAGGGCTGTGGGACTTTGGCCTCCTCCCCACTGTCTCCTTTTTGCCTACTGGCTATGAAGTCAGTGACTTTACTTGGCCTTGTACTTCTGCCATGATGTACCACCAGTTACAGGCCCAAAGCAATAGGACCGACTGGTCATGGACTGGTACCTCTGACCCTGTGAGCCAAAATAAACTCATTCTGTTTATAAGTGAATCATCTCAAGTATTTCATCAAAATGCCAGAAAGCTGACACACACAATCTTGTTTAGAAAATGAAGAACTCATGTTGTTCAGTGACCGTCCTGTTTTATACCCTAGGGCCCTTAGGGAACATCAGGAATCAAGAAGTTAGTTTTATGTGTTGTATTCTGCTTATTTGGCTTTGTGTGACTGTTCTTGAGTCACTGATGTACTGCCTTATTCATTTCTGTTTGGCAACTGGGTAAAACAAATCTCCTCTCTGTATATGGCATTAATCAACTAACATTGTTGAGCTGTGGAGAGCAGGTAGTTGAGGAGTAAATGTTATGACATAATTGAAATTATAAGTCTTTTAACTCCCCAAGCAACAAAGTCTCCTTCCCTACCTCCCTGAAAGTTTTGGGTTATTATTGTCGTCTCATTTAAAAATAGCACAGGGTTGGACACAAGATGGCTTGGAAGTCCTCTGGAGATTTAATCGCTAATGACCTCATCTTCAAATGGTCAGTGATAATAAACAAGAAGACGGGATTTCCAAGGGGGCAGAGCATTAATAAGGTAAGATTTTAAAATTAATTTTTCAAGTTAATTAAAATGTCCAAAAGCACAATAAAACTGCAGAAAATCTGGCAAGGGAATGGCAGCAGGCCTGATTAATGCAAGTCAACCGTCTTCGGAGGGTAATAGTAATAATGATGAGATTATGGATATGGAAGACCCTGCTAAAAAGAAATGGGATGCATGTGGAATACAAACTGCGTCCCAGTTACTATTTTATGGTGCACAATGGATCTGATTAAGGAGGAATAGCTGCAAGAATTACCACCGAATTGCTCAATAAAAGTATTGTGTAATTAACAGTGTTGCAGCAGCAGCTGGAGCAATGCCTCCCATTGATATTCCATATTCACCATTTATTTCCAGTTTGCTAAGGGGTGTGGGTTCTAACTAAGACTATCTATCCAATCACAAAACAGAAAACATTTGTTGAGCAGGGTGCTACACTAAGAGATATGAGGGTATGACCTGATCAAGGCACTGCTTTTGGCCTCAGGGCGCTTATGTTCAAACAGGGGAGTTAAAATAGTAACGCAATTAACTGTAATAGAATACCAACTGTGTCCAAGCCTTCCAGACAGGTCGAAAGAGAGAGAGAAATTGCTTTTGGTAAAAGGGATTCAACAGAGGTGCCAGGGAAGACATGACATTTGAAAAGGGCATTGATTTTGATGTTGGCAAGATTTTGACAGATGGAGATAATAGTAATTTTCTACTTATGAGTTCTTAAGTTTCTGAAAAAGCTACATACTATATAATGCCATCAAGGCCAATAGGAGACAATGGAGACATATGCATGGTGCAGAATGTAGGCAAAGTAAATAATGGGGAGCTGGGGTCCACCGTATGTTGTAAGAATTATGTTTGAATGAGACACAGAAGCAGTTAATGGCATACAAATTTATCTGTGTGCAGGGAGATTTGAGCATTTTGGAGTCAAAGCAGTGCTGGCTGAGCCAGGCATGCTTAACCTTACCTGTGCTTTAGAGAGTTAGTCTGGCTATATAATCAATTTGGAAACAAGAAACAGCTCATAAAAATCTTTTTGGGGTGCTGCAGCATGGAAATTAGGGGGGTTACTGTGATTTGGGTGTGGCTTCTCTCTCAAAGGCTCTTGCATAGAACTTCTGACCTCCAGTGTGGTCATACTGAGTGGTGGTGGGAGCTTCAAGAGCTGGGACATAGTGGGAAGTCATTAAACCCTGGGGGGACTGTCCTTGGAAAGGATTAATGTAGTGTACTCTTGGAACCTGGACTTTCTCTGGCCTCCTGTCTGGGGATGAGATCTCCCCTTGTTTACACTCCAGCAATGTGAGGCCAACTGCTGTGGGTCCTTCCCAGAGTCAACCCAATGTGGATGCCATGCCTGAACTTCCAGAACCGTGACCTGAAGAAACCTCTTTTCTTTTTAAGTTACTCTCCCCTCAAGGATTTCTTTATATTTGAGAAACAGAAAATGGACTCATACATAGGCCCAAGCTTATGTGATATGCTTTGAAAAATAGAAAGGAGAGAATGTTTGTTACTGACATTATGAATAGAGACCTAAAAAAACCCAAATGAGGAAAAGGGAGAGGTCAAAAGTGACCACAAACTTTTGTACTTGGGTTGTCAGGACAATGACTGAATGAGTGCCAGCAACTTCATAGGCAAAAAAATCTGGGAAAATAATGCAGATGTATAGATAAGACAGGTATAGATAACGTGGACAGGTAGTTCTCCTTCACTGTCTACCTGCAGTTGGCATCCTTGCTGACTATGAAGCTGAACTCAGATTATCACTTCTTAGAACCCTGGAGAACACGATTTTAGGTGCTATCAGGATGCGCTTGTAGAACAAGACATAGGGCCTGGGGTAAGGTGTGCTGCAGGTGCAGAGGATCATTTTTACACCATCCATTTGGATGCCAATGTGTTTTACGATCATCTAGAATGGCAGCCGAGCTTTCCATCTCCATGGTGGAGGTCGTGTTGGGGTGTGGGATTAAGCCAGGAGCTGAAGTCCTGGAAGAAATCTGGGCCCAAGATCATGGGATAACACTGATCTGTAGTTCTTTTTTTATGAGGTTGTCTTCAGGTCTCCTTTTTATTTTCCTTGAGGACCAAAGGATGCATTCCAGCCTTCCTTTTATGTTTGATTTCTATTATTTCTGGCCACATCTTCCCCATCTAACTGCCTTTGTTTCTGGCCTCAGAGCTGATGGGCATGAAAGGTGTTGCGGTGTCTAAGACAGCTTCTCCAGAGTATGATGGAAATGGAGTAAAACGGAAAGGAAGAGTTGCCAAGAAATTCAAGCTGGCATCCACCATAATCTGAAGCCTTGGATCCCTGATTAGCCTCATAAATATAGTTCATTTTAACTCCCCTGTCTCCTTAGTTCCTTGTAAAAATTTTACCAGAAAAAAAAATTTCTGGCTTAAAAAAAAAAAAAAAAAATTCTGGCTTAGTTATTTCTCAGACTTACGTCTTGCCTTGGTAGTTCCAGAGTCACAGTGCTAGTCTTGGTCCTGGCCTCTTTAAATGACCTTCTAGCACTAGTATGACCTTCTAGCTGGCCTCTATCTGGTCCTTTGCCAGGTTGCCTATGCACTTCAGTGCATATTGTCAGGATTCTTTAAAGTTTCTAGGGTTTTCAGTTGCTCTAGGGGGCAAATTTCTAGTGCTCATCCTGGATGTTCAGGCTTCTCCTTGGTCACTGCTTTACTCAGGTGTCCTTGTCACCTGCTGTGACCCACTCAGACTTTTCCCTGTTGGTAAAGAGCCTTGCCATACTCCCATACAACTCCCTGTGGCCACATCTGGGAGGTCACGGACATCCTTTCTTCTCCCCAAGATTCCATTTCTCTTCCCCTCTCCTGCATATGTCTCAGATTTCTTCTTTCTCTTAGAAGTCTTTCTTTTTCCTATCAGGATGGGTGGTGTACGTCTTTATCATCTTATATGCAAGTGGATCGGATGGAGGTCACCATGTACTTTCTTCTTAGCCTGAAGCCAGGCTTATCCCCTTTGTTAAGTTTGCCTAAGAAAACTTTATCACCTTTCATACACCTTCCTGACAAATTGAGCCCTATTGACCCTATACAACTCAGCTACCTCTCCTGCTCAGCCTGGAACCCAGGAATAAGTTGTATGGAATACTGTACTTGCCAAAAGGCACTTGCATAAAAAAAATCTGTTTTCACTGAATAGGGAAATCCTGGAGTAAGGAGAGTTACACCGGTTTTCTTCTGGAGGACTACTTAGAGGTTTTAATAATGTATGTTATAGATCTTCAAGAAGGAGCTTTTTATGATCCATCAGAGTTCGGAATAGCTCTCTTCACTGTGTCAGGCCCTCTTTCTTATTGCAATAAAATGTAAAGTTCAGAACATCAAGAGACAGAGACTGACCCACAGAGGTCTGTCCTTTTATTCCTTACACAACGCAGCAAAAAGTACCACTTGGGTATTATTTGTCTTCTGCCTGAGTTAAAGTATCCAGGCCAAAGCCTGGTTCACTTTGCTCTACTTTGGGAGGATGAGAGAGGAGGGTCTTTAGCTGCAGCATCATTCCTGCTGGCACAGAGGGGCACCGTTCTAACTCGGGAAACAGAGTCTGACCCCTTCTTGCTGCTTTCCCCAGGGGAGAAGTGCCAGACCAAGTAAGGGTGACTGCAAAATGCAAAAATCCCTATTCTCACCTCCTCTTTTCCCCTCCACCTTAGTCTTCATAGAACACGGAAAAACGAAAATGCGGGATTTTTCGTAGGAAAAAGACCTTTTTTGTGTCTTGTTCCCTGGTTGTTGATGCGTTCACCAAGGGCTGGCTATTCTGCTTCCCTGCCCTCCAGCCCCCACACACCTTGTGCTGCATTCTCCTCCTCCTTCTGAGCACAGAGACTAACTCCCACCCAGGGACACACTCGCACCCCTTCACCTCCTAACTTCCTGTGTGGAGCAGCATATCTCCGCTCCTCCCTTGTTGGTGCTGCCCTTTTGGAAGGGAGTGAGCCCTCCACTTCTTCTTTTCCACGGGTGGCCTTCTGTTCCAGCCCTCACCAGCCTCTAGGGACACTCTGTTCTCTTCCTAACCTTTGACCCAGGGTAGTCGCAGCTTTCCAGGATTGCTGCCAGTCCCTGAGTGCCTCATCTCTTCCTTAGCCTTCCCTGCCACTCTATCTCCAGATTCATTATCATCCCTTCCAGTTGTCAAAGGCTCCGGAAACTTCCAAATTAGGTCCAATTTTCTTCCTGGGTTCTGACCAGTATAGTATATTTTCAGGAAAGGTGTACAGGTTCTTATCGTCCTTGACATAAAAGTGTCAAAGAGCAGCCAGAGTTTATTATTGCCACCTATTTGCTATGAAAGCCAGCTCCTGCGTCAGACCGGAAGCCCAGAGGAGGCGTGTCCAGCCTCCCCAAGGCAGTGGGCTCCACACCAGGCTTACATGGCCACAAAATTCCTTTTCAGTAGGGGACACCTCAGAGGATTCGTATTCAAAGAACCCACTTTGCAAATCACTAGACCAGAGTATTTGGGGGAAGGGAAAGGGGCACTTTAGTGGTTTGCTGACAGCAGCTGTTTAGAAGGCTGATAGGGGCTGGCTGGAGCCACCTGGCTTGGCAGGTGGCAGGAGTATATTTTAGAGAAGCCCCTAAATATGCTTCAGTACAGCTGCTCTTGATCTCTATTCTCTTCAGCAATGTCTAAGCAAATTTTTGCTTGATTTTCCAGGTGACAGTACCATAGCTTTGAAATATTTTCCCTGGGGAGCCTTTTCCTAGGCCTCAAATTCTGGTCTGCTGCCTTCCTATCTCAGAGGGAGTGTACTCGGTGTACTCTCTGCTCACAGAGGCTGCACCCAGCAAAAGGTCAGGGAAGTGCCGGTGCCCCTTTCAAGAAACAGGGCATGCACAATAACTTCGGTGAGTATTGAGCAAGGTAGGCAAGTGGGGGTGACATGACTTGCTAAAGAGGTTTTTTGGCAAAGTGTAATAAAAACTATGGTGAATGTTTAAATTTTAAATGTTTATTACAATACAAGACGCATTGCTATGAATCCCCCTCAGAATACTCCCTCTTGCTGCCAACATATTTATCCTATTTTTCTTGATTCCTTCTGAAGCAGTTCTGGACGTTCTCTTCGGTGAGTGTCTTTGGTTGCAGTCTTGTGGCTGCCTCAATGTCCCAAAGTGATTCAAAATGTTTACCTTGCATGGTCATTTCGCCTTTGGGGGAGTGCTAGAAGTTGCAGAGTGCTGGGACTGGTGAATAAAGTTCATGAGGACACATAATAATATTTCTATTTGACAGAAATTTCCATAACTGTTTTGAATTGATTCAGGATTTGGGGGCAGCACAAAAAGACACGAAGGAGGATTTCCAGAACTCCTTCAGGGAGGAGGAACAATGGGATAAGTGTATTTGAAGCGGGGCGGGGAGGGAGGAGTTTTCTGAGGGGGATTACTGGCCACGTTCCTTTTACTGTAATAAATTTTTACTCAAATATTCACTCTATGTTTTTATCATACTTTATGTACCACTGAATTTGTCTTTCACAAGTGGAAAAGAAAAGAACTCCATTTAGTTTTTCAGAGACTTTGAGGTCAAAGGCTGGTGGCCCGTTTAAAGAATCTGAGATGCAAGCCACTGCACACATGGTGGAACAGTAGCAGTTCTTGGTGGAAAGGGGTCCTGTGAATTAAGCTGGAGCTCCATGATTTGCGACCAGCTGTCTTTCTTCTTTCTGCATGATGGGCTGCCTTGTAGGTGTCCTGGAGTCTCTGAGAAGGCCCCTTCCTGTGACCTGGTGTCCATATATATTCTTCTGTTGGGTCACTGAGCTGGTCACCATCTGCTGAGGCTTAATCTGCTCCCTGGTTTTTGCTCAGTCTTGGATCACTCCTGGTGATCATCGTTCTGTCCTTTGCTCCTCCGTTACCTTATAGGGAAGGCGCTTGCTTTGTGTTTGCTCATCCTGAACACAGAGGACGTTTCTTTGGGCGTGGCTGAATGGGCTGTTGGGAGTTAAGTTTCTGTGCCCTGCAGGGTTTATGGGGCTTTTCAGGACACTCCCAGAGGCCAACCAGGCAAACAGCCCTCTATCTCCGCAGGACCTGCCAGACATCCCACCTCACCCTAATAGGACAGCCACCCTCTCGGTGAAGGGTGCCCCCTACAATGCACAGTGCTGTGCCCCGCAGCTGGTGTTCTCCATCAAAGCAATAGGAAAGGCCTAGCTCATCCTCACCAGGGCAGATGAAGATTGCAGGGTTCGAGACTTCTGTCAGAAACCAGCTCTGCAAAGGCATTCATTGGTAACCCAAAAAGCAGAAAATGAGCTGTTGAGAGCCAGTTCTGTTCTCCAACATACTCCATTGTCCTTTTCCCAAAGATCTGGCAGGCAGGAGACCAGGGGCAAGGGCTCTCCCTCCTATAAATGCCCAAGTATCTCTCAGAGCTCAGTGTGAACTGGCCCTGTGATGTGACACTGCCCCTAACCCCCACTCTAGGCTGACAAGGTTGTCCTCTATAGGCAGGCCTTTCCCAGTCGCAAACTGTGGTTGGTCCCCTCCCTTACCCCTTCTTCCACTCTGGCCCTGTACAGCTGGTATCAAAGGCATTGCCTATGTGTTCCCTAGGTCTTTCTGTTACACAGGGGGTCCCAATGAAGGAGGGCTTCCATCCCATTTATCTCCTTACCTCTCATACTAGGTGCTAGCAGGTGCCCAATAATCTTTGCTGATCAGCAATTGTGCAAGGCTTAGACACTATAAATAGTTCCATTCTTATTTAAAATTTATTTTTAAAATTTATTTTACATGTTTTATTTGATCAATAAAATAATCACTATGTATATCTATATTTATATAGATATACTTTTTATTTTAAAAATAGAAGGAAAACATTAACAAACAGACAACAATTTACAAAACAACAAAAGAACAATACAAACAATACAGAGGTACAAACAAAGTGGTAGGAAATTAACAATGCTTGTTGTATTACATATTGATATCTTCAGAGTGGTTTCTCAGGAAAACAAATAGAGACATGCAATATCGATCAATCAAAGAATCATTAACTGTTTCTTTCAGCAAAGAAATAGAAGACAGTAAGTAGTTCAATTATGTTAACTATCCTGTATATACCTACATACAAAATTTCTCCTTCTTTCCCTTCTCTTTTCCCACATCCCAGTTGCCCTTTACCCTTGAGCATTTTCCTTTCATTTCACAATGTCTACCATACATCTAAGTTTCTATTCACTCTTTCAGGTTTTACACTAGTGAGACAATGCAGTGCTTGCACACGCAGGTCTGATTTATTTCACTTATGAGTATGGTCTCTAGTTGTGACCATTTACCTATAAAAGCCTTGAGTTCATCTTTCTTTAGAGCTGAGTAATATTCTATTATATAAAAGCACCAGTTCTTTTATCCAATCCCCAGTGGATGGACATTTGTGTTGCTTCCACACACTATATATACTTATAGGGTAAAATGTGTTGCTTTGACATATGTATGCATTGTAGCATGATTATATCAGGCTAATTAACATATGCATCCCCGCTCATGCTTTTTTATAGTGAGAATATTTAAAATCCACTCTCTTTACAATCTTGAAATAGGCATTATGAACAAGTATAATCACTGAGCTGTGCAATAGATCACTAAAACTTGTTCCTCTTGTCTAATTTTTGATGAATATTTTCTCTTCCCCTATCTACACCCTAGGTTCTGATAGCTACCATTTTATTCCATTTTTTTAGGTTGTCATATAAATTAGTTCATATGGTATTTGTCTTTCTGTGCTAGATGTATGTAGATCCCTTAGCACCCTCCCTTCCTGATGAATCCTCTGCTCTACTCTTGAAAAAAACTCTAATCTTTGCAATGTTTTGGGAGTTTCATTCCTAGTGTGTCATTGCTACTTGTAGAGTTATAACTTACGCTATTCAAGAAATATTGACTTTCCCCCTAAATATTCATTGTAGATAACTGAAAACACACAAAAAAAATTAACAACTCACAATTCAATCACTGGAGAAAAATCAGTTATTTAGTGTATCCTTCCTATAAACTCAAAGTTAAATCATGATTTTATTGCCTGTCTTTTTTAATCCTCTCATAAAATCAAGCATTTCTCCTTGTCAATAGCATTCTTATATCACATAATTACAAATGGATTTTCAAGGTTTTCATGAAAAACAAAAGCAGATTCATCAGTTTTTATTTGTATATTTTTAGTATGCTAGATAGTTTAATCAAAAAGATATAAAGTGAATATATACTGAAGAAAAAAAACCCTAAGGCCATTTCAAAAGGAAGAGAAGAAAATAAAAACCACCCTGATGTCTTACCCTAGCCCAGAGATAATCAGAATTACCCTGAACATTTAGATGTCTGTCTTTCCAGACATTTTTCTGTACCTTGACACACAGGCTTATGCATGGATTACTAGCAAGGCAAAATATCTCTTCATATACTTTCTGGCTATCTATAATTTTCATTTCTGAAATGTTCTTGTAATTTGCATTTTTTTCAGGGTGCATTTCAATTTTTAATGTGGACTTATATGATCATTTCAGCATATTAAAGCTACTAAACAGTTTTGTTTTTAAATTTTAGTAATATCTCCCTCAGAATTTAATTTCTTTTAGCAATTATTTTCTCTTCAGAACTTTAAACTTTAATGGAGTCTAATATGCCAGTATAATCTTTTTTTAGTTTTTGCCTTTGGTTTAATGTAAGAAAGGCCTGGGCCACCCTTAAACTATATATGTATAAAAAAAAACTATGGCTATGTATGGATTCTCTCCTTTATATTTTAATTTTTAATCCATCTGGAATTCATCTGGCATAAGGAATTATGCAGTAAGAATCCAAATTTACTTTTCCCCCCAGAAGGCTAGCTAATTGTTCTAAAATCTTTTTCCCTGTAATTAGAAATGCCAGCTTTAGCATATATATGTAATCTTCTC
>NW_004955402.1:12940908-12988969 GCF_000276665.1 Chinchilla lanigera
TTTTTTTTTTTTTTTTTTTTTTTTTTACTGCTGTGGTCAATGGATATGATTTGAACAATACCACTTAACTGGAGATTTCTCAGGTCTCTTTGCAGTGTAATATGGTTCCATTTCTGTAAATGCTTTATTTTGTAAATGTTGACAAGAAGGTAATGTCCATAGTGCATAGACCTCTGACTTTTATCTCATGTCTAATTCCTATTACTGGTAAGTGTGAATCTGAATTTTTTAAAAATAAAGGTTTTGAGATTTGCAACTTGGTGTCTTGGGGAAGGAGATATTCTTTATCTTTTAAATAAAATAATTTGTTTAATTAACTAGAGGGTTCTGTACAGACTTTGGGGGTCAAATTTTCACATAATGACAACATCCCTTTCCCCTCCTTTTATGGTTATTCTTTTCCTTTCTAGCAACCTGAGTTATTTTATTTTAGGCAAATCTCTTACACAAAGAGCAGTTTAGTTTTTTTCATTCTATATATTTTCTTTAAAATTTTGATAATGGCACTATTTATTGCCATTTCTCCGGGATATGGTATTGTTTTACATTTGCTATTGTGTGTGTGGGCCAATGCACGCATTTCAGAAGCCTCCACTTGGATTTCCCCAGCACAACTTCTACCCCAAGATCAAGGACCTAATACAAAACCTCTGTCATTTATCATTCTAACTTGATACAGGGAAATGATTGTTTGATGGATCCATTCACCCAGTGATCTGGACCTAGGCCATTTCTGATCTTCATATTGCCCTATAATAATGGGGGTATGAATGGTGCTTTGTGTCCTTGAGTATCAGTCATTTCCAAACATGGAGCCAACAATCTGTGCAAGTTTTCCCTTTTGTAATTTTTCCACAGAAAGTTATCTAATAGCTGTAGACAACTTTGGGGGAAAACTGGAAGAAATGCTACTGAATGCACTTGCTGTGGTATTGCAAGGCTTTTGTTTTGGGGACCTGGTTTCTCCTTCAGCCATTCTGGAACTGAGAACTAGCTCAGATCCAGTGCTCTGTTGAGCAATCATGAGATTTTATCACTGTAACTGCCTGCAGAGTCTTGATCATTAATTCCTGATTTCTTTCAGTTGGATAATTGTGTAGAACTCTGATTGCCCACTGAACTTGCTCCTAGGAAGACCATGTTCTACTGACCATGTGTGCAGCTCTCTGAGGTACCCTGGTTGCCATTCTGACTTTGCCTTTAAATGTGATCATTTGAGGCCACCTTGCTCTTGCTGGCAAGGTGCTGCCAGCAGGTCTCTGTTTTATCAAGATTTCTATTGCTTTCAGAGTTCAGTTCTGCAGTGGGGCTTCCTGTTTTTGCCTTGGCCTGCCACCACTAAGCTTCTCAATAATACCAGAACCCTTGCCATGGCTAGATTTCTTTCTTCCTTTATGGAAGCATACTCTGGGTTTTTCTGTGGCACTTTTCTGGCTGATTGGTGGTTTTCAGACTGGCCTAGTATATTTCTTTATTATACCAACTTCTCTGGGCCTTTAATTCCTGTTCCAGACTGTTTGCTTTATCAGCTTTATTATTTTGAACTCATTACTTGGTCCATTCACATAGGTCATGATATTATTCTAAGATTCTAAGATCCACCCTTGCAATGTATTAGTGTCATTTTTGGAGTTCCTGCCTAGAATGCGTATCATGGGCAAATATTCACACAGTGATGAATTCTCCTTTGCCCACTTGGCCCCACCTCCCAGTATCCATCTTCATGCATACTTGCTCAACTCCTCCTGACATATTTTACCTGATTATGCAACGTCTGTGGTGCATAGTCCCTGTCCTCTTGCTGACCAACGCTTCCCCAGCTAGGATGTGCTGAGATTTAGCCTCGTTATTTGTGTTTTTGTTTTTCAGGAGGGACAATAGGGCAAGCATTGTGTTTTAGGGGATGGCATCGACCAGAGGTCAAACAGGAGACAGAATTCACATCAATAATTTGAACAAAAATTTTAATCAAAAAATATTAAGTAGTAAAATGTATTTAATTATAAGAAGGGGTAAAAGAGGACTCTACTGAATGTAGAAATGGTGCATGTGGAGAATGGCTTCTATTGATAAAGATGAGGGAGACTGAAAAAGGAAAGGACTAAGACCTTAGAATCTGAGATTGCTATCTTCTTCCCTTGAGCCTGAGGCCCAGAGCTCCTAGGAGAGGATGCAGTTGCCATGGGAACACAGTGTGTTGGTGATGGAGAAACCTTCTAGAAGGCACAGATGGATCTGTTCTGTAGGAATTAGCTCCCTGGGTAGTGGAGGGTATGGGGAGGTTGGAACCGGTTCCCAAGAACTGGTAAGTTATTACCTAGCTTTCTGCACGCACCTCTGCTGGCAGTCAGGACAAAGAAAAATGGCAAAATGGAAACAGCAAGAAAAGCCCCCTTCCTCTGGTAATGGTCTTGCAGTATCATTCCTATGCCTTTTATTGACATAATATTATACCATTTGAAAAGAAAGAAATCATTATGAGGTCTAGTTCCAGGGTCACAAAGCAGAGCAAAAGAAGGGTATCTGGGAGCCAGGGGACAATAGATCGATGACGCAAACAAGCACCATGCTAGCTTGCAAAATATGCTGCCAAATCTCTCCCACACCGCTTTGCCTCTCCCCTCCATCTATTTCTTCCCTGTGGAATCCAGGCTGATCACAGAACTTGCTTTGACTAATAGAGAAGAGTTGGATGTGATATTGGGTGACTTACATACTGAGGCCTCAGAAAGCCATACACATTTTTCACTTTTCTCCCTCTTGGGACCTAGGGACTATGTTCTGAGCTTTGCCATGTGCAGGGGCCACATGTGGAAAGCTGAGCTGTCCTGAGAAATGCCCAGAGCCAACTGGCAGATATGCGAGTGAAGCTTGTTGGGAAGAGCCCACCCCAGCCAGACTACCAAGTAACTGCTTGGCAGGGTCCAGCCACACTGCCCCAAGTGAGTCCAGCCACAAATGCTTACTCACATCACTATGAGAAAACAGATATTGGTTATTTTAAGTCACTAACTCTTGGGCTGATTTGCTCTACAAAAGGATTACTGATTTGCAGGTAACAGTTAACATAGCAAGCCCGACTGCAGTCCTTTGAAAGGCCTTTGATTGGCATCTGAGAACTTGGACTTAGGGTTGGTTTTTAGCATTCTTTGAATGGACAAGAGGGACTCACTGAGCTTATTGTTCATATAAACAATCTGATTTATGCTGAAACCTGTCTTGTTGCTGAGATACAACGCCTGACACTCACAAATAAAAGCAGGAGAGGCTTATTTAGACTCAGTTTATAGATGTTTCAGTTGATAGTTTCACGGTAGGATTGCATGGCAGAGCAGTAACACGTCATGATGTGGTAGCTGGAAGCAGTAAGAGAAAGAGAGACCAAGCAGTGGGATAGGGGGAGACCTTTCCAGGCCACACCCCCCGTGATTCACCTCCTATGACCGGGCTTCCCCTCTGAATATCACGTTTATGAACTCATCAGTGTACTAATCCCCGGATAAGTGTCATGGCCCCATGATCCGACCACCTCCCAAATGCCCCACCTTTGTGTGCATGAGGCTTTGGGGGAACATCTAGACATAAACCATAGTAAGACCCCTTTCCTTTTGGGAGTCTGGAACTTTGGCACATCACATGCAGAGGCTGCCTACACCACTAGCTCCCAATAAAAAACTCTGAGGACTGAGTCTCTTTTGAGCTTCCCGGGTTGGCACAATGAGGTGTGTCCTTTGTGGCTCCTCTAGGATGGGACCGTTAGAAGGCTGTGTCTGGTTTCCTCTGGATTGTATTCCACGCGCCTTTTCCCTTTGCTGATTTTGCTTTGTATCCTTTTGCTGTAATAAATCACAGCCATGAGTGGGACCATATGCTTAGTCCTGTGAGTCTTCCTAGTGAATCATCAAGCTTGAGGGTGGCCTTGGGGACCTCTGACACACTGATGCAGACACCTGCTTCATCTGAGATTCTGAATGATCTTCAGGCAAGTTGGGGGTCACTATTCCTAGCAAAGGGAGTGAACTTCTTCTGTAGACCCACAGGGCTTGGAAGAAAATCCTCCAAATTATTGCTCAATAACCCCATTCCAAATCTCAAGGTCCTACATATATTCTACTAGGACCTTAATTTCAACATAGGGAAACTTTAGGGATGAGAATTTAACTTTCTCTGAAGCTCTGATTTTCTACCAATTACATTCTGAGCCTGATCTTTCTGTCTGTCTGTTCACAAGCTTCAGGAGATCAGAATTTCCTTCAACATTGTCTAGAACACCCTCTGCCTCCCACATTTGTCTGAATTGTTGAATAATGATCCCAAGCTGAAAATCATCTTGCTTCAATAAATTAGTGATCCTCAGCAACAGCTAGTCAATGTTTATATGTATATTGTATAGCTCATATTGTATAGCTCATATATGTATAGCTCATATATGTATAGCTCATATATTATATAGCTTTATATGTATATTTTTCAGGGGCCAGAGGTGGCACCAGCCAATGAATTCACTTTCACCAGTGAGGATGTTAAACAGTTGTACAAGTACAGTGCACTAGAGTCTATCACTTTCCCCCTGTCACAAGGTGGGGAGGATAGAGTCCTCCTTCCCATACAATTGATGAGTGATCCAGCACCAACATCCTATCACTTATGACCAACATAATTTAATTACACATGTATACCACTTTTTAAACCTTACTCCATGATAGAACATAAGCTCTCCTTTATGTGCCAAACTACCTGAAGGTTGCTATTGGAGTTACTGTTACCTCCATTCTCACATAAGGAAATTAAAACCCTAAGGAGTGACTACCTGAAAGTTAGGATTCTCCTCAGCTGTAGTCAGAAATCTACCCAGATATTTCTAACTCTGTTCATTCTTTCTTTTCTATCTTGGGCTGCTGCTCCAAAGAACTAGTGAGGAAATCGCCTGGTTTACATTTTCTTATTCAAATTCTTATGATCACTGCGGTATTTCTGTGGCTGGTGGCAATCTCTATCAGAAACTTTTGACCAGAAAGCATCTCAGGCACCCGAGAGCAGAGCTTTGTCAACCTTTAATGTGCAAATAAGTCACCCGGGGTTCTGAAATGTTAAAATGTGGATTCTAGTCCTGGGAGTCCTATTTTTGACAAGCTCCCCCCCAATTGCTGCTATTGGTCCTCTACCACAAAGAGTAGTTAGGTTCTTAGTAGGAAAATTCTTGCAGAATTAAAGCAACAAAAACTTAAGAATGTAGGTGTACCTGCATTTTTCAACTGTTCAGTTTGGTAAAATGTGAAACATTCTTCCACGTTAATTCAGTCCGTAAATACTCTTTTTGAAAAAGCAGCAAAAATAAAGCCACAAATTTGTTACAATTTAACCAGGCAGAAAATAAAAATTATGTCTTTGGAGAACTTCATTCGGGAACTCCATTGACAGAGCTCATACACGGTGTGTCAGGTAGCTACCTGGCCCATGCCAGAATTCTCTTCTAGTTTTACAAGGGCAGATTCAAACAACAGTGGAACTTTGCCTGCTCCATGGAGACCAGGGTGAGTCAGTTCAGGAGATGACAAAAATTCTCTGGTTGATCAAACGCTAATCAAGTTTTTCAGAATTCAGCTAGGCCCTGGTTTTTGGTGTCTATATATATTCAATTCTGTGTGCTGTCCAGTCTTAGCCGGAGCTTAGCTTGAAATGCTAGAGGTGGTGCTTTTTGGTAAACAGACAGGATTTGTGTTTTTTAGTTCCTTTTGCTTCTTTTAGTCACCCATTGTTGCCCTTCTGTGTTGGAGTAACATGTTAAGTAGACTAAGTATTTTATTTTATCTGACTCCTAGCTACAGGTGAGCAGTAGTTCATTATGCAAAATATTTCCTGTTACTAATACTAACATGGTTGCTTCTCTAATTCTATAGATTAGTCCAATTGAAAAGTAAGGGGTTATGTTGATTACTGGAATTTAACTGGTAAGTTTTTGTTGTACTTGAACTCTTTCTTAATTGATGGCAGCTTTTAGGCCAACTATGATATAATTGTTTACTTATTCTCTGCTTAAGATTAGTTCATTTCTCTAAAAAGCTGTCCTTGTATGAATTAATGTGTAAGCTTTCATTAAAATTGTAACTTTTTAAAGAAAACATAAAGTTGAATGAAAATTTGTGTTTGGCCAATCAGCTTTTACCAGACTCCACTTGCTTTTTATCTCTACTTCTAGGGCCCCCCACCAGTTTTGTCATATGGATGGGTTTGCTCATTTAGCTGTCTGGAAGTAGCTCCTTTGGTTTCAGGATATTTGGCTTAAATTCTCTTTGTGAATTTATTTCTTATTAATTCATTATGCAAAAGGTAATAGGGCTTATTTATGCTATTTTATTCTATTAATTTATTCTTTCATCTTTCCTTGTGGTACTTTCTCTATAGCACCTAAAGAAACTTCTATCTCTTGTACTTTTACTTAAGGTAAATGTTTTGTTTAAATTGTGAGATAATAATTGAATGTTAGGGTTTTGGGGGCTAAAATTAGTTCAAAGTGGTCAGTATTATCTGAAATCTTCCAGGTGTAAGCTGGATACTTTATTTCAGCTACATTTTGTTTATCCAAGCACTCTTTCCAGCATGCTTACCTTGTTAGGACTTAGCCCCTCTTATTTTTATTATGAAAGAAATATAGATTAAATAAATATTAGAGGAAGATGACGGGTGGTGTGCGTGTGCTTCATGGCCACATTCAAGTAAGCTCTCTATTCTTAATTTACTGCTAAATCCTCCTTGGATCATTAATTTTCCTAAAGATGCTGGAGGTTAAGTCATTCTTAGTTTAAAAAAAAAAATGCAGCCCATTTATTTCCAGTCCATGGGCTACACTTTGACCTAACATTTTTATGTTGATATGTATTTCCATTTTTATGCCTTTTTGGGGTTTGCTGAAGATAACAGTATCTAAGCTGAATTAGCAAGAAGTGGTAAGGTTTATCGGGCATTATCAATTATAGAACAGCCTCCTCTAGGTGGAGATAAAGCACCTCCAAGTCCTTTGAGTTTTAAGCTATTGCTAGTAGTTCTCTAGCGAAAAGTTTTGCTATAAAATTTTCTATGTTTATGGCTAAGCATAGTGGGGTATCTAATCCCAGTTTGAGTCTTAGCCATGGTACGCTCAGATATATTATGATTACCTTTGCTTATAATTTTTGTTTTTATCTGCAATTTTTTACAACTTAGATAAAATTTAATCTTATTAATTAAATCTTCTAAAATACTTTTTATGCTAGTGTTTATTAATTTGGGTTAATTGTACAACCGTGGTGCCTGGCACAAGATTTACCAACTCTTATGGTTGTTGCATGACTTAGTCAAACTTTCATTTATTGCTTAATTTCTGTCACTGCTGTTTCCAACAGGGGTGTGGTTGGGCAAGGTGTTATGAGCTACCACGAAATGGGCTTGATGTTTCTCCTTTTCATCTGTGTTGACTTAAAGGGCATTCTCACTGGTGTGAAGATTCTTACATGTGCAATCCTAACAGTTAATGAAAAACTAGGAGCAAACCTTCGTGTTTATGGAGTTCAATAAATTCATCCAAGTATTTTCAGTGCCTTGCTCTATTTTTATTTTATTTTATTTTATTTTAAAGAAAGTAGTAAATGACAAACAAACAAACAAAAAAGTAGAACAGTAGCAGCATCCCACTATCACAAACAGAAACAAATCAAAGCAAGAGCATTCAAAGTGATACAGGGTCTCAAGACAAAATAATATGAATCAACAGTGGTTGTTACATTACATATCGCTATCCTCAACTACATTGCTCAGATTACCAGATGTATGAATGAAAGATTGCTTAAACCATTGAAGAGAAAAGGAAAATAATTCTTTGGTAAAAAATTAGCGATAATACAGAATTTCACTAGACAAGGTGGTAGGAGTTCACCATTATAATTCCAGTGCATATTGTTACATTCAAATCAGTTGCTCAGACCACCAGACACAAGCATGCAAAATCAATCAGAACATAAAAAATTATAAGCATTAACTGTTCATTTCAATACACCATCAGATATCAGCAATATAGTCATTGCAGCTATTCATATATATATTTATATTTTGGCTTCTTTCTTTCTTTTTTCTTCTTTCCCTCATCCTAGTTGTTCCTTCCTTTGAACAATTTCTTTCCCTTTCCTATCATCTATTGTACATTTTGAATTTTACCTAGTCTTTCAGGTTTCTACACCAAGGAGACAACATGATGTTTACACATGTGGGTCTGATTTATTTCCCTTATGAGTATGGTCTCTAGTTGCATCCATTTACCTACAAAAAGAGTTTATCTTTTTTAACAGCTGAGTAATACTCCATTGTATAAAAATACCACATCTTTTTAATCCATTCTTCAGTGGATGGGCATCTGGGTTGTTTCCAAGATTGAGCTATAACAAATTGCACTGCTATAAACATGGGTGCACATATATTGCTGGGTATGTTGTCTTTAATTCTTCTGGGAAAATACCCAGAAGGGGAATAGCTGGCTTAAATGGGACTTCCAATCCTAGTCCTTGCTTTATTATAAACCACATTAACTTAGTAAACAGAAGAAAGATTAAGTGATATTCATAGAATGGGAAAGGATTTTACTGTTTGGGAGAATAGGGGAAGGATAAAGAAAAACGAATATTAAGATAAAAAGGAGAAAGGAGGAGGGAGAAAGAAAAAGATGGAGCAAAGGGAATAGAATGAAGGGAAGAAAATTTAAACATTTAGTACTGATGTGAAAAATAAATATGGAATCCTATGATAATAAAAGTTTAAGGGGAGAATTTTACATTTTATTAATAATTTAAGTTATACATAGTTTTTGTTTGGGGTTTGGCAGGATGAAAATATATGCTACATAATTGGCTCATGGTAAAATTATGTAATAAGTTAATAATTTTCAAACAGGAGTAAGAAGGGCTGGTTAATGGATTGCTATTGGTAATTCATACATACACATGTGTGTGGATGTACGGCTTTTTTCCCACCAGGACCCATGTGTTGGGAGCTTGCTTCCAGCGCAGTGGTACTGAGCAGTAGCATGGGCTTTTAAAGGAGGTCCTCAGGTCCCTGGGGGCACTGCACCCTGCAGGGAATACTGGTCTGCCCTACCCGTCTCTCTGGTCCCTGTTGCAGGTGTGACAAATTCCTCCTGCACACACAACTGCCCTGATGCAAGAGAGCCTAAGGCCCTCGCCAAAACTAAGCCAACATGCCTTGCTTTTGACCTTTCCAAAGTGTCAGCTCAATAAGCCTCTTTTCTTTCTAAGCAGGCTGTGGAAAACATTTTGTTATAGTGACAAGCAGCTGACCAATACACCTGCTAAGTCAGTTTTTAGGTTTTTTCTTTTATTAGTCTGTGTTCGCAGTACCTGGTGCTCACATTCCCTGTGTGGAGCTGGTGCATGTCCGTAACACATCTTAATTCTTGCTCTTCATCTCCTTCCTCTCTGCTCCCTCCACCTTCCTCCATGTCTTGATCCTTTTCTAATTTGAGACAGATGCGTCTCCCTACTTCCCATTGTCTAACATTGAATTTGCTCTAGCATCCCCTATCTTGATAGGTGATTACCTGGATACATGGATACATGGATATTAGGTTCCTTATCTTCTGCCTGCCCCACGTGATGTCTGATCACTGCTCTGGCTTCCCTTAAGCAGGAATACAACTGTTAGGTCAGTTTTGACAGAATCCATTCATAGCTTTATTGTTTCCTCTTTGTAATTTCCCATCCTGTTCCTTGCTTAACTTATAAATTTATACTTTATTCTTGTTCAGCCTGGTCTCTCTCCCTTGCTACAAAACCCCAGTATCCCTCCCCTTGAGTAGACTCTACCTTGGTGTTTTTTTAAAAACCAAGTACCGGGGGCTGGGGATTTAGCTCAGCGGCAAAAGCGCCTGCCTGGCAAGCGCAAGGTCGTGAGTTCGGTTCCCGGTACCGGAGAAAAACAAAAAAAAAAAACCAAAAAAATATATATAAAAACCAAGTACCATAAATAACTTTAAAAAAAAATAGGGATCATAGCTGTACTGGGTGATGTTTATAGCACCCAGTTCCAAAGTATAAGAAGTTTGCTGCTGGGCACAGTGAAGCCTGTCTGTAATCTCAGTTTTTCAAGAGATAGTGGCTGGAGGATCACAAGTGCAAGCCCAGCTTGGGCGATTTAGCAAGACCCTGTCTCAAAACTAATAATTAAAAAGAGTTGGGGATGTGGCTCAGTGGTAGAGTGTTCTTGGATTTGATCTGCAGAATCACACACACACACACACACACACACACACACACATGCACACACACACACACATACCTAGTTACCAAGTAGACCTCAGGGAAGTCTCAGGCTGTGACAAACTCCAGAACACTCTCAGAATGACCCCTGGCTGAGCACCTGTCCCTCATACCCCTGTATGTTTTTGGGCTTCTTCTGTATTGTCAAGTTCTACCACAGCACAGCCAAGAATTTATCTTCTGTCTAGCCTTGTCCTTCCTCTTCACAGAGGCAGTGGCTGGGTCTCCAGGAATCCAGTCCCAGCTCCCTTTGCCCCTAGCCTTTTCTTTTAGGAACCAAAGCAGAGTGTGGCCTCCCAAAGAGTCATTCTCAAGGGCAAAAATTGGGATAAAAGTCACACTTGTACTCAGAGAAGACCGAAATGGAAACAACCTTGGAAACAGGGAATGGCTTCCTAGTCCTGAGGCATCTGGTGCCCTTAGCCCAGGCTCCACAAAGCCTTCCTATGGTTTTTTTTTCAGGAAAAAAAGAAAAAAGAAAGGAAGAAGGAAAGAAAGAACAACCCAGTAGCAGTTAAATTCAGTCTTCCCTCTTCTCACATTCTGTACCAACCCACACTGCCAGCCTGTCATCGAGTTCTTTTTCTGACTGCCTTGTTACTCAAATGACAAAATATTTCCACTCAAAGTTTTGGGAGTTTCATTTCCCTCCCCTCTGTTCATTTAAATAGAACCACAAAGGTTTGGGCCGTGTGTGTGTGTGTGTGTGTGTGTGTGTGTGTGTGTGTGTGTTCCTTTGCCTTTTAAAAATGTACTTTTCCCTTCAAGAAGCAGCGATTCAGGAGCTGACAATTCAATTTATTTATTTATTTGTCTACCCATCCATCCATCTCTTTATTTATTTGTTGTATAAGGTAATAGCTTATGGTACTTCCCCGAGCCAGCTGTTTGCAGGATGCCGAGAGCAGGTGGTCTGGGAGGCCTCTGATGAATTGCAAAAGACACTCACCAGCTGCCGACACTGTGTGTAATGAGCAAACCTGCAAAAATCTTTATTTTCAATTGGATTGTACCTTTAAGTAAGCGAGGGAGACAGCCAGTATAACTACAAACCATGACCAACAACCCACATAAACAGTGTGCAAACACAAGTGATTAATGTACCAGGATTTCAAAACATCCAAGGCTAATGAGTCAGATTTACTAGGGTGCACAGGAGAGGGGGAGAGGGATGTGGAGGAGGAGAGAACAACTTAATGGGCCTTAATGGCCTTTCTTTGAAGCCTAAGAATTCTCTTGCCTTTGGTCCATGGAGCCATCGAGCTGGTAAACAAACCCCTGCTGGCCTAGGAAGGCCATTTTCTTTCTGGCCGTTCAAGGGAGGGCGTTCCAGTTTTAGGACAGAATTAGAGGAACAAGCTGGTGACCACTGCACCCTTCAGTGATCTCTGATGATATGCAGGGATAATGGGTTACAAAGACAGACATTAATAAGATACGATAAGAGGGGGGAGGTTTATTAATTTTTCAAGTAAGTTAGGATGCCCCAGGGCATGGTAAAAGTGTAAAGAATCTGGTGAGCGATGAGGGGCTCGGCTGATTAATGCAAGTCAGCTGTCCTCCGAGAGCCATCGCAATAATGATGAGATTATGGAAGAACCTACCGAAGACAAATGAGATGCATGAGGAATAAAAACGAAGTGTCCTCGTCCCTCTTTTGGAGTGCGTGGTGGATTTTCATTAAGGAGGAACCGAGATTCAAACGGCAGCCTGAGGAGGTGCCAGGGCCTGGTAGCTGCTTGCCATGTTCCTGAGTTCTCTGCCCTGGCCTTGCAGGAGTGCCGGGCCTGCCTGGGAGAGTGGGGAGAGGAAGGGCAGACAGAGCTGAGGTTGGCACCTCTGTAGTGGTCTCCCTGGCTACGTCTTCTCTAGGACAGGCTGGAAGCTGGGCTTCTGCCATGGCTCAGCCTGTCCCCAACGTGCCTCTGCTTTGCTGCTGCTGACAGTTTCATTTGGAGCTTGAGAAAAGCATTTTGAATGACCATTCTTACGCCTTTTGAAATAGCTTACTCTGTTTTCTGTCCCGTGTGTGTTTGTCTTCTTGCTTTGTGTCCTTCCTTTCCCAGCCCGCCTCTCAGCTGGTGTCTTCCCTGGAGACAAAGGGAGCACAGGCTGTGTCTGCAACAACCCTGTCCTCTGCGCCACGTGCAGGAGTTTGGCGGCAGAGCCTGGACCTTGAACGCACAGTGTTATTTGAAGAGCCTGCTCAGAAGGCAGCACCACGTCTCAAGCCCCAGAAAGTTCAGCTCAGGTCCCAGGAACCTACTTCTGAATGAGCTCTTCACAAGTGGTTCTGTTGCTAGTCCTGAGAATTTGAGAAAGTCTCTCTTTTCTTTCTTTCCCTTTTTTCTTTTTTTGTTTGTTACTGGGGATCAAATCTAGGGGTGCTCTACTGCTGAATTACACCCCCAGCCCTTTTTATTTTTTATTTTCAGACAGGATCTCTCTAAATTGCCCAGGCTGGCCTTGAACTTGCCATCCTCCTGCCTCAGCCTCCCAAGTAGCTGGGATCCAAGGTGTGCACCTCTGTATCTGGTTGATGATTTGGTTCTTTTACAGGTTCACTAAGACTTGAGGAATTCCGGATGAGACTTAAATCTGACCTCTAACCCTGCCTCCCACTCTGTGGTAACTTTATCATTTTCATGTAGGATCACGCAGAATGGGCCTGTTTATTATGGTGTTTGAGGGGTCCAGAGTTTTAGGGAAAGAGTCCTGGGATCAAGTTTGAAAGGAGAAGATAAGGAAATGAAAACAGCCTGCAAAAGCAAGGGCCATCACGGGGGAGCAGTGGGGGGGGAGAGTAGAAACCAGGCCCCCTGGGAGCAAGAGGGGACCAGAGGTGAAGTTGGGGCTTCTCCTATTTTTTTTTTTTTTTGTCTTTTTGAGACAGGGTCTCACTAGGCAGTTCAGGCTGGCCTTGAGCTCACTTTGTAGCCCAGGCTGGTCTTGAACTTGCAAAGATCCTCCTGCTTCAGCCTCCCAAGTTCTGGCATTATAGGTGTGGGCCACCACGCCCGGCTCCTGTTTTTGTTTTTTTGTGTTTTTTTGTCTTCAAGGATTTCTTTTCAAATGAAAGCTATGTAGAAACCCCAATGTATAAAGCAAATTAAATAATTTACATACATTTTATTTCAAATTTATAGTAATTGTCTTTATAGAGTCAGCAACTTGCAAAGATGAATCCATTGGAATGGACACAAAAGTTCCAGATTAGGGGTCACAGGTAATGGATCCAGCCTCAGACCAGCTTGTGGAATCAGCATACTGACTCCAATATACTGTTGTAAATGAAAAGTCTGTTTGAAAGCTGGCTCTGCAATGCTAGGTGACCCCCTTCATCAGGTTGATCCTGACTCTTGCTTGAGGAATAGAATAAAATTTGCATTTTAAAGTGGTGAAACAGTGTCTTGGTTACTTTTCTCTCATTGCTGAGACAAAATACCTGATGCCCAAAATTAAGGAAGGAAAGGTTTATTTAGCTCACAGTTGTGGAGGTTTCAGTCCACACTTGGCTAGCTCCAAGGCAGAGTGGCACATGGCACAGGGCAACAGTTCATGGCAGCAGAAAACAGCAAAAACAACAAGAGCAAAAAGGGGGTAGAAACAAGCCTCTTTCCCTCCCTTATATTGTAAGCAGCCTATCCCCACCCAGGGGGGTGTAGCACTCACACCATCTCCATGCCCTCCTCCTGCACAGGCTCAGGATGAATACAAAGTAAGCACCCTGGCTCCCTGCTGAGTCACTTAGGTAACCTTCTAAACTTCTCACACTGACACAGTGAACATCCCAGAAGGGGAAGGGCATGTCCTTTTCACCCCGGGATGCAGAAATGCTGAGTCACTTAGCCAAGCCTCTAGACTCCCTAAATTGACACAATATATTGACCATAACAAACAGTCATGAGAAAACAATCAGGACATAGAAACAAAAACAAAATCTGTCTCTATATGATGTGGTCTGTCCCGCATCAGTGCAACTGCCCTGCACAAAGAGTATACTGCATAGTTGTTCACAGTGGTGCACATCTATAATGCCAGCATTTGGGAGGCTAAGACAGGAGGATTGCAAGTTCAAGTCCTGCCTGGATGACTTAGTGAGATCCTGTCTCAAAATAAAAAAAGTCTAGTGTGAAGGCCCTGGCCTCAAACTCCATTATTAAAAACAAATAAATAAACAAACAAACAAATCCCATAGGGAAGCGGAAAACCTTGCTTGGTACTTAACTGAGCCCTTAATGTAGTGATTTTATGCAATTTTATGTGAAGAGTCATGCACAGGCCTGAATTTATCAAAATTCCAGTGTAGCCCTATAATGTTCCTAGTCTGTGCAGTTTCTAGATACTAGGATAATCTTCTTCTAAGTCTCACACCATGATTTTTTTGGCTGGAACAAATTTACAAAGTATTAAAACCTGTAAGTTTTAAAACTTAAAAATTTATATGGAATTTATATTTAAATTTTAGGATAATACACATTTATATGTGCTGTATGTATGTACATGAACATTACACATGTGCACGTTTAAGTGTGATATATGTTTACTTTAAAATGCATTTTTCAGGCAGGGGAAGAGAATATGAAGCAGGTGTCACATATTTAAAAATAAATGTGTAAATAAGATTAAAATATAGCGTGTGTAGAACCCTTGGAAGCTGAGGAATGAAGGATTTGTGAATCACAGGCCTGGGCCAGGACTGTGCTTAAGGTAGACCCTACATGTGGCAGGAAAGTGGGCAGCAGGGACTGGACACTGGGGAAGATCTCAAAGCCTTTTCATAGCACTGGATTTTCCTTTCTTCTGTCTGTCTAAGAAGCCACAGTGCAGCTGGGTACAGTGGTGCAAGTCTATCATTCTAGCTACTCAAGAGGCTGAGGTAGGAGGATAGCCATTTAGTGAGACCCTCTCTCAAAATAAAAAATAAAAAGAGCATGTGCTTAGCATGAGCAAAGTTCCGAGTTCAATCTCCAGTATTAGGGAAAACAATGTTATAGGGAGGAAAATTAGCAAGAAGTAAGTGAAAGGAAATTGATGCTGTAGACAAAAAAATGAAAAGAGGAGGAAGAGACTGAGTTGTGGAAATAGAGACACCGAGGAGCTTGTCTCTGTACATATGAAGATCAGAAAATGGGGCTCTGGAAACTTTTGGAAAGATGTGAGAGAAGAAAAAGGAAAAGGAATAGGATGGAGAGAAGGAAGGGAAGCCAGAGAGGACGTTGGAAGGGTCTCAGTGATATGGAAAGGCGAAGGGGCCTTTGTGGAAACGATCCCTGAAGTCTGTGCTAGTGTTGGGAGCTTCCTTTTATTGTCCTGGCAAGAGAGGAGGCCCTTGGAGGACTTTGTCCTGGAAATCTGCTGTGGTTCCCTATGGCCTGTCACTTCACAAAGCTTTCTGCCCTGTCCTTCTGCTCTCATTGTTTCTTTCTGCCTGCTCCCCGTGGCCTCTCATCTCTTCTCTGCTCTCTCCCGCTTAGCCCACCAAGGCCTGGGCATCGGAGTAGAACAGACTTTCATTTTCCTCAGGTTCACACTGTGCATACTGACTAACCCGCTTCCCGCCACTCCAGCGGCCTCTCTCCAGCTCCCAGACCTCTTATCTCTATGGTAACAGTAGACAGGACGATCATCATGGCTTGCCTTGGAGACTCGGTCTGTACAAGCTGCTTTCCTGGGGTAGCTTGTCCTTTTGCAGTTATTGGGGATGCCTGGGGAGAGGAGCTTCCCCCCAACAGGATGGCAGGCATGGTCTCCAGATGTGGGCGCTTGACAAGTCTGAGCTGTGTGTCTCCATGAAAATATGATGTAATTAACAGAGCCTGAGCAGCTGGAACAATTCAGCACCTCACATCGATTTTCCATGTCTCCTATTTACTTTCGTGGTTTTTTTTTTAACTGTCCACAGTGACAGGAAATCAAAGAATTATAATGGTGTGCATGAAGACCACGGTGTTGGGCCAGCGTTTCCTTGAGAAATCCTAAGATTAATCAGTTTATGGTCACTCAATCATTGTCTTTCACTCCTAAATTAAAGCTGTCCTTCAAATGCTAAGAAACTGCAATCTATTTTTGGATATTAAAAAAATCAATTGTACTTTTTTAAAATTTGAGGACAGTTAGGAAGCCAAAGTCAGCCCAAAGCAATATGGACTGGGTCTGCTCTCTCCTTCAGATTGGCGAAGGCTTTGGGGTACAGTGGGACTCAAGTGCTGTGTTTGCCCTTCCCAAATTTCCAGGGCTTGGAAACGTTACCTGGTGGGACCAAAAAGAGGAGCTGTGTTCCAAGAGTTTTTCAATCCCTGAAATTAGGAAAATGAGTTTCCCCATATGTGCTGATTCATGAACTTTCATACCAAAGGAGGTTGGTTTTCTCATAGACAGTGTATTTCTAACTCTATCTAGGGAAGGGATCTTGGGTTAATTTCATTTTGGATTCCTTAAAATGGTGGATAAAACAGGCAGAAAGCTGGGGCTGTGAGGGGAAACAGGCCCCCAGGTGAAGCCAGTTAGCTCCAGATTCTGTGTGATAACATTGGATTTGATCTAAGCTGCTCTTGTTTTTTTCTTCAAATTCAGTTTTCCTTGGCAGATTCTACATCTTGGCCATACTGTAAGGACCCACTTTTCCTTGTCTTTTTGAATGGATTCAAATAAAATAACCACTTCATAAATAACTAGGAAAATAGAGAAAAGAAGAAAATTACCTATAATTGTACCACTCAAACACAATAGCTATTGTTGTTTTGGAATAATTATTTTGGGTCATTTTCAAAGGCTGAGTTTTGATATGACTTGAAGCATAAGTGTAAACAAGTTTGCATTTTGCTATTTCACTTAATATGTGTCAGAAATATTTTCCCATGTTATTATTAGCTCCAGCGAATATCTTTTTACTTGCTGCCTGAGCATCTGGAACAGTTCAGTCCCTTGCATCGATTTTCCATGTATCCTAGGAAGTAAAAGACACCCCATTATCTTAACTATTTCTGTATTTTGGGACAATAGGTCAAAACCGTTTTCAGTGTAATTAATCCCATGATAAGCATCTTTATACATAGCCTCTTCCATATATCAGCTTTCTTTAGAATAAATTCCCAGAAATGACTGAGTTAAAGTATGTGAATATTTTATGACTCTTCATGTTTCCTGTTGATCTTCCCAACTATCGTGTAAGTTAATATATCACCTAAGTGTTTGAGAGATCACGCTTTAAAAGGGCCTTTTACCTAGTAAATATGCAGAACTGAGAGAGCTCCATACACACAGTTTGATGATGCAGACAAATATCCTGGAGATAAACACTTTCGAATTCCAAGGTTTTCCCCTGCCTATTGTGTTTAACATACAGAAACGATTTCATTATAACCATTTCTTCTAAGTGTGCAATAAACGATAAAGTCTTTGCCTGGTTACAATGTTCTATCTCATCAAACCTCATAGAACTAATTAAAGTCATGCCCCCTCAGTCGGGCTGTGAATTTTGAAGATGATATGAATTTCGCTTCTGTATTTCATACACCTTGGTAGGCATCCCTTGCTGGGAATAACGCCTTTGGAAAATAGAAAAAAAAAATACTGAGTGGAAAGAAAGTACATTTTCTGGGAGAAGAGTAAGAACCCAGAGAGATGGAGTGAGAGTGGTACCACAGAGTCCCAGCAGCAGATGTTTCGGGTGTTGAAACTCCCACCAGAACAGCTGCAGCAATGTAGAATCACATCTGGGTGTGTGACGCGGCTGCATCGTTACGTACCGACAGCGAAACAGCCAGATGCTTCCAGTTCATTTTAAGGACCAAGCTTCGGGTCTGAACCTGTGAACGTCCTCACTTCCCCACCGATGACTTGTCAATGGCCCTGGCATTTCTTGGAAACGCAGCCTCCTGGGCACTATAAGGACAGAGATCGTTTGCAGCAGGTAGAGGCTGCACACAGCTGCTGCACAGTACCCCAAGACCTCCAGCTCCAGGCCTACTGTTTGCTGGAGGACACCTCAAAGCCGTGCCACACCATGGCTGCAGGCAGGCTTGTCAGGATGTCTGAGGCTTTCTGGGGTGGTGGGTTCTGTTTTATTTCTCCTCTAGTTCTTTAAATTCTCCCCTTCTCCTCTCCTCTCTGTTTCTCTCCTCCTCCTTCAGTCTTCCCCATATAAACTTCTTTCCAGACCAGTTGAATAAATAACAGGCTGGTCACTGTGTAGTAGACATTGCTTCAGACTCTTGGATGATGGCTGTGACTTTTGAGTACAGACCTATTTTCTTATATTCAGTGTGAGCTTCTCAACCCTAAGCATAGGCAAGGGAGGGCTTCTGCTGGGAGGAAGCCCTCTACTCCCACCTCCAGTGGCGTGAAGAGAAGCCAACTAGGAACATTTGGAGATGAAAGCTTATTCTCCTGTGTTGAGATGCAGGGTTGACCAATACCCCATGAAATAAAAAAATCATATAAGTTTTGGAATTTCTAAAAAGCAGTGTAAAGAACCGCCAATTATTTAGTCACTTGCATCCTTCAAAATACTTCATCTCACTTAATCATCATACTCCTCCAGTTTGTCCCTGTGGAAACCTCACATTTATTATTAGAAGTGGATTTTTTTGCGGAGCTTGCTAATGGGAAGGCCGAGGTCTCAGCACACAGCTGAGGGTTGCATGCATCTCATTTAGGTGTCATTCAGAGTCCTGTGCAGGACCCTGCATCAAGGAAGAATTATAAGACATAACAAAATCATAGTAGTGATGAGGTCACCAAAATTTTTTTTGGCAGGGAGAGGATAGAGAATCCTAAGTGAGAAATAGTCAAATCAACACAGATTTGGACCAAGGTTTACAGGAGGAAGCAATAGTAATATCCACTGATATTTACTGAATAATTACTGTGAGCTGGGTGGTGGTCACAGTTTGGAATGTTACTGAGCTATTAATCCTCATAATGACATTAGGAGATCAGGACTGTTATTCTTTAAATTTCACAGAGGTGGGAGAGAAGTGTTCTATGCAGTTAACCACCAAGTGTCATCTATGTCTTGGGCCATGGCCCCTCTGTTTGCTAGGGAAGGTTGACAGATTTGGATCACTGGTTTTGGTAGACAAAGACAGAGTTGAACAGAGTTGTTTGTGTCATTATGATCTGTGGTGTGTGTCTTGGCTTCAAACTTTCTTTCTTTCTTTTTTGTAGTAGTGGCTATTGAACCCAGAGCTTGTATAGATTGTACTAGGCAAATTTTTTACCATTGCTCTATATCCCCAACCCTTTTTAATTTTTATTTTGAGACAGGATTTTATTAATTTGCTCCAGTTGGTCTAGAATTTGCAATCCTTCTGTCTCGGCCTCCTGAGTAGATGGAGTTGTAGGTATGTGGCAGTGACCTGGCTGAAACCCTCCTTATTCAACAACAATACCAGTAATAATAATGACATAAAGGATGATTGAGCTGTGTACCAACCGCTGTAGGAGGGACTGAGAAGTACAGGATATACATCTGCCTTCAGGGCATTTATAATCTGGTGAGATTAGCAGAGATAGAGGAAAGCTTGAGCAAGGGTCAAGGTGATAGAGAAGGAGCTATGCAGATTTATGTACACATGGAGCCAGTGCTTTGAAAGTCATTGGGCAGAGTCAACTGCTCAGCCAGTGAGCATCAGCAGAAGTGTACTGTGGTGGGGGTGGGGGTCTGCACACATGTGGAAGGTGAAAAACACTCAAAGATAGAGGGAAAGAGAAAGATCCCAATGATTGGGAATTTTGAAAAGAGCATAGATGTGACCTAGGTCGTGATCAGGGAGGAGACATTTTGTGTAGTGGGAGAAGCAGGTCAGGCTGCAAAGAAAAGCTGGGTTAAGATTGCAGAATTCTTGGTTATCCTAGTCCTGCTGGTCCCATAAATAAGCTTCCATAAACTCAATGGAGGGGATGTGGACCAAAAGAATTAGAATTTAAATTTAAGGCCAACTCACAGACCCTGAGTTTGACAACCTGGAAGTTCCTCAGCAACTACATAGAAGATTGTTTTCTGTGCTGATCATGGCTTGCAAAAGATCTCTTCCATCACCTCTCACCTCACGTGGAGCAACACAGGGACACACCAAAGGATGTAGGGTGATAACATTTGCCACTGGGACACCTGTCTAGGAAGTGATCATCTAAGATTATGTCTAACTCATCATTATGAGTATATGAAAATCAGACACACACATTTAAGATTCAAGAGAGTATCCTTGGTGGCATGAAGGAACCCTTTGGGCAGAAGCTGAAGCATGGTAAAGTGGTGACACATCAGAGGGCTTCTGTTCACGAGGCAGCTGCTGCTCTTCTAGCAGGGTGTAATTTAGATATCACTAAGAGTTCACACCTGGAATGGGCCATGCAGTTTATTCAGCCCATCTCTTCATCTCAGTAATGCCTTGGCATCCCACTGGCAAGTGATCTGCCTGTGTTCTCACAATTTCATTAGGGAATGGCTGAGAGACCCACACAAAGCCTAGCTGTGTGCTGTGTTGACACTGCTACTACTAGTTGGGGATTTAAGAACCTCCCCGACCTTGTAGTCTGCTATCTCTTTAGAGGCAAGTTCCTCAAGGCACCAGTGTCATTCCTAAGAGTAACATGTTTGCTCTGCTGAAGGTTTGGAATTATCAGGTACAATGAGAAGTAGGCAGGTAGCTACAAGGACCAAAGACCACTTAAGTGTTGAGGTTCAGTTTAAGAAGTAAAACTTAGACCTTGGATCTCTACTCACAGGGCTGGTGGGCACACCGGCATAACTACAGGGAGTGCCCGTTGTCTGGATCCGATGGGAGTCGTGCCCCCACTTTTGGGCAATGCAGAGTTGGCGCATGACCATCTGGGGCTCCTTTTTGCCAGACTTTCCCAGAAGTCTGTACATTTTCCTTCATTCCAATGTTATTTTTCTGTCAGCCTAAACCATAATGTTTCCTACATAATCTAAGAAGCAATTTCTTTCTGCCTGAGTCCCCAAAGCCCATCTTCCATTTCCAGTGAAATAACACCTCTTCTGACTTTGCCTGGGCTTCCCTCGTTGGTTTCTAGTGCCCACAGAAGGTTCCCGATCATGTATTCAAATGCACATCCCTATCCATTCTCTTTTCTGTCTGTCTGTCTGTCTCTCTTATCTATTTCTCTATGTTTTCATATTTATTAAAGTAGAGTTGCCCCTCTAAAGCCTCTGTTTCCACCATCAACAAACAATCAAACACAAAAAGGAAAAAAACAACCATGGCTTGATATTTTAAAAAAATTGCATCTGTACTGAAGATGTTCGACTTTTTCCTTAAACAATACAGTACAGCAACTATTCACATGGCATTTACAGGGTATTGGGTACTACAGGTAATGTAGAGATGATTTAAATAAATGAGGCTATTCATAGGTTATATGCAAGCACTATACCATTTTATAAAAGGAACTTGAGTATCAGAGTTTGGGACCTATAGATATAGAGGGATATCTATAATTTGTATCAATTTAATTAAAATAATTTACACCACCCAAAGACTTAAAACCAGTCTCACAATTGCCCCTATCCTACTTCTTCCTAACCCTATTTCTCTCTTTATTGGCGAGTCCTTCTAGCTATCTCAGCGGGTACTTTTCTTGTGTGTTTACACAGCTATAAATAATTTGCTAATATTGTTAATTCTCAATTTATTTATTTTAGGCATTATCTATTTACTTCATGTCATGGCAGTGAAGCTTTTCTTTATCTCTGCCTTCCTCCCTGACTATCCTCTGAACAAATTCACAGCACCTTAGTCTTGTTCCTAGTCAGGGCTTACATTATTATGGCTATGCAAAAATTGTTTATTACTTTATTTACCCAAACCATCATTATATTTACCATTAGTTTCTGACACTTTTGCCCCAAAATTAATCGCTGCCTTTGTTTTTCATTTACTTAGCATTCTGTGGTCCTCTCACTAATTTTCCTCACATCTTATGATAGTTGTGTAAAATGCCTCTCATATTACTTTCCCAAAGCTAGACATATCAGATAATCTAGATTCTCCCTGCTGCTGCCTGGGTATATTTATCATGGAATTCTCCAGAGTCCTGTTGCCTGCCTTGGTTGCTCTTCATTCCAAAGGACGGTTGTCCTGGCCTCGCTGTCTTGTTTTGTTCTGGGATTTACTTTCAGCTCTTTTATCTTTCAGTTTTCAATTTTGTTTTGCCTTGTTTGCTAAGAAAGAATTTTCATGAAGTACCAACTCCAGTTAGTTAGCATTTTAAAAGAGGATTTAAAGGAGGTATATTTCCTTAGTTTATTTTCAAAGTTCTTTATCTTTCTTCCTATTGGATTAAGAGCTTGGATTGATATAGTCGTAGACTGAAATTGTTTCTTTGAGAAGGCCAGAGGCATAGCTATATTGTCATTCAACCTCAGAGTGGCTCTGAGAGTCACCAGGCCATCCTTATTCTTTGTCTTTTGTGGTAGGTTCTCTTTGAAAGCTTAAGATCGTTTCAATCTGTAGTATTCTGAAATTCCAAGATATTTTCTTTGGTATGTTGTTTGGTTGTATTTTTTGAAATACAATGTGCTGGGCACTGTCTTTCAATTCTCAGTAATTTAACCAACTGGAGAATTATTCTACTTTTGTGTTTTCTCAATTTTCTCTTTCTGGATTTTTAGATGGGAGAAATGCAGGATTGGTCTCTAATTTTCTTTTATTCCCTCGTGCCCGTTTCTTTGACTCTGTGAGAAGAGTTTTTCAACCTTATCTTTCAGTGTTCTATTTTTTTTATTTTGATGATGATATATTTAATTCCTATACTCTTTTTAGCCCTCTGACTATATTTTTATCCTACTCTTGTTTCATGATGCAGTATTTTGTCAAAACATTCTGATAATAGTGGTTGTAGAGTTTTTTTGTTTGTTTCTAGCTTTGCTTTTTTCTCCTGCTCCCTCCATTGCCTCTATGTCTTAGTTCCTTCTTCTCAAAGAAAAAAGGAAAAGAAAGCTTATTTGTTTTTGTTTCCTTATCCTAAGTTTGAGGTCTTATTCAAATATCTGGTGATCCATAATGTCCATTTATTGTTAAGATCCAATACAATAGAAACTCACAGGAGACTCTGCCCGTGGGGGTGGCTTGTTCTTCCGTAGGTATTGTTGGGAGATGAGCTGGCTTATTCGCTGAAGAATGTTTCAAATGGAGGCTCTCTGGATCTTTCCCCTAGAGCCATTTTCTTTGGAGAATTATCCTTCTTTCTCCTGCTTGGGAGGTAGATAGCTGAACTCCTGTGTTCAGGGAGCAGAGAGAAAAGGGCATCAGGCATAGACTTTCAGCCCAGTGCCTTGTTTTCAGCTGAGTATCCACCTACTTGATAGTTGCCTGGTGCTCCCCAGTTCAAGTCCTTTTAAGCATACACATTTGCCCCTGTTTTATTTACTTTTCTCTCATTGCTGAGACAAAATGCCCAACATCCAGAATTAAGGAAGGAAAGGTTTATTTAGCTTGCAGTTTGTGGAGGTTTCAGTCTATTCTTGGCTGGCTCCAAGGCAGGGTGGCACATGGCAGAGGGCAATAGTGCATGGCAGTGGAAAACAGCAAAAGCAGCAAGAGCAAGCCTCATTCCCTCCCTTAGATTGTATGCAGGCTACCTGCTCTAGGGTGGATGCAGCACTCATATCCATAATCCCAGCTTTGGACCATGAATCAATCATAAATTCTAGAAACCCACCCCATGACTGCATGAGGTTTGGGGGGACATCTAGACACAAACCGTAACAGCCCCCCTGGAAAGGCTGAGCCAGGGATGGGCTGACAGAGTCCTAGGAGTGGGCTGGCATGTGGTGGGCTGGGGTAGGGTGAGGGGAGAGGCACTTGCACAGGGTGTGTAAGCTGCACCTATGCAGCCAGTGAGAGGTACCCACTCAGAACACCCTCGGTGCCTCTGCCCCAGACTCTGCCTGCCTCACCTGCCCAGGAACCTGTAGGTCCTGGACTAAACATCACGTCCTTGGACTGTAGTTCCTTCCACTCTGCACAGGCCATTGCCATTTTTCTATCACTTTTTCTCCCTCAAATTTTGACAGTCTATCCGTCACCTCCCTAGTTCTCCTTGATGTATGAGTTTATATATCTTTAATTCTTTTATTGTCATTTCAGTTAGTTCACTCACAGTTTCCAAGGGCTCAGCCCATGGGCTTGCTGCCTCAAAGGCTGAAATGACATGGTAGAGGGGCTTGGCAAAAGAAAACTGTTCAGCCAATGGCAGCCATGAAGTAGAAAGAGAGAATGGAGGAATTGGGAACAAGAACACATCCTTCCAGGTAACAACTGTGTGACTGAACCATATCAGCTAACACTTTGATCTGGAATCTTTGCCTTTAGATCTGTGAGAAAATAAATGTTTGTTGCTAAAGCTATTTATTCTGTGGTGTTTTGTTAGGGAAACTCTGACAAACTAATATAAAATATCTTTTATATTTTAAAATATAAAAGATATTTTATATTAAATATCTTTATATTTAATATAAAGATATTTGACTAAATATCTGTATTTGACTAAAATTTGAATATAACAAAGAGAAGATATGAATTCTATAAATAAGAAATTCTAAAAACCAAATATGGCCAGTGAGAGAAACTTCTTGAAAAACTTGTCACATGCTGTGGCACATTGGTCTTGTCACCCATGATCTGCAGTTCTCAAGCCTGAGGTTGGGCTTTCAGGGGGAACTCAGAGCCTCAGCCTGTTGGTAGTTCCCTTGGGGCTGGTCCTTAGTCTATCATGCCATGTCTCTGAACCCAGCAGGGGAGGGACATGAGTGCTGGGAAGTCTCCAAAAAGGTGGGTTTCAATGAAATGGGAGATGTTACAGTTAACATGGATTACCAGCTTTTTGAGTTTGGGATCCACCCAGGGGATTAAAAAAGTACACTGCTTGTTGTATCTGGTTGGGTTTATAGAGGTGTGGACTTGAAGTTTGTTTGGCTCCTCATCTTTTCCTCTCTGGCACTGTTCCTCTGTCCTCTGCTCCTCAGATGCCGTAAACTGAGCCCCTTTGCCTTACCAACCCCATCTGCCATGATGTTTGTGCACTGGAGCCAGCCAACCATGGACTGAATCCCTTTAAAACATGAATGAAGTTAAACCTCTCCTTTGAGCTGTGGCTGCTGGGTATTTTGTTTCAGTGATGGGAAAGCAGACTGGTACAGAAAGTGAAGAGAAGAGGAGAGTATTTGAGGGTGCTTCGTGATGGTGGGGCGCCCCTGATGGGAAGTGAATCAGGAGACTGCTTTCTCCTCTACCCAGAAAACAGCATGGGTTGATAGGATGCTCAGTGGGAAGCTTGAGAAATGCCTCTCACCTAGAGGGCCCCTGGTTAGCAGAGCTTCCTAGTGGCATGTGTGTGTCTGATTTCTATAATTCAAGCTGAACAAGAAAGAACAAAGTACTCCATTTATTTGACTAGTTACTAAAGGTTCTCATATCCAGACAGGTAGCTGGGCAGAAGAAACAATTGGAACTGATGTCTGAGCAGCCCCAAACCTAGACACTGCTGTTGCCACAATGTTCCATAAACCAGCAGAAAAGCCAGGACTTTATATTTAGGACATACTCACCATCAGGGAATGTCACCCTCTCTGTTAACTTGCTGACCCAGGTTCTATATCCAAATAGTGAACGACAAAGAGCAAAACTGAGGGAAAGTCACAAGGACAGAAAGAGGAGAAATGGTAGAGATTCAGGAAGAAGCAAGAGACATAGAAAACACAAGGACAGGAGATACACAGCGAGTGACAGAGAATAGAGGACAAGCAGAGTGAACTAGATAGTCACAGGGAGAGCCAGCCACCTACTAGGAGTCAGATCCCATAAAGTCCTCAAGGATTCCAAGTTGGATCTGCCTTCATCGCCACCTCTGATCCTGTGTGTAAACCTTGTTGGAGTGTCAAATTTAAGGAAGCCTATGGATATTTGCAAATGTGATGTGGTTTCTAATGGATATCCTAGGGATTCACTGAAGTGGAACAGAAAGGTTGTAGGAGCCAAGTTGATATTTGTATGTTTCGTAAGTTATGCTGGAGTCAGCCATGAGGTGAATATCTCACTCAGTTCTGAGTCACACCCAGAACTGAAATCTGGGGGGTGGCAACCAGACAGGGGGTAAGGAATACTCATACCTCCAGAAGGGGTCTTTGCCATGCAAGTGCCCCCTCTTCTCTGGAGCTTGTTAAATACTGTATTTATGCTGTGTATTTGTGTACAGTGGGATCAGGGGACCAAACTGCATCGCTGATGGTGGTTGCTTGAAGGGGAGATTTACACAGTGTTCTTAATAATCTTTTTCATTTATTTATAGGATGTTATCATTCCAAACATACAGTGCTGCCATCCCTGAGGAAAGACGCTTTCTATTTGAGGACCACCAGCTCTGCATGCTGATTTGAAAAAAAAGATAAAAGAGCATCTGGCCACCATAGTACGGGCTGCACATTCCCTCCTTCTTCATTATGCAGAGAACCAATGTGATTTTTGCTTCTTTTCCATTTATACAAATAAAGACAACGATTTGGGAAATATGTCATGCTGGCATTAAACACCACCAATCTTGCTGGGTTGAAATGTACATGTTCCATTAACAACAATTATATTATACAATTAAGGTTTTGGTCCCCAAAGCATGACTCAGAAGCTTCCTCAAATACTGATGGGTATATTGAAAACATATTAAAATAAATATATATCATCACCTCCCTTCAACTCCACAAATCTTACCCCCCCATACCCAAAAGCACCATTTGCACCTGTGTCAAAGACTTGGTTTGCAATGAAAGTGATGTTGAAGTGCCCTCTAGTGTAGCTGTGGATAAGGTTACTAGTGGAACAGAAACCTTCTGCAAAGGAAGACATCAGCAAGCAGAAGCTTCTGTACATGGCTGTGCATTTTACGGGGCTCTCACAAATGGGGAGCATGGTAGAGCCGGGCGCCGCTAGATGATTTTGGGGTGACTCTCCAGGATGAGATTTTTCTACAGTGTCTTACTAGTACGCACATCTCCACCATTCTTTCATAGCCCTCTCAGTTTAGATTTAGGTGATTTCCTGTGGTGTGTGCAGTCTTTGGCACACGCGTGTATGTAAACAACCACAGAGAAAGGGCTAATGAAGGTCAAGCCCCTGCACCTGGGAGTGTCTCTGGATGCCTCCCCTCCTCCCCCTGCACATCTCACTCTCCCAGCAGCTGGAGGGAGCTCTGACCTGTGTCTCATCAGTGAATGCTGTTGGCGGTGACAACAATAAATTTCTAAGAGCAATTAACACAGTGACAGGATTTATAAATTATAGATTATGACAATGCTCCCTGCTATGAGGTTTTTCTTTTTCTTTCCTTTGATGGCCACCTGGCTATCAATAATGGTCTCACTAGCCAAATCCTATATTTCTACCTATGGCCAAGACAAAAGAAAAACAAAAAACCAAAAATCCTAGAAGAGGCTTGCATGTTGGCTAGTGCCCTGGGACTGAAACGAATCAAGTGTAGGGGAGGGGACAATGTTAGAACGAGAAATAGTGAATCAGCAACACCAGCTTGGTTAGAATTCCAGTGTTCTCCCCAGTTGCCTTTGGTAGGAGTCTGTGAACATAGACATGAAGTGAAGAGAAATACAATTAATCTCTACAGCAAGTTTGCATGTTCTGAGAAAAGTTGGGGATGGGAAATGTTGAGGTGGATTGCTGCAAAATCACTTCCAGACAGGTGATTTATGCGAGCCTTGACGTGTTTCCTTGCACAAGGGTGAAAATCAGGTAGATTTTCTTCCAGAATTATGTACTTGAGGAGGTGTGATTCCTAAGTAGGTTTTCAAATAAGTTACTCTTTAGAACCCCAGGTGAAAGAATGGCTCATACTGGGAAAGGAAAGTTGGTTGAAAATTTGGGCAGGTTTTCTTGAAATCTAGAGGGATAAGCATGTGACAGAGGTAAAATGTTAAGGAGGGTGAACATAAAAATAAAGTCATCCCAATTTTAAGGTAAGCAGGGCATGCGGGATTATTTTGGGGGAACGTCTGTGCCAGGCACTATTGACTGCTTATCCTAAAGCAACCACCCGCTTCCTGTTTCCCAGTAGAGCTGTATTTGTTTAGAAATTGGGTTAACAGGAGAACAAAGATCTCACCAAAGGCAAATGTGGGCTATTGTGAAGTAAGCATGGGAAATGTTCAAGGGGATGTGTCCCCTGGAATGTGCAAAGGGAAGTGTAGGAAAAATGGCTTCTTTGCTGGATGTCCTGTTTGCATGTCTCATTTAGAATTGCTACAGTCACAGTGTAAGTGTGAAGGAGGCTTCCTCAAGCTAATGAACCTGGCAGAGAGGAAAGATACACAGCACCCAGCTGTCAGGAACTAAACACCTGTAGACTTCTTGGTACATCAGGTGACACCTTTTCCTTATTGTTTAAGGCACGTTTAGTTGTGTTTTCTGTTACTTGCAGCTGAAAGCATCAGAATACAACCACTATATGGAACAGCGTCTGACAAGAATGTTGTCTTGGAACAATCAGCCGATAAGAGGTCCTTAAGACCCGGAATAGTTCTGACATGCTGTACCCCAATTCTTGTATCTTTCTGTCATGGAGTAAATTAGAATAACGACAACAAAAGTCTATGAAAATTTTTGGGCTAAATTGTTAGCTTTCTGTAGTGTGGGTGAAATGTTCTATATTTGTGATCCACACACTTTTGAAAATTAGACTTGAATTTCTTACTTTGCAAAGTAAACAATGAAATAGATTGGGATCTCTGCTTAAGCAGAGATTATTAACATTAACAAGGAGACTGCTTCCAGTTGATAACTTTGAGCTATCATGTTATATTTAAGGATATTTATTCAAATGCATCTTGAGCCAAGATTTGAGAATATGCCATGTGCCATAAAGATGGAGTTGATCATGTGGCTTTTGGTTAATAATCATAAAAAAGTAGACATTTTCTGGAGAGACTGAGGCTATGCATTGTAATTTAGGATTGTACTTTGCAATATAGTTATCAAGTGATGTCGTTAACGTTGACAGTCTTATCAAATGGGGATGGATGTTGAGAGCAGGGTGATATTTCATGTGGAGAAGATGATACTTCACTTCAGGGAGGGATGGAGAAAGAATGGGTGTTAGAGGTAGACAGACCTAGGTTGGAATATAGATCTGATACTCATTCTGATCTTGAATTTGAACACTGTTGAAATCTCCTGATGCCCTTGCTGAATTGTGAATTTGGGGGATCAGGGTGACAGCATATGAAGACAAACTGCACAGTGTGTGGTTCAAAGTACCCCGTAACCCCTGGACAAGAAATCAAGGCAATGATTCAAGGAACATGCTCCCTGCTGATCTAAAAGTGACATAAAAATATGCCTTAAAAGAGACATAGTGTAAGGAAATGCTGTGTTCTGATAAAATGCAATCTGAAACTTATTGGATACTAAAATAGGTTATTGGAGCACAGCAAGTCCAAAGACCTAACTGCTGAACCTACAGATGAAGTTTTACTTGGATGTATGCTCTAAAGTAGGAAGTTTCATTGATTAAGTCCTTAAGGAGATGACTTTTTGAAACCTCATTTAGGATTTAGTAGCAACATTATTGAAGAGTTAGTGTCCTTTTCCCTTTTGCTGTCTTGGGGTGTACCATGAATCTTACACTCAAATAAAAAGCATTTTTAGGTGTTAAATTGGAGGTCTTTCCACGCAAGTCTACCATTTTGTTACAAGCAGCAATGAAGAAACCAAGCAGGGCATCTAGCCTTTCTGCAATTTTCTCTTTGGTTTAAGGCAGTTTTGTGGAATTGCATTTTATTATATCATTATTTCTCTGGCACTGACAGAGTTTATGCATCTCTTAGTTCTCTCTTCCTTTTTTTTTGGTGACACTAGATTGTTTTAGGAAAAAGAGTGATTTCAAGTGAATGACTGAAATTGTCGTTGGGGTTGTTTTTCTCTTATGGAACCCTCAGGAATGAAGAGTTGAAAGTGGCAGTGTTAGCAGTCAAGCATTATTACTGAAATAAGAATCGCTACAATCCCTGAGGGTTGGTAGCTGGTGAGATCAACCCAGGTCATGAAATATAAAGCACTGCGGTGGATGGGAGGCAAAGCCACTTCTGAGATGCCATGGAAATGCTTTTGGAGCCACAGGAGACTGAGCAGGGTGATAGAGAGACCATATCCACACATACGGAACTGGTGCTAGAGCCCATCACGACCTGTGATGAGAACCATGGACCAAAATGGGAGATTTCTAACATTCCAGCTGTTTCTGAGATGTCAGTCGTAAGGGAGAGACATTTCCTGGTTGGCTGTTTGGAGGTATATGTTTCTTCTAATTTAGAAGAAAGGGATTTTTTTTTTTTAAAGCAAGTAATATGCACCAGAATTTGACAGTAGAGTTAGGACTCACACAGCTACCTATTTGGAAGTCTTGCTTACTACTACCCCTGCCCTTACTTGTTGCTTAAATGAAATTTAACTTCTGAATTTGAACCACTTATTTTTAAGGGTGGGAGGGAGTACTGGGGGAAAACACCTTTAGTGCAAAATTTTATGTAGCTAAGCAATGAGTATAAGTTCATAGAAATAAATGAGCACAATTGTATTTTGCAACAAATTCCTATGGTGGCTAATTGCAGTTTTTGCTGCTCAAACCACTGAACAAAACGATGGATAGACTTGTCCTACTGTGACTTTCAGCGACGCCTCCCGCAGCTCAGATGTCAGTTGTAGGCTGCAGCTGCTCCAGGTCAAAGAGGTGCCATCCGGAGGTGCCAGTCACCTCTTTTCTAATCACTCCTGTTCCTAAGTTCTTGGCATGTTTTATGTGAGTAAGAGTCAATATCTTTCATTTGATGGTAGGGTTGGGGGGGTGATATACACAGGTGGCTCAACCAGCGAAACAGAGGGAGGGTGATAAGAGCTGATGTTATTTTTGGTTGTCTATGAAAACCAATCTTTTACTGTGTATGTTCATAATTACTTATTCAAGTAATGTGTCAGAGCATTGCTGGGTGTTGCTTAGTGTGTCTGGAGAAAATATGAATGTTGCAAGGGTTTAGAATAAATTTAGAATCCAATGTTATTCTCTTAAAATAAAGATAAAGTTAAATGGTGGTCCAAGGTCACTATTAATTTATTCTCTCTTTTAGTAAATACTTATGGTACTTTGCTCCTGCTCCAGGAAATGTGTCCCAAGCATTTTTACCTATGCACACATGTAGACAGAAGGAGAATGGATTAAAAAGGTTACAGTCTTGAGGGGAGGCGGGCTTAACATCAAACAGTTGCTTTTGACCAGGGCATGGTGACAACAAAGTGGTCAGGCAGAGGTGGGGAGCAAGGCCTGGGTTGAGGACTCTGAATCGCACTGCAGTGTTGCTGATGCTGGAGGACCTCTCAGGAGTGTTGTGGAGAAACAACACTTCAATGTTCTTCAGTATTTACTGTTTAAAGAGTCTATCAAAGCTGTTGTTCATGTTTTTCTCACGTACTGCTAGTTTCACACATTTATTAATAATTATTGATCTGCCCACCAAATTAAAAACTACTTTTATATCAGTGCATGTCTTTCAGATCCCAGTGTACTCATGGGCATATTCTCATCAAATCCAGTAAACCTTTAAAGTGGCAAGAAGGACTCAGTTGCCATTACCTCCATTTTTCAGATGAGAGGCTGAGGCCCAGAGAATTTAAGGGAGCGCTCCGAAGTCACAGAGTGAATTTATTGGCAGATTAAAAGATGTGACTGTCAGCCTTTCTCAGTGCCCGACCTGTGAGTGTTCTATATTCCCACGTGGAGAGGCCTCTGGGTCTCCTTTCACACCCAGTAGATGTACTGGGCTGGTCACTCCCTTTCAAAGGATATTCGGTTTCTTTGGGTTCTGAAATATCTTCTTCTGCATAATTCTTATATATTTCTGTTCATTCTTTTCCTGTCTTCTTTCTCTGAAAAGTGAGTGCTTGTGTTTCCATGGGGACTTTCCCTGCCCAATTCTCCCTCTCCACAGTCTCTGGACAATCTGGAAATAGATTTTCAAGGTACCACTACCACATAAAAGCAACAACTGCTGAATCTATAGCTCCTAACTCCAGCTCCTCTCCTAGGCATCAGACAAATATATCAACTGCCTGGTACAGCCCTCCCCTGGATTCCAGAAGTGCCATCCACTCCTAATGTGCTGTTCCTCCCATTGAAAGCTGGAATCTCCACTGTTTTCCTTAATTTGTTTGATATCAGCACCTTCTGTGCAGGCGCTAAGATTGAAATGCATGGTTCCTTTCCTCTTCCTCACATGTCACATGGAACCAGGTCAGCATGTCTTGATTGGGTCCCTTCAAGCTATTTTTTGAAACTTATTCCTCTCTCTTACTCATTTCTACCGCGACTGCTCTATGTATGTAAATGGCTTCTTCAGTGCATCTGTGGAATTCTGGAGAGCATATTGAGGAAGTGGGCAAGTGGTATATCCACACATGCATTCACTCCCTAATTAACTCCATGAAAATTTACTGACACAAGTAGATCTCACTGCTACTGGGAAAAACTGAGGTGATCCTTTTGAGAAAATTATACTTGACCTGGAAATCCTAGTTCTATCTCATACAGTGTAGGTTAATGACTTATGTATTATGCATTTCTCAAACCTCAGAATGTTCAGATTGAGCCTTTAGCTGTTATATAGCCAGAGATCAAAGATTAAATGACAATACTTATCAATAATTCCTAAGTGAACGCTCACAAAATTGCCACCTAGTATTCTGCTGAATAAATGCTTACAACCTTGATTGAAAAGATGTTTTGGCAACTGGCGCATCTCTGGTATATGTCTTTTCCAAGAGTAACTGTTGAAATTCCAAACGTGGTAGGGTTTCAGCAAAAATAATAGTTCATCTCTGGTAATTTGAGTAGCATTCTTTCTTCTTTGTGAACCTATTCATGTGAAATGCTTACAATTTATAAAATTAGTTCTTGTTTAATGAACTATTTATGAGTATATTCAGTATCACATTTATCAAATAGTCTTTGATGAAATGAATATTGATAAGCAGAACTAGAACCATTTTGGAAATGAGCAAGTGAAAAAATTCCTGCAAAAATAGATTTCCTTTAGCCAGCCAACTCCTTTGGTGCATTTAAAATGTGATTGATTTCCAAAATACTGAAGTATAGACATGTTTCAAGAACATATACTAAATGCGCAGTAAAGTATGCTTATTATATACAATAGTGATGAAGAATTTATTCATGCTAAAGAAGGGTCTGATTGTGAGGATCTCCAATCTCATCTTGGTAGGCCCAGACCTTTGATGGCAGGTTCATCTAAAGGTCATCAGTTCTCCCAGAAAGAAATGAGGTGGATTAAAGATAACTCAAAATTCCTTGCTTTCCATCCCATTGAAAGATGGAACCCAATTCTCTTCCTTCTAAATCCAGAATGGCTGTATGACCTGTTTTGACCAGTAGTGGCAGAAGTAATCCTATGTAATGTCTAAGGCTGAGGCCTCGATCTATGGCTTCTGCTTTCATCACTTGGGACATGCTGTCTTACAAGCCAGCATCCATGCAAAAAGTTTAATTGCCCAAAGACTTGGCATGCTATGAGGAAGTCCAAGCTAATTGTGTTGAGTAGGGTGGAGACTGGAGAGAGACTGACCACCAGGGAACCTGAGGTACCAGACAGTACATGAAGTTCTTCCTGAATCTTCCAGCCCTGCTGGGCCGCCAACTCAATGTCACTGAGTGCCTGACCCAAGCTGATGCTGCACGGAGCAGAATTATTCACCTGTCTCTGTCTGAGTTCCTGATTCTCAGAATTGTGAGCAAGTGAAAAAGTGATTTTTTAAAGTTCCTCCATTTCAGGGTAGTTTCTTACACAGCAGTAGGTAATCAAACAACTGGCTTGAACCACCTACCTTCTCCCCTGAAGAAAAGTTAACTTCAAAACAAAATTGGCTGGTGAACAAGGGAATCAGGGCAGAGCAAATGTTTTCCAGGGTATCCAGGCCTCTCTTTCTCAGATTCTTATTTGATCTGGGGTATCTTCTGCCCTTCCCTGTCTGAGACCCCTTTGTTCTCAGTGTTTCTTGTTTTGAACACCATTTTTCCGTTGCTATGATGCCTTTGTCAGTTCTTTTGCTTAAATTTTTTTTTGGCACTGGATTTTGTTTAATTTTTTTATCAAATTAAAACTGGCTGGAGGAAGGCAGTAGGCTACCAACAGACACTCCACAGGGCTGTTCAGGGAAATTATTCCAAGTTCCTGTGTCACAATGCATTGCTCCAAGCAGTGGAAATGCAGTGCAAACGTGTGAAGATTATTGGTTCCTGAACTCACAGAGCTTATCCTTCTATTAGGAGGAGCAAAATCATGTTCAAATAATTACAATGCAATCATAGACTATGGTAGCTGCCTAGGGCACAGGAGTGACTTCTTCTGGCTTGGTGGAAAATTCCACGGAGAAAGTGACAGCAGATCTCAGCCCAAGAGAATGAGCAGGGGCTGGGTAGGAAGTGAGGTTTAGCAAAGTCATTCTAACCAGAGGCAGTGGTGTCTTGGTCTATTTTGCACTGCTATAACAGAATATCTGAGACTGAGTAGTTTATAAAGAATAGAGGTTTATTTCTCAACATTCTGGAGCCTGGGAAGTTCAAGATCCAGGGGCTATATCTGTGGCATGAGCCTTCTTGCTGTGCCATGAAGTGGTAGAATTGAGGTTACAGGCCCACTCTTCTGGTAACTAACCCACTTCTAACACAGCTACATTAATCCACTTATGAGGTCAGGATCATCATGTCACAATCAACTCTTAAAGGTACCACTTCTCAGTGTTGATATATTGGTGATGAAGTTTCCAACACCTGAACTTTGGGGACACATTCAAGCCACACCAGGTGGTGTGAGTAAAATTTGTCTCTGATGAGCTTGGATGCTTGCAAGGTCTGATGCTGGAGCACACAAAGCACCAGGGCAGGTAATATTAGAAAGGCAGTCTGTGGGCTGATTGTCTTGCATATTTACTCCTTACCAAAGTTGCTCTTTCAAAATTGGTGAAGCATGGAAGGTTGAAGGGAAAGTTCACACCTAGGCTCAAACACCACTGGTTGGGGGTCTTTTACCATCATGGGTACTGAGACCATTTGCTCATATAATAGTGATGTTCATATACTGTTCATGTAATGTGGTGTGGAAGGAATAAAAAATAGATGAACAACTCAAAGCATAAATTTAGAGGAACTCGGCTTGACAACCTGAAATGTAGCTATCATTTTACCAATTAAAATAGAATACTCTTTGATTGTTTTTTGTTAATTGTTCAACTCTTAGGAAATGTAATATTTGCAGAAAGAAAGGAAATGCCACTTTGGAGAGATGCCTTTCCTAGGCCTAGAGAAGAGAGTAGGGACAGCTCCCAAAATACTCAGATAGGGCAAATTTCAGTGTCTCTCAACCTGTGGTGTGCGTCAGGAATAATCCCATATTCTCTTAACACCAAATTAAGCATTGCTTCTTGTCAAGTGTCCCTTTTAACTTAAGTTTATCTGGATACAGTTCTCTGAGGTCTTAGGAGGTTGCACTTATTTAAGATTTTGAAGTATGGACACTGACAAGAAGAGTGCTCTCCTCCGCTGTGTTCGTGTGAGAGATGCTAAGAAGAAGAAAATGAGGTTAACCTTCTGGGTTCTTCCACTGTTGGATCGAATGCTTTACCTCAGTGGATGCACCACCCATTCACATGTTTGCAAAGGGCTTACCAGGAGCCAAGAAGGAAGGGAGCTCTTTTTGCCAGGCAAGGGAGAATGGTGCAATGGAAGAGAAAGATGGCGGCACTGAGGGAAGATCTACGTGTGGCTCATTTGTCGGTAAGTTTGTAATTTGTCCTTTCATGATAGTTACTTTGAATCTTCACGTAAGATTATGCTAGCTTGGGGAATTTTCGTCATTAACTCTTTGAGCACTCCTGGTGGAGGCACTTTCTGAGTCTACCCTCCTGCTTGGAGGTGATTTGTTGACAATGCTTCCCCAGCCCCTTGATTCTTTCATGGAGATTTGTCTGTTTAGGTTTTCTGCTTCTTCTTTGAGAAGTTTTGATAGTTTGTATTTTCTTGAAAATCAGCCATTTAGGGGCTGGGGATTTAGCTCAGAGGCACAGTGCCTGCCTGGCAAGCACGAGGTTGTGAGTTCGATTCCTGGTACTGGAAAAAAAAAAAAAAAAAAAGAAAGAAAATCAGCCATTTAATCAAAGTGTCATAGTATTCCGTCATATTTGATTTCTTCTGTACTTGTTACAACCTGTCTCACTCTTGATTTCATTTGCTTTACAGTTTTTTCTTCAATAGATTAACTACAATTTTTCTTTTCTATTTACTTTATCCCTTTTTAAATTTGTAGATTTATTCTTTAGTTTGTGATTTTTTTCCCCCCATTGTTTACTAATTCCTTCAGCCTCCTTTCCTGGTTACAATTTTTCTGGTCTCTTGACCTTAATTCTTTATAAATTTCTGTGTTTTCTCTTGTTTGCTAAGGAGAACATTTTAGTGGCTTAACAGTACTTGTGACAAGTATGGTTGTTTCTGATCAGCAGGGGTGTTCTGCCAAACTCCCAGGGCCCAGTCTTCTCCAGCTTGCAGTTCTGTCATCCCCCAGGGAGTTGGCATCCTCTTGATGCATGGGGCTGAGAGTGGGCTAATCTCATCGGCAGCCTAGAAGTACCACAATCACTCTTACTTACATCCCATTGGCTGGGTTCAGTTACATGGCCACACCTCTTTGCAAGGGAGCCTGGGTCATAACATCTAGTAATCTACCCAGTGAGAAATAGAAATGTACCTTTGGTGGACATTTCTTCTTCATCTTCAATCTTTTTTTATCTTACAATATATATTTTTCCTAATATCAGTATAGCTGTGAGTTTACTTATGAAGGTTGCCTCTAGTATTGTTTTCTATCCTTGTATTTTAACTTTTTCTTTTCCTTTGTTTTATGTGTTCTTTTTCTTTAAAAGCACATATTTAGATTAAACATTTTCAGATTGGTAACACCAATATTTTAACGACAAATTCTGCCTATGTAAATTTATTGTGATCACTTAAATACTTAGACTTTGCCTGACATTTTACTTGTGCTTTCTACTTTTATTATGCTTTATATGCTTTTCATACTTTTCTTGATTTTTAATAATTGATTTTAAAAATCTAGTTTTATTCTGTTAATTGTCACTCCTGAAATTTAACCATGACTATATAAATAAACATATCTAAATATATTCAGTGTTTAGGAATTTCCCCTCACGAACACATAAGGGACTTAGAATACTTTAATTTTAATTATCTTTCTCATCAAATACTGTTGGTAAGTAGCGGTGAAGGGTTTATAAGTGTGATATTCCAAGGCTTCCTCATGACAATTCCTCCAACTCAAGGGCTGAGTATGTTAGTTTTGATCCGTTCCTGGCTGTGTTATATCTTCCAGAAAGTTCTGTGAGTGGCTTCTCAGATCCTGCTGCAAGTTTATCCTTATCTTCATATCCTTTTGATTATTATACTGACATGGAAACATCATGAGTCAGGAGATCAGATCTGTTTCACACCTTCTCCCACTTTAAGCCCATGGGAAAGAACAGAATACTTTGTTAGAAGAACATTTCAGTAAGATTTCTGTTCTTGTTATACTCCTTCCATTATTATGTATAGTGTAATGTTATGTAATCAAATGCAGCTGAACACATTCAATGATAATATTTCATAAGGAGGCTGTGCTCCTTTTCATATATGAAACCTAGTTAGAAAATATCTGTAATGTTAACATCAGAAGTTAGTTTTTTTTAAAGACCTTGAAAACAGCTTAGTGTTCATAACACAACAGTGCAATTTAGCTTACAGGGTATTTTGGCAACTCTTAGTCTATACAGGAATAGGAGCCTTTGTAAAATAAGGCCATAGAAAGACTAACTATTTTAAATCTAAATTTTAATAGCATGGAAAGTTCAAACTCTTTCACTTTAAATAAACACAACCTTGAAATTGACAATTGGTTCACAATAGGTTTATGAAGAAACTAATGTATAAAAAACAACACTGAATGCAGACTACCATTTCTGAGCAAAAAATAGTAAAATTGTAAGTGAGATAGAGCAAGAAAGGAGGAGGCTTGAACATTTCTAACATCAGGTGCTTCTTCTTCCTCTTCTTAACAGGTGGTGATCAGAGGACTGCTGTAATAATTTCTCCAAACACTCTTATAGCCTCACTGTGAGAGACCTGAGCTTTCTATATTCATTCGTTGATAGCATCAATCTCCTTAGCTATTGCTAAACCATGAAACAAATGATGGGTGTCAGCTTCTTCTCTTTCATTTTCTCAGTTGTGCCTTCATCATTCCTAAGGTCTTACTAACTCCCCATTAGGATAAAGGACCTATTGAGGCAATGATGTCATACCTCAGGATATAACTTTGCAGATATTTTGAAATGATATAGGAATCAGAAGTGACAAGCAAATTAAAATACATCTATTTGTAGGTAGGCTGGGGGGATGTAGTCCATCATAATCTTGTCCAGCTGTATTCCCTGAGCCCAGATTCACCAGTTTTTCTTCTGTAGATTTTCACTGACAGAACTGTTGCTAGACAGAGTGGGGATCTATTCACCAGGAAGTGCACTGATGTATAACTGAACAGTAGGGAAGTTTTATCTATAGTTTTATTTTATGCTACTACATGCACGATGGGTGGCATCGGGGCCACGTGCTGGGTGATTGTGGCTGTGGCTGGAGACAGGTGCAGAAGCCTCAGATTCAGGGTGCTGGGGTTCTATCCATGCCACCTCACCTCGCGACAATCACAACCTAGAGCAGCATGCAAATCCCTTAGTGGAAATTCTTAAAGATCAGTACATCTCTATAGTCTAAACAAACCTTAATAGTAGAATGTGAAATAGATGAAGATGCTGGAAGATTATTTTGTCTACAGCAATTTATCTAGTGTGATACAAATTATTCCAACCAGTTAGCTAAGGCTTGAATCTGAAGTTGTTTTCATGAAATGGGAATGGGCACGGGTATGTGTGTACCTAGCAGATGCTAGTGGCTCTAGGTATATACAAAAATTTGGATATAAGACTTATGGGAATGCTTTTCTTAACAGAAAGATTCAGTGCAAGGTCATAGAAACACCCAGAATTATGATCTCTGGGCCAGAATTTAAATCCCAATTCTATCATGAGTAAATCTGAGATTATGGGTAGGTGCTTTTTAGTCTTTCTGAACCATGGGTTTTACATTCCCAAAATAATGATGATGACACCTACTTACCAGGATTGTTGCAAAGATATGTCAATAAGATCAAACTTAAAAAGATAAGGTGAATTACACACTGTAAAGTAACTTGAAAATGAGTCCTATAACAAACGTTTGATGAGGGATTATCCTACAAGTCAACTGTATTAAGGGCTTCAGCAATTTACCAGACATATCTTTTGGTGTTTCATACCATTTCAATTTACCAGTTGTGAAGTTTCTGTGGGAAAGCTTTTCTCTAAAACAGTTGCTTTGTTAGTAATATTTCCTTGTCATATTTGTCAGATTTTAGAAATAGGCAAGGATTTTAAAGCATAAAGGAGCACAAAGATCTTTTCAACAGTTGTTCCTTGATTTTATTAAAAAAGAGAGAATAGTGCCGAGGGTTCCTGCTTCACTGAGACATAATGAGAGAAAAGTGTTCACAGGGTTTACTTGGTTAAGTGCAATTAAGCTGGCCTGTAATTTTTGTATTAAACCGCTGGTAGTTGAGAACCCAATATTTGGAACTACTCATTAAATAAATTACCTAGATTAAGGAGTTTTCCATGATTATAAACACAGGGAGAAAAGGATATCTGTGAAACCTGTGGTCTTTAAAGAAAAAAAAAGCCTCATACAAGGCTACTGAAAAGGTAGGCCAAGACCCTGGCTGCAAAGCTTATGAAATGTTTGACTGGGCTCCTCTCATCTCAGGGGGCCTTACCACAGGGCTCAAAGTCAGGATGCTGCTGGTGCTTGTACCGCTTCTAAGTGTGTAACTGTTGGCCAGCTTGTAAACTCCTGCAATCTGTTTCTTTATCTCTAAGGAAGTGTTGGAACACTGATCTCAACAGGGATGTTGTGGGGCCCTGATTCAGGTTGCAAAAAAAGTTCCAAGTTCAGGTTGCAAATTATACACAAAACTGATTCCAAGAGGTTTCTGAGTTCTTCTCAAATGTCAGTGTGGATAGATCATTTGGGGACTTTGGTAAAATGCAGATATAGCTTAGGAGGATTCACAGTGTGGTCCAAATTCTGCATTCCTGATGGGCTCCTAAGTGATGCTGATGCTGATGACCTACAGAGCACACTCTGAATAGTAAGAGCTTTAACAGTAAAGAAAAATTTAGCTCATTTAATTCAAAGATCCAGGAAAAGTCTTGGCTTCAGGTAAGTTTTGTTCTAGCTGCTTAATTGTTGGGAAAGTACTGGCATACTTTTGCTTTTTTTCCTGTGTTCTGTAATGTTGTACTCACATTTAGGCTCGCTGTCCTCATGCCAAGATGGCTAGGATTTTGTTTCATACTGCCTTACTTGCGGCCATCAAAAAAATTTTCCCAATATTACCAGCCAAAGTCCTAAGATTTATTCTGATTGCATAAATCAAATAAACTAGTTTGAGTATATGTGAAGATGAAAGAGGAGTGAAATGCCCAGAATGAATGGAAATAAGGGATGTAAAAAAGAGAAAATGGATCCTGGGAAAACAACCAAGGAATGTCACCTGTAGAGGAAAATAAGACACCTTTCAAATAAAACTATTTTAACCAGTGTGACACATCCGTTTTCCTACTGGCTTTGGAACTTTTTTTGTAAGTAGTGCAGGGTTATATTGACATGCATGGGAGCATTGGCTACAAGTGGGTGTTGACCTGGCATGTACTGAGTGAGCTGTGAATCAGGGCATCAGCCCCTACAAAATCTAAGATCATTTAAGTGATATGTAGTTAATTAATTTAAAATTACTCAAAAAATAAGATAGTTTTATTGAAATTGAATGTAGTCTTGAGAACCCCTGAACTTAAAGTTAGTGTTAGTAATGAGAGTGCTCTCTTAGATCATACCTGCTAACTTCACAATTGGTGTCAGAAGTGGGATTCCCTAGAATGGTCCTGATTCATTGAAATGTGGTTTGGGAGAAAGGATGAGAAGGCTGTGACTGATGAACATTTGACTCCTAAATGACAATGTAGTCACCCATGGTATGAAACAGCAGGTGGATGGCAGTTACTATAGGGAAAAATTACCAGTACAATTTAGAGATGGGTCCAACTCCCAAGGAGATAGCTTATTGGATACATACGAAATGGTAAAATAATAAGAAACTATTGTTATCTGTAAGAGCTAAAATGAAAGTAAAACAGAGTGTTGGGATAGATCCTGACTGCATCAAACTCAAATACTTTTTTGATCTGATATATTGATTGCAAGTCTCAGGGGGAAACTTTACTGGGTTATATTATGAAGTTGTTTCATTTTATGCCTTGGTGTCATCAGGCTTATAAAGAGCCTTTACAAAATGGGTGTGAGTAGACTACCTTAGGAGAGATGTCTTTGGTTTTGAATGCTGCAAAATGGAAGAGCATGTTTAAATTGATGTAAACTCAGCTTGCTATTCAACAATCATGAGTGTCTGTGTGTGATCAGACACACAGTGGGTTATTCCTGAGAGAATAGCTATCCTGGGATACTGAATAAAAGTGACTGTAAAGTTAGTTTACTCTGGAACTATCCAATTCTTCCTATAAAAGCCCAGTGGAATATTCCAGATGAAGAAATTGGCATGTTTTATATGCAAGAAGGGTTGGATTGGCTTTATGATGATCGCAGTATTCATCCATTGCATATGTGCCTTACTCAAAGTGTGTTAGAAGCTGTGGGTAAGGGGGATTTTTTTCACTGTATGTCATGTAACATTTCCACTGAAATATCAAGCAACAGCTGGGATCCTGATCAGATTGGTTGTCTCAGCTTTCTTTATAGGTTTTCCAGATGCTAAGATTAGAGTGATTCACAAAAAAATAGGTAAGGATAAAGGACACAGTCGACGGAGTCCACCCACGAGGGTGGATATCTTTAGACGGTGATTAAAAAATGGGGTAAGTAAAGTGCATATTGAAGGATTGAAGCACAGGTCTTTATGAAGCACTGCTGCAAGCTGGGTGGACTGGTGGGCTCTTCCTCAACATTAAAAGCCCCCAAACAGGGCTGGCGAGCACAAGGTCGTGAGTTCGATTTCCAGTACCGGAAAAAAAAAAACAAAGACAAAAATAAAACAAACAAACAAAAAAGCCCCCAAACAAGTCTGCTTCATCCCAGTTTGGAGGAATTTGAAAACCTGGAAGGCAAAGATGATAATGAGAAACTGGACTTCTGATCCCCTGGGTGATGGTGTGGCACTTAATCAAGAGGAAATTTTACAAAAGTGCCTGCAACTTCTGATTCAATCCTGGCTGAGGTTCCCAGGCCATGTTTGTATATGCGGGTAAAACAGCTTTAAGAATTGAGGGAGAACAAAAATTTAGGGGGCTTCTTGACATGTACCACAACTCTAAAATCTGCTGGTGAAGCCTCTTGTGAGGCTGGGAGGACAGAGATACAGTGCTCAATGGGTTAAGGTGAGGTTGGGATGCTTGCATCCCATTGCATCCCAATGGTTTGCAGCCACTTTATGTGAAGTGGTTGTGTTTATATTTTTAAACCTAACATTACTTCTAACAGCAGAAAGTTTGAGTAAAAATAAATGACAAATGTAGAGAAAGAGAAATAGTAGCTGAGGGTGGATGAATGGATAAATAGGTTATGATAATAAGCAAAATCCAATATAGTCATGCACTGAATAACCAACATTTTGGCCAATGATGGACCAGTGATACAATATGGTACAGTGGTAGTAAGATTATGATGGAAGTAAAAAGTAGCTGTCACCAGTGATGTCTCAGGTCCATGAATCTGTTGTGATTTTGGTGTGAACAAGCCTCCTGCCCTCCCCATCAAATAAAAATATAACACATACAATTACACAGAGCACATGCTATTTGCTAATGATAGCAAACAATATTTCTTGTCTATATATTTACTACACTATACTTTATATCATTGTTTTAAAGTGTGTTGCTTATTTGAGAAAGTTTACTGTCAAACAGCACTCCAGCAGCAACCTCATACACCTCACTGAATTCCATGATTGTATCATTTTGTCTCAGATATCATTTGATCTCAAGGTGTTTTGTTCAATAGAGCCATAGGAGCAATGGCTAAATCAAATCAGATAGCCTAGATATGTAGAAAGCTATACCATCCAGGTTTGTATATTTGTACACTCTGTGGAAGCCTCACAATGACAAAACTATCTAATGATATATTTCTCAGAAAATAAAGTATGATCAAAAGATACAGTGAGTGTTTAAATTTTTAAAATTTTGTGACAGTAAAAGACAGAATAACATCAATTCCTGTCAGAATACTCTTCCTTGCTTGTAACCCACTAATCCCATAGTTCTTGCCACTTTCCTGGAAGTTCTCTTTCAAGAGGATCTTGGCACGCTGGTCCATGCCTGTAACCTCAGCACTTGGGAGTCTGAAGCAGGAGGGTCTCTTCGAGTTCAAGGCCAGGTTGAGCTACATAGTGAGAGAGAACCAGAAAACCAAAAAGAAAGAAGAAGAAAGGAAAAAGAATGTCTGATGTTGCTCATGGCTGCACATTCTGAATCAATTCAGCAGGTTTAGCTTTCATAGCCATTTTTACTTTGGGTAAGAGATGCCACAAGGTACCAGATCCAGTTAACAAGGGGGATGAAGGCACAGAGTCAGGTTTTTATGAGTAAATTCACCATAGTTTTGATCCCTATGATAAAGATTCTCATGAAAGATTCTCATGAAAGAGGACTTCCAGAGCTGCTTCAGAAAGAGGCATAACAATTGGGATAAGTGTGCTCCATAAAAAGGAGAGAATTCCAAGGGAGATTAGTGGCAATGTAATGTGTCTTTTACTGTAATAAATTTTAAAAATTTAAATATTTACTGTGTATTTCAATCATATCTTGTAAATCTAAAGTGATCAACTGGTGCATGAGTCTCACACTGGTGCATGGAGAGAAGTTCAGAGCTAGAAAATGTTATCTCTTGGATAATTATAGCAGATTTCCAGAAAGGGAAGGATGTATCACTGCCTCCACATGGTGAGGCTTAATTTCCTGGAAAAAGCTCCATTTTGAGATGTGAGGCCTTTTGGGCTATTCACACCAAATTATATCTCCCCATGACTACCATTTTATGTAACCCTAGTGACTCTACCATGGCATACCCAACATTTAGGGTATAAAACATATATTGTGACTACATTTGGGTTAGTAATACACAATGACAATGTATATGGTTAAAAAAAAAGCCCACATTGTACTGCAAGACAGAAAAAATACTTTAGGGAAGAGAAGGTCTGGCCTAGGCCCCATTTGACAAGCTCATTTGCTTCTAACAAGGACTGGCATTTGGAGGAAAAAGACATGACAGTGAGGTTAGAGGGAGTCCTCTTCTAAGTGGAAGGCCAGGGTTAGGAATCAGTAGGCAAATGCAATAATACTGCTGGGTAATGCTAGGACCCACTAATGGGGAAAAGGCAAGGACTTTGATCCAACATAGTATCTTGACTATTTTAATAAGGAGGGAGGCTGAGTGGCACTGGGAGAATGCCCCTCCATCCTGGCACTTGAGGGCCAAGAGGTGCACACCTGTTGGAACCTTTTGACCTCCCAAACCTTTGAAAGTCCTCTAGGGACACTTGTAATTCATGCACTGTGACTGTCCTTGCTTCTACGATAGGTCAAAATAGGATAGCCTACCTTACAGTTATTGGAGATAGGAGTTTTTATGAATAGCACCTCCATCCTTTCAGCAGGAGGGTGCTAGGTCCTGCTATATAAAGCAAGCAATGGAGAAACGGTCTTATCTCAAGCCCTTGAACCTAGACAGAGTAAGTGCCTTTATCCCTGACTGATGTGGACCCTAGAAGTAGCCCAGTCATAGCTAATTGCCATGGCCCCTACCAAAAAAAAAATCTGTTACATGGTGTAGTGGTTAATTGATTGTCAATTTGAGTGGGAAATGCTCAGCTGAACGGAGTCAGCATGGTTCTCTGCATGGAAGACCCTCTTTAAGGAGGATTGTTGTCGGAATGATATAAAAGGAGACTGGGAAGGAAGAATTTCAGCTGATTTTCCTTAGAAGAGCTTTGGCTGTTCTCTTTGCAGAAGCTCTGGCCTTCACCTTTGTCTTGAGGGTCCTCTCCTGATTTTGGGGGCAGATTCTGCAGCTTCCAGCCGCTGACTTTCGGCCTGCTGGCACAGGCTCTTTAATTTCCAGCGTTGACCATTTGACTTCCTGGCACAGATATCTCAGTTTTCTATTGCGGATCCTTATGCTGACTCATGTGGGACAGTGCCCTGGGCTCCAGGCCTTTCAGTGGATCCTTTGCTCTCTAGGGTGCGGACAGATCGTCTGCACTCTTCTACATTTGACCCTGTGGACAGCCATTGTAGGCCAGTCTTGCAACTTTCTGTGTCCTGCATTTAATCTGATTCAGAGAATGTGTAGTCTTTTGAGGAGGCTTACCCCAGCCCTGCAAGCTCTTGGAAGCTCTAATACAATGGGTAATGGTTAATTATGATATGAAAGCACATAAAATATACCAGTAATTCTTACTGATTTATTCTGTAATGGATCAGAACTGAATCACGCTACGGACCTATATAATTAATATGGTGTAGCACTGACATTGTTGGTAAGATTCAACTACCATTTTTCTTAAAATAAAACTGATATTGATAATCAAATATATGGGAGATTTTGTTAAAACTTTCTACGAATTTATGATGGGGGTCCTTAGGTCACAACAGTCTAGTAATGTGACTTCTGATGGGGGCTTTGGGCCCCATGGAATCTGCTCTGCTTCCGAAGGACTCCAGAGGGGCTGGGGACTAAGGGTGAGCCATATTATATTTTACCAGGGCACACAATAAAACACTCTGGACACCAGGGTTCCAGTGAGCTTCCCAGGCAGGCAGTATCCCATGCTTAATGTGACACATTATTGCCAAGGTATTTAATATGGTCCACAACTCTATTAGAAGACAACAGGAAACCCCAAGTTTGGAAACCTCCTGGACCCTCTTCACATGTCCTTTCCCCTGGCTGATTTTAATCTATCTCCTTTCACAGTAATAAACCATAACCACAATTATTACAGCTCTCAGTGAGCTCTCCTAGTGAATTATCAAAGCTGAGGGTGGTCTTGGCACCCCTGAGGTCTGTAGTTAGTGTCAGAAGCGAGAGTGGTCTTGTAAACTCTACCCCTGAACTTCACAAATACAGTTTTTGATTTTATTGAGACCATTCTGTTCCCTCTCCAACACCACCATCCACTTCAAATATGTCTCTGCAACAACCATTATCATTTAAATGGTTCCTTAGATGCCGTTCCAATGAAGGCATAATCTGTAGTAAAGTATCATTAAGATGTTAATACAGATGTATGTATGAATTAAAAAGTGACTTTAAATGCACAGTAACCAATTTACTTCACATTAATAATTCAGCTATTTTTATTTGTTTCTAAACAAAAAGCAAAGAGGACCCAGTCCACAGAGTAATTGTAATAGTGAGTACAATTTTTATTAAATCCTAAGAAAGTCTCTTAAAGTTCTTGGATTATAAAAGCCACCAAAATTCACTTCTTTTCTTTCCTTTTAACACTTTCCCCCTCAAACTCAAGTTAGAAACAGACAGCTGACAGGTCATTCCTTCCTGAATCTTATCCTGGTGCAAAAGAGATGATGTCATTTAGTGCCCTTAAATACTATTCTTCTTAATAGGACATTAAACACAACCCTAACTAGAGTACTATTTATTCCATTCCATCTGTTTCATATAAGTGCAGTAAAGTGATTGGAAACAAAATAAAAAGAAAGAAAATGGCAGGGCATGCTACACAACTGTGGTACTTTTATATAATGGAATATTACTCAGCTATAAAGAAAGATAAACTTGAGGCTTTTATAGGTAAATGGTTACAACTGGAGACCATTCTCATAAGTGAAATAAATAAGACCTACATGTGTAAGCATCATACTGTCTCACTAGTGTAAGATCTGAAAGAGTGAATTATAACTAGGAGGTATGATAGATATTGTGAAACAAAAGGAAAAGGCTCAAAAGTAAAGGGTAACTGAGGTGTGGGAAAAGAGGAGCGAAAGAAGGGGAAATTATGTAAGTATGTATATACAGGATAGCTAACAGAGTTGCACTACTGTCTTCTATTGCTCTACAGAAAGGAACAGTTAATGATTAATTGTTGGATCACTCTTACGTATCTCTATTTGTTTTCCTGAGAAACCACTTTGAAGTTATCAATAAGTAATACAACAACCATGGTTAATTTCCTACAACTTTGTCTGTAACTCTGTTTTGTTTGTATTATTCTTATGCTATTTTGTAAATGGATGGATGTCTGTCTGTTAATATGTTTTTCTTCTTTTATTTTTTAAAATAAAAAAAGTAAAATCTTCATGTTTCAGAATATTGAGCATCTGCCGTTCACAAGCCATTTTTACCAATTAATAGTTTTGGCCTCCTTTTTGTAACTGGCAAAGCTGGAAAAAGAAGAGTGAGAGAGCGGGACAGGGAGAGAGAGAGGAGGAGGAGGAGGA